>NW_003303753.1:60851-99625 GCF_000142945.1 Phytophthora infestans T30-4
GTATCGTCCTCGTGGAGCTTGTCGCTGTCAGCATCATATACGTCGTACATGTATCATAAAGGAATACCAGTAGTGACCTACTGGTCTCACTAAGTGAGGCCTCTATACAACGCCCTGTACCCTGTACCTCTGGATACTTGACCCCCTGCTCCCTTTCCGACAGTTTCTGAGTAAATCACCACAACTCGATCATGGTCAGCGAGGTCTTGTCACTGTGTGCCACGTCGATCAACCACCTCGAGCTTGTGCTCCAGTCGTCGAAGAGGAGTGTCGAACGCTAGCAGCCGAAACACTCGCCGTAATTGGACTTGCTCTTCCACGCTCGTGTCAGCCCCGCTCCCTGTAGCGTGCATCGTACCAGTCTATTATTATATAGCTAGCGGAGTTAATTGAGCGTGTAAATTGGTCTTCCATATCCTTTTCGCGGTTCATTTTTGCGCTTCTCACTTGTACGCTTTCATAATAACTCAATACGGTACGACGCAAGAAGCGAAGCGTTGGTTGTTTTTAGTTAAGAGCAGCTCTCTTTACTGCCGGTGGCAAAATTCTGCGTCCAGTGGTGTTTGTAGGTTGTGCCCGGCTTGTAGGCGTACCCGCAACCGAATGTCGAAAGTTGACACTTGGAGGAAGGAGGGTTGCGGAGAGGCGGAAAGGCGCTTGTACTCGTCGTGGTGTTTTGGAAAGTGATTGAGCTGGTGGGTCTTTAAAATGCAAAACTAACTGACACTACATGCAGACGGAGTCCCCTTTGACCGAGCCGCATGCCCAAGCCTTCTCATCGCTCACGTCGAAATACCCACGTCGCTCCCAATGATGTCGCTAGCGCTGGAGCCACTCTGTCGCCCGTGTTCATCGCACTGTGACCTGTGTCCACTTGACACAGTGGGCCAACGAGTAGTACGTACCAGATTCTCCCTGATGACACTAGATCTGTTCGTCGATGTCAACGACGTTGACGCTCCAACACTCCCACTCGACGAACGGCGAGACGGTCACGAAAGTACTGGAACTTGGTTGCTCCCAGAGCCTTGGTGAAGTGGTCGGCGATCATCTCCGCAGTGGGGCAGTACTCGATACGAATGTGGTCCTCCTTCACCTTCTCACGAAGCCAGTGATATTTCGTGTCGATCGGGCGCGAGCGTTGCGTCACGGCCTTGCTCTCCGCCAGGTGTTGGGCCCCTTGGTTGTCTCCGAACACAGTGATCAGGTCAACTTCCAGTCCCAAATCCTTTAAGACCAAGTTGATCCCAATACACTCCTGGACACCGCTCCCCATCGCAATGTACGCAGCCTCGGTGAAGGACAGCGTTACCATCGACTGCTTATTCCACTCGATCAGGCAGCCGTCGTAGAAGATAGCGTACCCCGTCGCCGACTTAGCATTGCGCTCCACTGCGAATGCAGCGTCGCAGTATACAGCGAGTCCTTTTACAGCACTGCTCTTGTATACCAGCCCAAAATCGTGAGTGTTGCGCAGGTACCGAAAGACGTGCTCCACACCGTGCTTGAGGCAGTCGGTCGGAGTCTCGATCTCTTGAGCAAGAATCCGCACCGCAGTAGCCATATCCGGTCTCGTGTTTACCGTCATATATAGCAGCACTCCGATGGCAGGACGGGGACGAAAGTTGATCACCTCCTGCGCCTTGAAGAGTTGATCACGAAAACGTTCCTCCATCGGAGTGCGTGCTGGCATCGTTTTATCCCTGTTGAACCGCTCAAGGATCGACTTCGCATACTTCTGCTGCCCGATAGTCACTTCGTCACCACTTGGTGACCACTGCAGCTCCAATCCAAGGAAGTAGCTGGCATCCTCGGAGTCGTTCACGTCGTATGTCGTTTCCATAGCAGCCTTGAACGAGGCCAGGTCCTCATCGTGCGTTGCGAACACCAACATGTCGTCAACGTAAACGAGTATTATCATCAGATTGTCGTCATCCGCGCTGCCCTTCGAGAACAGGCAGTAGTCGGCTTCTCCTTGATAGAAGCCTTGACTCTCCAGAAAGAGACGCAGGTTCTCGTACCAGGATCTTGACGCTTGCTTTAGCCCGTAGAGTGCCTTGCGCAGACGCCATACGTGTTCATCAGCATTCTTGTAGCCTTCAGCTGGTTCCAGGTAGATCTCTTCGTCAAAGGCTGAGTTGAGGAACGCGGCCTTCACATCCAACTGCATGCGCTTCATGCGTCTCGCCACCACAATGACCAGCACAAGACGAAGAGTGCTGTGGCGCACGACCGGGCTGAACGTCTCAGTGTAGTCCACTCCGAACCGCTGGCTGTACCCCTTAGCGACGACACGTGCTTTGTACTTGTCCAAGCTGCCATCCGCAAGAGTTTTCTTTTTGAACACCCATTTTGACTTCACAGCAGTGCGGCCTGGAGGCAATGGTACTTCTTCGAACGTCCCATTGTCCAGAAGACTCTGGATCTCGTCGTCCATTGCACGCTCCCACTCGCTTCGATCATCAAACGCGTCGACTTCTTCAATGTTGAGCGGCTTAACACCCAGAGCCCAATTCGTAATGTCACTTGGTGTAAGCTTGCTGTAGATGTAGCCGTCTCGAACACTCCTACCATCAACTGCTGCAGGAAAAACACGCTCTTTAACCATCGCGCAGACCTCCTCCATGGACAAGTGCGACTCGTCGTAATCCAGCTTGCGCTGACTTGGCCTCGGGATCCTGCTGGACTTGCGAACAGGATTCTTTGCCTTCTCTAGACGTGGATCACTTCGAAGCCGGGCTTGCATACGAGCGGCTCCCACTGGTTGAGAACTCCCACTCGTTGGTTGATCCGGTGTTTCCAAATTGCTGCTTACTGCGCTCGGTGTCGGCGCCATTGCCACGTCCTCCTCACCGGGTGTGGCCATGGACACATCTTGCTTTTCTTCTTCTACTGTCTCGAGACGTGATAAAAGCGTGCTGTTAACCGCATCCAACTGCAAGAGATCCAGCTGCGAGCTTATCGTGATCTCGTCTCCATCTTCGGCAGGAAGGAACTGGTCTTCGTAGAATACAACGGTGCGCGCCGTGATTGCTTCACCAGTCCCATGGTGCGGAATGTACACCAAGTACGCCCCACCTGTAGCATACCCGATGAAGATGCCGTTGCGTTTCTTGGAGTCCAGCTTCTTACGGTGCTCCTTCGGAACCAGTGCTTGCGCCTTACATCCAAAGACTCTCAAGTTGCTGATGTCAGGAGCTTTCCCAAACAAGGCCTCCATCGGCGTCTTCCCATCAAGCACCTTCGTTGGACAGCGATTCCGCACATACCCAGCGCACACGACTGCGTCAGCCCAGTACACAGTTGGCAAGTTGGCTCCAAGCATCATGGACCGAGCCATCTCGACAATTACGCGATTGCCACGCTCGACCTTCTCATTCTGCGGTGGACTGTACGGAGTCGAGAACTCCTGTACAATGTCGTTCTTCTCACAATAGGCAGCAAACACACCACCTGTGTACTCTGCAGCGTTGTCTGACTTGACGAACGCCACACGATACGTCGGAGCATACGCCTTCATCTTCGCGATGCAGTCCTTGATAGCATCCAGTTGAGCTTGAGAGCCCTTCACACGAAGTGGATACACCATATCTAGATGAAATGGCTCCACAACAACGTTCGCCATACCAGTAAAACCTTCACGAGACGTCACCTGCATTGGCCCCACGTAGTCGATTGCGAGCAGGATCTGGTTTTTCTTGAGGACGCGCTTGTCCTTTGCGGCAAATGGCTTCTGTGACACCTTGCCACTCACGCACGTTGGGCACGCTTGCTTCACAGCACCTTTCCATGGTACCCCCAGCTCTCCCAGTAGCTGTTGAACACTTTGCACATTTAAGTGTCCAAAGCGGCGATGCCACGTCTCCACATGAGGCGCTTCGCTCGTCATCATCGCGACATCTTCGACGGGCTTGCTGGCAGCATCCAGCACGTACATTTGGTTGTGTGCTCTCGATGCTTGTATGGTCACTCCATTCGACGCGCGAATAGCGCAATCAACTCCCTTTAACTCCACCGTCATCCCGCGACGCGATGCCGCCCCAACAGACACGAGGTTGCGGGCTAGTCCCTTCACAAATAGAACATCTTGGAGGACGCATACCTCTTTCCCGTTCTTGTACAGTGGTGCTTGCCCCATGGCGGTTGCCACCAAGCTGTCACCGGACGCAACTGTGAGCACACGAGGCTCTGCCGGCTCACGCGCCCCCACCAAGTTGTCAGCATGTCCTGTCATGTGGCTCGTGGCCCCGCTGTCCACGATCCACTCTCGCTTGCACTCGTCGGTCACATCGTGGACCGAGAACGCCACACTAGCGGCCTCGCCGCCCTTGCCCTTCGGTGGCACTCGCTCCTTCGAGCAGTCTCGCGCGAAGTGCCCCATTTCTTGGCAGCTGTAACACTTGACCTTGGTCATGTCACGTTTATTCTTCCCCTTCTTGCCAGCCACTTGTTCAGCAGAGAAGGCTCCATTCGATGCATTCGACTTACCACTGCCATTCGTCGAGCGACGATTCTTCTGCTGGTCTCGACGAATTGCCTCAGCTTGGCACCGCGTCACCATCGCCTCGAATGTCTGGCACATCTCGAGAACGCCGACAAAACCGTTCCACGCAGGTCCTAGACTCTGCATGAAGTTCTGGCGCTTCTCTTCGTCCGCCAAGTACACACGCTGCTCTTGGAGGTCCCCAATCACCCTCTTGGTGGTCTTGATGTGCTCCGTCATGGAGTCACCATCAGCGAGGTACAGACTCATGTACTCTCGTTTCGCAGCACCGACGCTGGCACTACACTTCACGTTGTAGGTCAGCCGCAGGTGGCGCAGCATGGCCAGCGGGTGATTAAACAGATACACCTCCGCTGCCAGTTTCTCCGTCAGCGCCGACAGGATGATCGATGACGCCATCTTCAGCCGCATGACTTGTTCATGTAGTAGTGTTCTCGGAGCCACCGTCCCGGACGTTCCAGCGGCGACAGCCGCATCGTACACCTTCAGCGCTTCAGCCTCCGCTGCAAGCCCGTCAGCCGGTGGCGCATCCTTCTCGACGTCAGCCCAGAGTCCCTTGATCTCGAGGACCAGCTTCACCTGGGCGCCCCACGCTGGGAACCCAGTACCGTTGAACTGCTTCAGCTTCGTCGCGAACGCCGTGGCCGTAGTTGCGGACGTCATAACCTGTCGGAAGTTGACACTTGGAGGAAGGAGGGTTGCGGAGAGGCGGAAAGGCGCTTGTACTCGTCGTGGTGTTTTGGAAAGTGATTGAGCTGGTGGGTCTTTAAAATGCAAAACTAACTGACACTACATGCAGACGGAGTCCCCTTTGACCGAGCCGCCTGCCCAAGCCTTCTCATCGCTCACGTCGAAATACCCACGTCGCTCCCATTGATGTCGCTAGTGTTGGAGCCACTCTGTCGCCCGTGTTCATCGCACTGTGACCTGTGTCCACTTGACACAGTGGGCCAACGAGTAGTACGTACCAGATTCTCCCTGATGACACTAGATCTGTTCGTCGATGTCAACGACGTTGACGCTCCAACACTCGTAGCGCGCCGGGAGGAACGCGGCTCGGAGCTGTTCACACAGCTGAGTCCAGGATGTGAAACATCCAGATATGTTGCTTCCCGTGTGTTCACCCAACTCTTAGCACGGCCGCTAAGGTTGGAGAGTGCAAAAGCAACACGAAGTTGCTCGGTCGAGATCAAAGCCGCGTCCATCGCGAGCTCTACTTCTCGGACCCAGAAGTGAACGTTTTCACCTTCCTTCCCTTCATACGGCTTAACCTTCAGCCGTATTGGCTTCGATGGAGGCGGATTTGCTTCCGCCGCCGGAGCCTGCAGGTTCTCCCGCACATGCGCGATGAGGCCCTGCTCGCACGCGTCGAACGCATTGACGCGCTCGAGCTGCTCAGCCGGAGTTGACACCACCAGGCTCTGCAGGGCCTCCACCCCGAAGATGCCTGCCATCTTCCGAATCGACTCGAACTGAGAGTCGTACATATGGGAGAAGTCGTTCCTATCCATGGCAACGAACTTCGGAGAGGTTCAGGTAGTCTACCCGCGGTGGCGTGGATTGACTACGAGTGCTACCAAGTGTGACGGGGTCACAGCACCTTGCGCTAGAGGAAGTTATCTTCCGAGAGTATACAAACTCTCAGTGAACGGCAGTTCACAAGCCCCCTCTTTAGTTAAAAGAGAGCGAAATGACCTAATTAAGGTAGAATGTAAACTGAGTATATTTATAGGTAGATAAAGTTTGGGTTTAATACAAACAATAAGTCACCTATAGAAATGCAATGTCATGAACCAATGATTGGCTTTGAACGACCTTGGTACTTTGTACCAAATATCCCGAAGTATGACGTGTCATACTCCTGAAGTGTGAAGTGTCACACTTTATGTAACCAGGGTACACTTAGGGCTACGTACCCCGCTACACAGTCAGAGCATGACTACTTAGCTCCACTATAGGTAACCTCTAGTTTGTATGGAACCCAATCTAACCTTACTTATAAATACATCAGTCTTAAATCTACTCTTCTAAGTAGCAAACCGTTCCCTTTGAGGCCGGGAACACGTGGACTAACGTTCACTCGGGTAGTTAATACATTTAAGCACTTCCTCTGTGCAAGGTGCTGTGTGACCCCGTCACACTTGGTAGCACTCGTAGTCAATCCAACACCATCGCGGGTAGATTGAACTACCTGCATCCTCTGTGCGCTCAGCGTTTGAGCCACGATGGACCGAAGCGAGCTTCCTCGCTTGAACGACTCACAGTACGAGTCTGTTTGGAAGATGGGAGGCATCTTTGGACAAGATGTCCTCCGCAGCTTGGCGGCGGCGACGCCTGCTGAGAAACACGAACGGGTGACTGCGTTTGAGACCTACGCGCCATGTCTCATCGCTCACGTCCACGGGAGTTTGGGGGCCTCGATGGCCGCTCCCCAGGCAACCAGGCCTAAGCCGGTATGACTGAAGGTCCCCGCGTTTGAGGGGAAGGAAGGAGGAGAGCCTTCCCTTCTGTGTCCGTGAGGTGGAGATCGCCATGAAGGCGGGTCTCATCTCGGACAAGCCAGGTCGGGTGGCGTTTGCCCTGTCCAACCTTGGTGGACGTGCCAAGCACTGGGCATACACCAGGGAGGCGACTTCTCCTGGATGCTTTGCATCATGGGCTCAGCTGTGTGAGCAGCTTCGAGCCGCGTTCCTACTGCTACCGGCGAACAATGTGTTTCGCCAGCGCTAACGCTTTCTCGCGTGTAAGCAAGGTAAACGTGAGCTGCAGGAGTACGCGCAAGAGATGTGCACGTTGGTGGCATCTCTGGCAGGGAATCCTCCGCCTGAAGGCGTCAAGATAACAGTCTTTATAGACGGCCTGAAGGTCGGTCCTGCTCGCACCCAGCTATTCCGGGTGCAAGCGACAACTATGGAAGAGGCGATTCGAATCGCCCTCCAAGAAGAGTACAGCCACAAGCAGGCTGGTACTCCTCGGGAAGAGGAACATCGCCACGATGAGAATGGCGTTCCTCAGGAGGCGGAGTATCGAAGCAATGACGCTGTTGCTCCTGCTGTCACGCCGCCCGTTGATACTGGTGCGTACAGTGAGCCCGAACCCATGGACGTAAGCTCAGCCGAGACCTTGGTCCGCTGCTACGGATGGGGGTAGGGATGGACACTACCAGCGTGTGTGTCCCTCGCCAGTCCTCGGGAAGAAGACAGTCTGTGGACCCCAGGTCCGGTGGCGTAGGCCACGGCCCGGTGGACAAGGACTCCCCGGCCTCCGGTAGAGGCAGTATGCCCTACTGAAGAGCGCTAAGCCTTCGTGATGGGTGTGCAGGTTGTGCTCACCACGGAACTTAGCCCAGAGAGACGTGGTTCTCTCAAACCGGTGAAGGGCGGTGATGGGCTGCTGGTAGTACACTCGGTGTACGGGGGTACGGTACCCCTTGAACGTTTGATGAGTTCTGGGGCGTTGATACGCCGCCGGAGCATCGCGTGGCATAGCGACACCCGACTGCACTCTATGTCAGAGTGGCGGCCGTGGGCTGGTCCTTGGTGGACTAGCCTTTGGTACAGTGAAGGAGGTACCAATGTTCCTCAACAGACCTGAACGTTTGGGCTCGATGAACTCGCGCACCGCGGTGTCGCTCGCAGCTCTCGCCATGAACGAAATGGCTGTGCCGAACATGAGACACAGCCCGGACTTTGGTGTGGCAAGGCTGAGAATGGCCTACCAGTCCAGTTCTATGGCGAAGCATTGGTGAGTCATGTTCCCACCTCCGTCATGGCTGGGGCGTCTGATACAGACCGCCAGGATGCAGAAGCGTCACGGAGCTGTCAATGCGCCGACAGCTCTGCGTACAGCAAGCCCATGCTTCGCTGCAGCAATGTCATGGGCATGGGTCTTTTTCCCGGCGTGTGGACCTGCTACGCCAGCAGCGTCCGACGCCAAGGTCGTCGCGCCGTACGGGCTTTGACAGTGGTTATTCCTTTAAGCGCTAACCAGGTGGGTAATTTGGGACCACACGGTCGCCCATACCTTAACGGAAGGGGAAGGCGCTGAATGCGCTTCCTGTGTGGGTAACACAGTACCACACGCAGTCACCCAGACTATAACTGAAGAGGAAGGCATGACCATGCTTCCTGTGTGGGTAACACAGTACCACACGCAGTAGCCCAGACTATAACTGAAGAGGAAGGCATTGATCATGCTTCCTGTGGGTAACACAGTGCCACACGAGGTCTCGAGTGCCTCTGATATCGTCAACGAATCATCACGACGTGGGTAACGAAGTGCCACGTCACGTCAGCCGCCGCAATTCGGGTCTGAACAAGGTCCGACCTTCGGTGTTAAGATCAGCTGGCGTGGCAGACCCGCACACACACCGGACAGAGTTGGTGTCCGCCGACCAAGTCAGCGGAGGCCAGGACCAGGACTCCTCAGACTCGGTCGGTGGACACTAACTCTGTCCGGTGTGTGTACGAGTCTGCCACGCCAGCTGAACTCATCACCGAAGGTCGTCGCGCCGTACGCGCTTCGGCAGTGGTGGTGTCGAAGGGCATTCACCAGGTGGGTAACATAGGTCCACACTGCGGATAACAAGTTCCGCAAGCAGTGAAGCTGCTTAAGGAGACCGACATTCGGTGCTCCGAGCGTGGGTAACAGAGTTCCACGCAAGGTCACTCAGACTATAACTGATAAGGAAGTCGCTGTATGCGCTTCCGGTGTGGGTAACAGAGCTCCACACAACCAAGGTGGGTAACATAGTTCCACACCCAAGGCGGGTAACATAGATTCGCACATAGAGTCATTGGCTCGAGGCGTGAGGTTGTCTTGTCCTCGCTAGACGTGAGCAACTTGCCCGACGTCAAGCCGCGCAGACTCAAACTGCTGACGCGAAGGCTGGATGCACGGCCGACGCGGTCGCTCATACCGACGAAGTGCACGGGGCGGAGAGCTGTCGCGCCTGACAGTGACTATCAGAAGCCACGAGAGACTCAATAGTCTCGAGGTTAATTGGGGGAGAGGCTCGGAAATACCTTTCCTTCCTGACTTTCCACGAGGCAGGTAGCCGTCGTGCTGTCAATGGCTATCACAAGCCACGAGAGACTCAATAGTCTCAAGTGTAAGTGGGGGAGAGGCTCGGAAATATCTTTCCTCCCTGGTCTTGAGGTAAGATCAAGTTCCATACGGAACCAGGCGTCGATGTACATCGACAGCAGGCTGGAGGTGAGCAGCCGGGCTAGAGCTGCGGTAGATCTAGCCGAACAAGACATAGTGGCGAAGAAAGCCACTGGCGCAAGGTGCCTCGGAATCGCTGAGCGAATCAGCATTGTTGGGGTTGCAAGCAACCACACACGAGGCGAAGCGCGGACCTAGTGCAATCACCGCACTGGTCCCTTGGTCATGAACAACCTGTCGAGTAGGGTGAACGGAACGTCTCACCCGCCGACAAAGTGGTTGCCGTACGTGATGTACGCAACGCGTCGGGTATAATGGGCCGTGAATCCATAACCCAAGTGAGGTGCACGAGTGCACACACAACTGACCAGGTGGTGGTCGAGGCAACGCACGCAGTCGTAGCTGGTGCCGCGCCGAGCATGATACCGTGTGATGGCTGCTTGCCTCACCATGGATTGGTACCCGTGAGTACTCGGTGTCAATGCCAGACACCAACGCCGCAGTGGCATGGTGGTGCGATATGTCCCACCACGGTCGAGTACCATCAAGGTACATGGTGTCTGTGACAGACACTGGTATAGGTTGCAAATGATATGCACCATACCACGACTCGATGCGCACTGGGCGTATACGCTGTGAGGCAACGCACGTTCTGTGCATCGGCACTGGCTGCTGTCGAGCAGCAACCGGGAGTTCCACATAATGAACTCGTCGTGCATGACACACATGAAGTGTACAGAGCACTCATGGTAGCTGTGGTACGTGCCGTACACAGCGTACTTCGTTTACGGGCCCATGGACCTGTACACTGTGCTTGCACATGCGTCGTGCACGATGCGAGCACTGACCATGGTTCAGTTTAGGCGACAGCACAGCAGAAGCTGTTGCCGCCAAGCATGTCAACCTCGTGGTGGGCGTACCGCACCAAACGTTAGTACCGTACGGTACATGGTGTCGATGGGAGACACCTACGCGCCGTTGGTATGACGGCCAAGATACGAAGAGAGCGTGGCAGAAGCTCTGCCCGCAAGGATGAATCCTTGCTGGAGCCAAAGGCATGGCCCGAGGTGAGCGGAGGGCTCCCTCTTGTGCTGGGGAAGGTGTTGCCCTTCTCGGTGTCGTAGACACCATGGTCCGGACGCGTTCGTGAGGACTGTCGTGTCCTCTGGTGCGAGCTGTGGGCGATTGTGACATGTTCGGATGCTATTGCACCCTGTGCCAAAGCACCGTACACGCGCTAGCGCAGGAGCTAATGCAGCTCTGAGTGTAGACTTTGCGGCCACCACAGTTGTAAGCATAGGGATGCAAATCTCAGTGAGCTTTGGGAGCACAAGTCACTGTGGGTGTGACTGAGAGCCGCGCCAGTCTCGTGGCTGGTCAGTGTGAGAATTCACCTTTTGGTGTTTTAATTCTCTCACTTCTGATTGGAGAATCAGGTAATTCTCATTTAAGTGGGGGAGGATGTAACGGGGTACAATCCAGTGTGCCCCAAAAGAGTGACCCGTCACTCTTGTGGACACCTGGTACACGGTACCAGGTGCTTTCGGAGCCAGTCAGAGCATGACTACTTAGCTCCACTATAGGTAACCTCTAGTTTGTACGGAACCCAAGCTAACCTTACTTATAAATACATCAGTCTTAAATCTACTCTTCTAAGTAGCAAACTGTTCCCTTTGAGGCCGGGAACACGTGGACTAACGTTCACTCGAGTAGTTAATACCCTTAAGCACTTCCTCTGTGCAAGGTGCTGTGTGCCCCGTCACACAAAAGCTGGTTTCTTTCAGCAGCGTCGTCACAAGAGTACAGCAAGCTTATGATCCTTTATTTTGTCCTACGACAGACCTCACAGTTGAATTTTAATGGAAACTCATTTCAGTCTCTAACATTGGTAACGTTATTTGCCAGTATAGTGCGCGATTTTGGGCTCGTTGAAAATAGCCCAAATGCAAAAATGAGAGAGACCCATATCATAATTTGACTGTTGGGGGCGTAGAAAGGAAACATTTGACGACCCAAAGGCCGAATTTTGCATTTAGAACTGATGAGGTTTGAGCAAGGTGATTGATTCTCAAAAGTGAGGACTAGAATAGAGGTGACCAGTTTTGTGCACGGTTTGGCTATCATCTACATTTCGCCTTGAAGCAACATTTCTTTCCTGTGGTGAAGTGCTTTCTCAGAAATGAGAGCCGGATCTGACAAGGAGTCATTATCACAGATTAGTGACGACACCAGGTGGCTAGGGTGGATCTGGATTGCCCGGCATGTATCCATACTGCTCGAAGTGGATTGGGTCGAGGTAAAGTGGTATCCCATATGAGTTGACGATGGATCTGGGGATAATCGTGGCCAGAGTAGAAGGCCGAAAGAGGAATAATGGTTGGTGGCATTACAGCTGAGATCGATCAAAGGGAACCTTGCACCCAATTATACCGAGGGACATGGAATATACCCATTGCGGGTTAATTGAGGGGTGATTCTATGGATGAAAGGCTGTGGCGGAAAGGCTGTGGACGTCATCTGAAGGTGGATCTGGTATTAACAACAAAGGAGTAGGCAAGATCCACCGCTATATGTCTCAGATCCCAGTCTGCCCAGTCCGGATCCAAGGGATTGAGGAACCCACACAGAGTGACTTGGATCCATGGTATATGGATGGTGGATTCAACGGATCGCGAACTTTCGTGGAGCAGTGGAGACCACAGACGTTCGTAATGTGATGTTGGATGCTTGGGGGGGGCTTAGATCCACGATGACTATACACTTGCAGTTAAGGTGGATTAAAGTGGCTTCGATCCGGGACAGTAAACATATAATATGGTGAAGTCACGATGTTTACGCCACGATCCGGTGGATCTGATGTAGATACAGCTGGAGAGATGGACCAAGGAAAGAAAGGAGATGCAGCTGAGCCTGGTAGAGATTCAGCAGGTGAGCGACATAGCAGATAGACCTCCAGGCAGGTATAGGCGTAACTATGAATCAGACTTGTTTTGCACAGTATCACGCAAGTGCTTTCCTGCCCTCAAGAATCGGAGCTACATTGGCCGTACGTGCTCGGGGAAGGTTGGGAATTGCGAATCTAGTGTTGGTAGCGATAACTGGATAATACATTGGCCCGATTCTACCACCTAGTGAGCTTTCCTCTACACGTACAGATCCGAAAGGCTAACTGGATTTACGCCTTGGCCGGGTATACCCAAGAGTCTCTCAACTCTCAAGATCCCGCTACAGGAAGCGGTAGGTACGACACAAAGGAATGCAAAGGCAAGGGAAATCGCAAGGCAACCCTACGACCAGATCCCAGATCTAGGCCCTGGACCCAATATTCGCGTGGGGTCCAGATACGACTACGGACTCAGAGTGGAGATCTTACCACTACTGCTCCACCCCTTTCGGCCTTCTACTCTGGCCACTATTATCCCCAGATCCATCGTCAACTCATATGGGATACCACTTTACCTCGGCCCAATCCACTTCGAGCAGTATGGATACATGCCGGGCAATCCAGATCCACCCTAGCCACCTGGTGTCGTCACTAATCTGTGATAATGACTCCTTGTCAGATCCGGCTCTCATTTCTGAGAAAGCACTTCACCACAATCGCCTCCTGTACGTGGTCGTCGCCGCCCGACGGCGGTCACGACGTACACTCCCAGCGTTCTCACTTCTCCGACAGCTCCTTCTCTCGCGTAACACATGTCTCCCACGAAACGTGCTGACAAAACTCCCAGCAAGGCCCCATCCACTGCTTCTTCGGTCAGTCCTCCTGCGTCGCCTACGGATTTGCGGACTTTAGCCCAATTCTCTCCGATCAGTTACAGATCTTGACGGCAGAGCTGCAAACGGCTCGAGATGCTCGGGAACGAGCTCAACATACAGAGGCCGTTGCTCAACAGGCGTTGAAGTCCCTATCCGCACTTCCCTTTGCCACCCAACTCCAAACATTGTGAGCCCAAGGTCATGTCCAAGCCATGGAGATCCAAGGATGGGAACACCACGCGGATTTTTGCTCACGGGACCTGCGACATTTGCTCGCCGACCAGACAGTTGAGATCCGTGACTTGACTGGACGACTGGATCACATCTCCCGCCAACGGGATGGCTTGCGAGATGACAACAACCATCTCCTTCGAGGGATTGCGCTCGCAGAGTCCGAGACCCACCAGGTCCCTCCCCGACTTGCAGCAGGAACTCGGAGAACGCAGTCATTTCTTCAGCTGTGTCTGCAGTATCAGCTGTGCGCACTCGCATGTTTTCCGTAAGACGGAACGTCTGGAATTGGGGCCACAGCCTAGACGACTTGAGGCAAGCGTCAATTGTCTCGACGGGTGTTCCATTCTTAACGACCGGGAGAATCTGGCGGAAATCTCCCGAAAGTACAAACACTTTTCCCCCAAAAGGATCGGTGTCGCTGTCAAGTATGTCCCGCAGTGTTCTGTCTACTGCCTCGAATGCGTGGCGATGGGCCATAGGTGCTTCGTCCCAAATAATCAAACTTGCATGCTTGATCAACTCCTGAATATGGGAGTTCTTCCTGATACCGCACGTCGAGCTCTCGTTTAATTTCAAAGGGATCTTGAATGTAGAATGCGCTGTCCTACCGCTCCAATCTCAGATATACGATCTGGAGCGGGATCTTGAGTGTGCCCAAGTCGCTAGCGTGGCTGCTGACGAGAGCTTGGATCGGCTCCGCGACGAGCTGTGTCTGACTCAGGAAGAGGTGGTGACTAATGACTATGTGAAATCCGCCCATGGTGGATCTACATTGATGTCAGCTCGCGGAGGATCTACCGCAGCGGAACCACCCTCTTCATCACCAAATGCCGCTCTGGTCCGACTGTCTGATGAGCGGAAGGATGCCAAAGAGTCGATTGAGAAATTGTCAGCGGGGCGAGACTACGCGCTTGATGAATTTGTGCGTATGACTCAAGCCCGCGACGAGCTCCAAGACAAGTTGACGAATACCGAGCTCTAACGCGGCAAAACAGCCACCAAGTGGGCAGATGCCACGCGGACGCAAACGGAGCTGGAATCCAAGATCCGGTGTATGCGTACGTGGATCCGCTCTGTTTCCTTCATGTAATCCCATATTCACTTGTTGTGCTGATCCAGGTGACAAATTGAAGAATGTCGAGACGATTTCAACTCAACTACGGGATCAAGTCGCTACCGTCCGCAACCAGCACAAGCGACTGGTTCTGGAGCGCGACATTGCGAATCCACACCCAACTCAAGCTAACACTGCAACGTCCCGGCATTCCCTAGGTGGGGTGGAGCCTTCGACAGTGAAACGTCCCCGCAGCGCGACCACCGCTTCTGGCGCTGCCCCCCCCTCCCGGCCCCGCAAAAAACTCAGATTTTGTCCCCTGTTGGAGCTGGAGAGGTCGACGATGATGGTGGTGCGGATGACCTGGGGGGGGGGGGGGCTTACCATGGCGGCTCAAGTCAGACTGGTTCCAAAATTAAGGTTGTCCGCCATCCAGGTTCGTCCAAGCCTGGACCCACGACGTCCTCCTCCACCAAAGCTTCCGCCAAGGCTGGATCAGTTGCCGGATCTTCTTCAAGATCTTCTTCCAAGGACAAGTCCAAGACCGGTTCTACTGCCAAAGTGGCTTCCAAGGTCGAATCCAGCGTCACGGCGTCCTCCAAAACTATATCCGTTGCGGTTGTACAGGCGGGATATGGATTTAAGCCTGGATCCACTACCAAGCCCTCATCCAAGACGGTATCTCCGACTGGATCTATTGCAGTTGCGCCATCCAAATCTGGGTCGGCGTCCAAAGCTGGATCCGTTGCCCAGACATTGTTGAAGACGGGTTCGTCAACTGGATCTGCGGCGACTGCCTCCTCTACGACTGGGCAAGAAGCGTCCACGGCTGGGTCTGTCTCGACTCAGTCGGAATCTACTGCTGGATCCCCCGTGGCGGTGTCTACCGGATCCCGACCAGCCTCGTCTGGATCTTAGCTTGTGGGATCTGGGTCCGGTAAAGCAAAAGCCAAGCGTCCTATCCCTATTGACTGTGAACTCGGCAGATCGGAAGACGACGAGGATGATGGATCTGACTGGTCTGACGGCTCTGGACCTCCTATCCGTTCTTCTTCTAAATGTACCCTCTCACAAGGTCATTTCTCATTCAGTTCAGTTCTGACGATGACGATGACGATGATGAGGATCCTGAAGACTCAGAGGGGGCCGGGTCGCAGACGATACATTAGAGCATGACGTGCGGCGGGCTTTGTCGCAGTCCCGATTCGAAGCTGGGCGGAGATCCCACTCGACGCCGAGCAAACAAGTCGCTGGAGCGCTTGGATTTGCAATCCAGATCGGCAGCGATGATGGTCTGAGTAGGAACGATTGAGATGGGTCACCCCACGGTGGCGGATCCTGCCTTGGCCGCCGCTCCTCCTAATTCTTCCTTACCAGGTATGCTTCCCGTGGCTCCGTTTGGCCCGAATGCCGCCTTCATCCCTGGTCGTCTCGCGCCTGAGACCTTCACCGCGGATACTTTCGAGCCTTGGTCCGCCAAGAAATTGAATTGCGGCGCTATAGCCACTATGAAGATTACCATAATGTTTCCTGAGTTGCCATTTGGACTGAGTGGGTATTCCCTCGCGAAGAGGATGACATGCCGGCATCCATGTATGTGGATTCATTAGTCACCAGATCCAACGTGGAGGTATGCATGACACTGAACCATGGGATATTTTGACGACAACCCTGGAGGATTCCGTTAGTTTCCGAGATAACATCGGTGGACGCCTCGGGTTATTCGTTGGCCCCTTTCGAGAGTTCGCTTCTAAACACCGGATCGCATTATGGGAAGGTTTCTATTGATTCCCCATCTCTCGTGCCCAGCTGCGGGATTCACCATGGCTATCGAACTTCAACAAGGAGCGCGTCAATAGACGCAGTCACGCCGGTCGAGCCTAGAAGATTGCTCGCGTAATTCTTGTTTTAGGAATGCAGGACAGTTAGGGTGATGAGGATATCTTGTTGGATCCGTTTCTCCTACACCTTCCCAGACGTGGGGACAAGGTAACATGGTTTCCGGGATCCGTGTATCGTCGAGCTAACTTGGAAGACCCCAACCTTCGCTGACCCGAGCCGACGAATCTATCGGAGGCTTTGCAGGAGATCGACGAAGCAGAACCTTGGCACAACCAACTTCGGGGAGATCTTAGTCAACATCCCGCACACCGGATCCCACGTCTAAAGGGAGAGTTCTTCAGCGTGGTGCAGTGATTTCTCCAGAGTTGCGGATAATTGCCCGTCGACAAAGATGCGGCACCGCTCAAGATCTTTAAGCGACGAACCCTCGGTCACGTGATGTACGGTGACTCCAAGGTGCAAGAGACTCGACGGCGTCACAACCGAACACTCAGCGAATATTGGATACGGTCCATATGTCACTGAATCCAGGCTGTCCTTATTATTAATAAGGGACGGCCGGATTCGCATTCAGCGGCCAAGGACTGACCATCTACGGTACGAACCCTCGGTGGCGGTTGGGATGAGTTCGCGGAAGGCTCAGCGACCCTTGGGAGACACGGTCACCGTCTGGGACAGGACGCGGGCCGTTAAAGATACTCATGCAGCGGTGCAGACGACGCTTGGCGTGCAAGAAGATCCATAACAGATCATTGTTCACTTGATATTTGTATACTTGATTAGGGCTTCTTATTAGGAATAGACCCGAAAGGGTAAACATAAATACAGAACAGAATTTCCACTCAAGCACACAGAGCGACGTCCGGCTTCAAGGTAAGCGTCTGGTCAAGCTTGTTTGAGTGTGTTATGCATGTCGGTGAACTCGAAGTTCTGTAGCGAGGGTTCATCCGGCAAGGCCAAGAGACTTTGTGTACTGGCCGATAACTATCGGGAGGTTTTTACGTGACGACTTATTGTTGCCTATTTGCACGACTGGGAGTGCTTGAATTGCCTCCCTTTTATTCTTCCAACCGAGTGATGAACACGCGGTGCCCTCGTAATAGGCTTACCCGTGCCTGGTACCCTTCCGCCGTTGAGACCACGAGGATTAATAAAACCTATTAGCTTTGCTCGTACTAGAAGCGTATTTTTACGGGTTGGCCTATATAAGTAGTTTACAAGG
Source organism: Phytophthora infestans T30-4 (assembly GCF_000142945.1). NCBI lineage: Eukaryota > Oomycota > Peronosporomycetes > Peronosporales > Peronosporaceae > Phytophthora > Phytophthora infestans. The sequence continues at coordinate 78,633 of NW_003303753.1, forward strand.
TCTAGTTTGTCCCGGTGCAAGGGCAGAACTGGGGTCTTCAGGTCCGCCCGAACGATCGTTTGCTATTCCAGTAGACGTATTGTTGTGGGAACGTCCTAACTACATTTGTAGCTAGAGTTCACGTGGGAATTTCAACACCACAACTGGCGCCGCGACCCGGGAAGAGTGTGTGGCCATTGTGATCTGTTTCTATGGCCTTCCAGTTTACGAGCTACCAAGAGAAGAAGAAGAAAAATAAGAAAACAAGAAACATGGCGACGGTACCAGCTACGCCTGCTAAGTCTGGCGGAGCTCGTAACGAGAGTTCAAGTCCGAACATGTCGGCTGCACGCTTTGCAGCCGCCACCGAGCTTTCGGTGAGCTTCAAGGAGAAGGCGGACATCGGTCCTGACGCCCGTGGTTACGACGATTACGAAGACAAGACGCCGGGTCCATAGCTAGACGCAGCGACACCGGAGACGGCCACGCTATCATCGGGGCTGAGCGGGGCGACCAAGTCCCTTTCGAGGAACCTCGCCGACGAGCTCGATGATGTTGCGGGACCGGAACCGGCCTATGATGATTATGACGATGGGACCGAGGGTTTTAAACCTTCGGTGGCGAGTGCAAAGCATTCAGCACTGCTGAAGGCACCTCGCCCACCTATCAACGGTGATACACCAGCCGCCAAGCGCGTTTTCGACCGCGTACAAGCGCTGATGCAGAATGATGAGTGGGTGCAGCTCTTCAAGCCCATACCCGAGGGAAATGCCGACTGGGCCGCGCTTGCACATGAACTTCAATACCCAGTCAACTCGATTGCGACTGGCCAAGTTGCCGAGGATTCAGTCTCGCTACTATTGTCGCTGGGCTTCGAGAACGAGACGTACCCATCGACGATGTCGCTACAAGATTAGCGTCCCCGGAGCTGCTCTCCAGAAATGGAAGAAGAAGCTTCGGATGCATTTGGTGCTTTCGGCATCAATGCTGGAAAGCAGCATGTGAGTCGACCGTTCATGATGAAGATCCGTCCACGATTCCGCTGCCGCAGATCCCCCAGCGACTCGACCATACTCCTCCGACCAAGCGTGGAGCTGATCGTGGTGCCTTTGGCACTACCGAAGCGTCACCGTACTTTCAAGACTCGCACATGGTTACGCCACGATCGGCTAGCCGTATGCAACGCGTGTACGCTGGTAACGAGGTTTTCATCGGTCGCCGGGGGCGGTGCGCGAGCTTCCAAAAGTGGTGCCGGACGTCGTCAGGTTGACAGCGATGGTTCGTCAAGTGACGATGACATTTTGGTGCGTACATTCGACGAGGAATATCCTCAAGTCGAGTTGATGCGTCAGATGAATGAGCTTGCGACGCGGAACGACGTGGACCCGACACTGAGGATTGAAATGGCATCGCACCGACCATTGTATCGCATCAAGCCGTTCTCAGGCTCTCGCAACAAGAGCGAGAACTGTATGCAGTGGTTCTGTGGGCTCGTCTACGAAATGACTGGGACGCATGCCGACAAATGGTGCATTCTATTTGGACTAAGTCTCCGGGACGGAGCCATTCATTGGTTTCGTCAACTTCCGAAGAAGACGAACCGCAAGTGGATGCTGCTGAGCGATGCGTTCATCCGCTACTACTGCTCGTAGTTCACGCAGCCGGCACTGTCCCGTTATTACTCTGCAAAGCGGGAACGTAACGAACATCTGTGTGACTACATAAACAGGCTGAACGGCTACGCTCGGACCGCCCGTCTACACTTTGAGAAGAGTCGTCGCGACGCGAAAGAACATGTACAGCAGTTCCTTGCAACATGCGATAATGACAAGTTGGCGAAGAGCCTTTGCCACGCTCGAGTTACCGACATTCACCAGCTCGAAGAGATCGTCGAAGATGTTCTCAAGGGCAAGGAGAGAATGGCCAAGCGTGACAGTGAGTATCGATACTCCCAGCGTCGTGATGCACGACGCGACGAAGGGTACACTCGCAACAGTCGGCGTGATGACCGTCGCCGCGATGATAACCGCAATAAACCAAGAGTGACGCTCATTGAAGCCACGGTGGATGGCCTACTAGATGAATTAGAGGGTCGTGAAGCTGCTCAAGGGGGCACCGAGTATCCAAACGAAGATCCGAACGCTTACATCGATGTCCAAGACGAGTACAACGACCTTCAGCCCGATATTACGGATAGTGATTTCTCCTTGGATGAAAATGACCGATACCTCGCCGCGGCAAGCGAAAATGAGCGCCGCGCAGCTGCTGAAGGCACCTACGCACGTTCAGACAGCCGTCAGACGCGTGGGAACACGCCTAATCGCGAGCATAGCTTCAATCAAGATCGCCGAAGTGGTGATCGTGACTTCAATCAGGACCAACGCGGTCGACGCGACTTCAACCGCGACATCAGACGCCCACAGTACGGACCGTGCGCGGTGTGCGGTGGCATGAGTCATTTCTCCCACTACTGTAACAAGCGATGCAAGTTCGGCAAACAACTCCACGATACTGGACAATGCGAACTTTTCCGCAACTTCCAAGACCTTGCCAAATTCGTGCGCACTAAGGGCACGAAGGAGGAACTCCCGCCAGTGCTCAAGGCCGTCGTTCAAGAACATCATTTAAACTAGGCATCCCACCAACTACAACTGGGTTGGTCCCTATCGATCTACCACAGTTAGCCGAGCCTTTAATGGATGCAGAGTGTATCTTTGCTTTCATGGGGCAGAATGAATGGCCTGATAATTATGTAACAAGTGTGAACGCGACGGAAAATGAAAAGGAGAGGCGTAAAATCCTCGGTGGAGGTGTTGGAGAGAGAGTGGGGTATGCTGATGCTGATGAGGGCACCAGTGAGGGTTCGTTCGGTGGAGTTTCGAGTACAGTGCGAGACAAGACAAAGGGTCACTCCAAGATGATGAAGTTGAACCCTGGTGAGAGACAGGGGTGGTGGTCGGCCAGGAAATTCGACCGACGAATCAGAATGAGAACTCTGGTGCAAGGCGCTGTAATCGACAAGCGTACGAGGATTCCCCTCGACACGGGAGTGAACGTTAGTGTGATCACTGACACTTTTGCCAAGAAGTTGCGTCTCCGAGATGTACCTGATCACGGACGCCGTATTGACATTCAAAGAATCAGCGAAGGCAAGGTGTTCACGACACGACAAGCGTGCGTTAAGATTACGCTCCGATGGGAGATGGTGAACGAATTTGAGATGTGGGTCATGGCGCATAGTGCAGGCGTAGACGTGGTACTCGGGACCGACTTTTTGATCCCAGCCGGGGTTTGTCTGGCCCTGTTTCACGGCGCAGCCCAATTGCCGCACGTAGCTCAAATCCCACTGATCAAGACCAAGAATAAGATCGACAGTGAAGAGTACGGCTCCCATGTTAATGCCCGGGCCACCTAAGCGTTTGGACATACAAGCGCACGAGTAGCGAGAATATCGATTAGCGAAGCGTCAAGTCGGGCTGGAAGAACACGTACTGTGGGCTCGTCGAACGGACCAGCTAATCCCGTCAGTGACGAGGTTCCACGTGGACGGCCTCAGCGTATTCGGTTGACCAATGTGTCCGACCAAACAATGTACCTACCAGCACACGACTCTATCGCGATGTGGATTCCGGATGGGGATTTGCCGCGAGGTGACGGCTATGTGCGTCTGGACTCCGAGAAGTACCAAAATTGGCAAGTGCTGGCCTATAAAGATTGCAGAGACCGCGAGCTGTTTCAGCGTGAGTGTAAAATCTACGAACAATGGCTCGCAACTCAGCCTTCGGCAGTCGAGCGACGAGACTATCCAGAACCCAGTGGGATGCTAACAAGGCCTTTTGAAGACTCGCTAAAGGACTCTGGAAATCGTCTGACATGTGCAGAGCGCTGGGCGATGGTCATGAAGAAACGTGAGCGAGTGGAGGCCTGTCTGGCGTCTGGGGTGACAGCCGGGAACACGGATGATGTCCTATTTACCGGAAATCTTTCCGTCAAGTGTACTACAGCTCACGGCGGAAGCAATAATGGAAACGAAGTCTCGATAGCGCGTACACACGATCTACTGAGCTTGGTAGCCGTTGTGCATACGCCAACGAGTGTTTGTTTGGAGTCTGGGGTTACAACGGAAGCGACAAGTAACAGCACTGGATCAGATGGATTCACCAGTCTGAACGATGTTGTCCCGGCCTTGTGCGAAGCCAAAATTGTGAACGAATCATCGGTGGTTGGTCCAGAGGATAAGGATGTTGCGCTGAAGGTGATGAACCCAGCACCGAGTGTTCGTTGCGAGATTCGAGCGATTGCTGAACTGTCAAGCCAACGGTCAGCCGAGTCAGAGAACAGAAGCCAACAGCCCCATATGTCGGCTGACTGCGCATTAAATATTGCGAACAAAGACTCGGCAGGTGGCCCAGAGATGGGAAACCAGGCGTAGAAGGAGATGGACCCAGTACCGACTGTTTAAATCGAAGCGGATGCCGACGTTGAGTCAAGGGAAGAGTCCGTCTCGACTTTGGACGAGACGTACATGTCGGTTGTTCGCGTGTTAACGAGAAAATGAAGCAACGGAGGACACAAGAAGTGTTTTCTGCGAGCACCCAGCTAGCAACATCGGTCTGGACGACTACGCAAAGGAGTTGGCCTTGTTGCCGGACCTTACCGAAGAAATCAACACGACGATAGACTACAATGCGCCAAATGTTGCTGATCCCTAGCTGTCGACCGATCGCCGAGAACGTCTGGTTGCTACGCTGAAGAACCCCGAGCACATCCTGATTGCTAGTGGTAACGCACTGCCGCCGCCAGCCTACGGCGCGGTATGCGATATCGACACACAGGGGCATGTCTTAATCAAACAGCGTGCCTGACCCGTGCCGCTACGATTTCTCGACAAACTGTACGAGCTGTTACGGGCTTTGTTGAGAGCAGGACTGGTCGTCTTTTCGGACAGTCCATGGGCATCGCCAATCGTGATTGTGATGTAAAAAACGGGGCTGGGACAATCCGGGCTCTGCATTGATTACAAGATGGTGAATGCTATCACCACAATCATGGAGTATGCAATGCCGCTAGTCGACGATCTGCTGACCGATCTCGAGTGCTACTGATGGTTCTGCTCGCTGAATGCTGCAAGCGTCTTCTGGGCGGTCTGGATGACCTTGCGAGCAAGAAAGATGTCGGCGTTTGTCTGTGCACTCGGACACTTCGAGTGGTTGCGCATGCCCTTCGGTTTAAAGAACGCGCCGATGATCTACCAACGCATGATCGACAATGCGCTCTGGGGGCTCGTTCAGCCAAAAGGAGGTTGGTTTGAATACTCGGAGACGATGCGTTTAGCTGAAGAACAGGTCAAGGAACGTCGTGGAGCAAGCAGCGAGGGTTCGTTTCAAACGAAGTTCGCGGCAGACCGCAAAGCACCGGTGGAGGCCGACCCTGTATTACTACTCGTCAACAGTCCCGTCGCTGACATGTTTACGAACGGGGAGCCAGACGAATCCGCTGGTACCCGTGTTTGGTCGACGATCGTTTGTGGATGATATTTGCTTTGGTGGCGAGGACTTCGACAGCTATCTGGCTATGCTGGACCGACTGCTGGTAAGATTTGAACAGTGTCGGATCAGCATTAGTTTCACCAAGAGCATCTTCTGCCAGCCAAAAGTGGACTTTCTCTCGCATAACATTTCGCCAGAAGGTATCGGAGCTGATTCGAAGAAGCTTGCAGCCATCACCGAGCTCTATCAGCTTAAGGATAAAGACTTTGTCGCTGGTGGTGACCTTTCTGTGGCGAATCGTCCCTTCGAAAATTGAAGGCGAGTGTTTCACATGCACCCATCCTCAGGCACTTCGATCGGTCGAAGCAAGTTCATGTCATGCCCTTTGCGAATGAATGGGCGTTGAGCACGACACTTATGCAAGAGCACGAAGGCAAGTTACACCCCGTACGATATCTCGGCCGTGTGCTCAAGGAATCCGAAATGATCTATCATCCAGCCGAGAAAGAAGCTCTGGCGTTACTATTGATGTTGAAGACATGCTTCGTCCAGCTGGCAAGAAAGACGCTACATGTTTATACACGATTTTCGACGTTAGCGTGAATACATAAATCGAAGTCTCGCTTCGGACGTGCGGTCCAGTTCGCAGTGGTACTTGAAGGTACAGCGCGTGAAGGAGAAGGATGCCGCCTTCGCGGAACTACTGCAGTCGAGCATCGCGAGTTCTGTCGACTTGGAAGATTCACTCGCGCCGGTGGCACCTCCAAGCAAGGGCTCATCGACCATACGAATGGACCCGGCGTTGCTTTACGCCAGGCTTCCCCGTAATTACTGTGGATTCGTCATGCCCTTTGACGGATCAGCGAAGACAGAGAAGTTCGGCAGCTACGGGAGCTGTTCCTGGGTGTTGTAGGGCCTCCCTGAGGGGGAGATAGTGATTGCTGCGAACGCTTACCTCTCGGCCACCACGGTGAATGAGGCGGAGTACAGAGGGATGCTAAACGGTGTCAAGGCTGCTATTGCGTACGGTGCCGAGGATTTAGTCAGCGTTGATGACCCAAGGCTCGCGATTCAACAATCACTAGGGATGATAGCATGCAGAAAGGAAACTCTGTTAGCGCTGCTGAATATTCATAAGGAGCTCGCGGCCAAGCTACGATCAGTGAAATATCTTCACGATGTACGAGAATACGGCGCTGCCGCGGATTCATTAGCCACTGAAGCGCTGGAATCGAAGGTCAGTCGTGTGATCTTGGCTGAAACTCGCAAGTTGGAACTGGCGTCGCTAAATCGTATCCAGGAAATGATCTACGAAGACTCGGTAGATGTTTCGTCACAAGGAGCAGAGCGTCAAGTACATGTACTGTCAGGCAGCGAGTCTTCAAAGTGGAAAACTTTCGAAAATTTCGTGGTTGAATACAGCTCGCCAGAGTGCGATAATGGTAATATGGCAGTGATGACTAGGCGACAGACGAAAGCAAAAAAACGCGTCAGGTTTGCAGATGAATACTCGGAGGGGGTCTCAAACGTTTAAGAACAGTATGAAGAACGACGAGAGACGTTCAACGAAGGCTCAATCGTCGAAGATTTGCCAGACCATCCTCACAAGAAAGGGCCAGCGGCATTTCTTGATGCGGAAGATGTTGACCCGGTAGCAATACAGCGGGAACGACGCAGACGGATAATGCTGGCACAAGACGAGGAGCAGAAGTGGTCTAACTTCACGAAGGTGCTTCAAGACCAAGCAGAAGAGCTTAGTTATAAGAAAGATCGAGATGCCAGGAAGTACGCTGACCGGTTCGTGTTATCAGAAGACGGCGTGCTTCACTATCTTGGCTTGAATCGTCGGTACGAACACGGTTGGCAAGAGGAGACCAAGCTGCGGCTTGTAGTACCGACAACGATGATTCAAGAGGGCTTGCAGAACTGTCACGACTCGCCGGAAGGTGGACATCAAGGTGTGGTGAGAACGTTCCATCGCGTTAAGTCTGATTATTATTGGATCAGCTTGTACGCTGAGGTGGAGAAGCATGTGAAGTCATGTCCGGGTTACTGCTCGAGTAAAAGCCGTCCGCAGCTTCGTGGGTACTCGCCTGGCAATGTACTAGCCGAACGACCGTTCCAGATTGTCTCGATGGATTTCGTCATCCCACTATCGAAGTCTCGCAAGGGCAATACTGCGTTGCTCCTATTTCAGTGCTCGTTCACGGGATTCGTTATTGCCAAGGCAATGTCAGATACGACTGCACTGAGTGCTGCCCAAGTGTTCGAAGAATGTGTGTACCGACGGTTCGGAGGCCCATCATTAATAAGACATGACCGCGACCCACGCTTCATGAGCGAGGTGTTCCAAGCATTCGCAGAGATGATGCAGTCAAGATCACGGGCGACTTTGAGCTATCGACCACAGGATAATGGACAGCAGGAACGCTCGGTGAAGTCAGTGATGGGTTCCGTACGGGTGCACGCGAAAGACCCTTTACAGCAAGATTGGGATGAAATCGCAGAGAAGCTGGAGTTCGGTATTAATACTTCTCATGACACTACAAGGAAGAAAACACCGTTCTACCTCGTTCATGGTTGGGATGTGCAGTCGACGTTGCGGGCGATGTCGTCATCACTCAAACGAGGACTCGGCAAGCGGTCTGACGCACTGGCGTGGCAGCGTGAGATCAATCGACAACACGAGATCGCCCTCACTATGGCCGAAAATTATCCGGCTGTGGAGAAAGAGCGAAGGGCTAAAAAGCATAATGATGCCCTGAGTCGACTGAAAAAAGCCGCTGTACCTCAACCAAGTAGAAACGAGCACTCGGTGGACCCGCCAGAAGCTTCGGAAGAGACAAATGATCCTGCAAGAGCCCCACCGAGATCTCTTTTTGAGATTAGGAGCCGGGCGTGTTTGTACATGGAACGCGTCAAACTAGGCCTGACGAAGAAATTAGCTCATCGGTGGCATGGACCTTTTCGATCAAGCGCAAGGTGGAAGAGTTTGCGTACCAGCTGGAACTGCCTGACCGAATTGGGTATCGCTTCTACCCAGTAGTGCATGTGTCGAGACTCAAGGCTGTCAACGAGTTCAACAGTCGACCGAACACTCGGTTGGTACTAGACGCGACTAATGAAGCAAGACTCGACTTCGATGGGGAACATGTTGCCTGAGGACAGCTGGGAACCAGATCAAGTTGCCGGTGAATATGAAGTCGAGGCCATCCTCGACGACAGAACGCCACTGATGACGAGCACGGAGCGTGCTGTACGCGAGTTCAAAGTCAAGTGGGTGGGCTATGAAGATACAACTTGGAAACCATCATCTAACTTGTCATGTGGAGGTCTGCTGTACGACTATTTGCGAGCCAAGAAGAGCGAGAATCGGCTGCAGATGGCGCAAGTGGCGGACGAAGATTAGCGTGACTGGATCACGTGTGAACTGTCCACAGGGCGATGCAGTCTGTGGTAGCAGACGAAACAAGCTACTGCAACAACAATTTTTATAAGCATTTGAAGAACAACATGAGTATGATTACGCTGAGGAAGTGGATTAAGAATAAGAAAACATGAATGCAGACAGAAGTGCGACCACTGAAAGCGAAACCTCGCTGGACTCCTCAACAGTTAGCCGGAACATCGGAAAACGTTGTGGAACATGCAGCGAGGATTCAAAGTGGCTCCAATTGCCTGGCAGCGGCGGCCAAGAGTGTCAACGAAGTCGAGTCCTCACTCTCCTTCTCCTCTTCATCAGGAAGCTGAACATCGGCGGCTGAAGCCGTATCCGGAGCCTGCGAACCCTCGACACCAGCTTCAACAGGATCAGCAGTCAGAGCAGGACCTGGCGTAACCGGTGGCGGGTCAAAAAGGTCGCGCCAGGTCGGAATCAGCTCACGTGGAGCAAGAGCCGGATCGACGACCTCGCGGTGGTACACATCCACAAAGCGCGTACCGCGAGGATTGAAGAACTCCGGATTGCACTGGCACGGGACATACGTAGTGTTGTACGGGTGGTAATGCGACGCGTTCAACCATACAGTACGCCAGGGCTGGCGAGCGCCAAGAGTCGGAACTTCAGAAAGCCAGTCAGACGTCCGTGGAGCGACAAGTTTTCGATAGGATACCACGGCTTCGACGGCTCCAAGAGCAGCTCGGGCCGAATGAACGGTGGATCAGAGGCACCAGAAGAAACCGAGTCACGTCTCCACGCCATGTACTGCTCGCGGTACTTGCTGCGAAGACGGCCGACACGACGGTCACGCTCACTGAAGAGCTTCTTGAACAGAGCTCTCAGGACCTTTAAGGGCTCCTTGTCGTGAGCGACCTTCTTGTCTTCCTCGACGAGACCCCGCTCGATACCAGCCAACGGAAGCCAGTGGAGGCGTTCCCATAACGCGAACCCGAGGTCACCTTGCTTACCACCGTCACCCCGAAGATTCGCCCAGATCATCTTGAGGCGGGTCTCGATGGAGGCGCACTTAGCGATGTGGACGCTTGGGTCGAAATTGAGGTGCCGAAGAGATACGCCTGGAGAGGATAAAGCCGCCGGAGTTGCCGGTACGGATGATCGGGATTCGCGTAGTCGAAGTACGCTTGGAGGCCTTTCAATGTCGTACGGACGATTACTTCCTTTTTCACAGGCTGATTCCGGTAGTGTCATGCTCAAGAGACGCTCGAAACACTTCTTGGCACCGGCATCAGTGAACTCCATGTCCAGATACGGGAGAACCCACGGTGGCAAGGTGGACAAAGCCGGCACCGTAGGGCGAGCACCAGGCAACACGCGGTGAGGCAACGGCTCATCTGACGGTGCGCCGCCACGACGCGGCACCGAAGTGTAGGTGGTCGTGATTAGGCGCTCAGACCCGGCATCGAGAGCTCGAGAAACGGGCGAGGGGACGCCGGAGCAGAAGGAAAATATGGTGGCGCTTGTGAACTTGGCGATGACGGAGGAGGAGGACCACCGATTATGATCGGAGAGGTCACCACCGGCAAAGTATTTGGCCGAGGAGGGGTCGGGGGTCGAGCAGGGCCATGACCGCTCTAGTTGCCATCGGAATCTTCAGCATCTTCGTCATCAGTTATGCTCGAATGATTGGTAGGCGGCGGAACACCACCGCCACCACTTGCATCACCAGGAGAATCATCAGCCGAAATTTCGTCATCATCCAAGTCATCTCCACGATCATCACAACCCTTGCCATCGTCATCAATCTCCATCGGAAAATCAGTGGAAGTGCGGCAGCCGTCGGAATAGTCGGAGCCGGCTTTGAAGACTCGGAGGGTTCCGGAGCAGCTTCAACAGGGGCAAGCTCTGCTGTAGAAACTACTCCCGAGACTTCAACCATCTTAGAAGTCACCGCAGACGACGAAGCTACCTTGCTTGATGGGACGGTGTTATCCGATTCATCCACTTCGTCATCCGAGCCGGACATGAGTCGAAAATCCTCGGCCTCACGCAAGGCCTCTTCGGCAGCGCGTATGTCCGCTGGAGAAGGAGCGATCGTCGAAGCGGATGGCTTCACCACGTCGGGAGGACCTTGAGGTGGCGTCAGAAGGTTCGGAGACATCGTTGTGAGCCCATGAGCCCACATCGCTACCCGAAGACGCGGTGGTAGCACCTTGAGCCGACGGGACCCCACTTGAACCAACGTCAACCATGTCCACGTCACTCTGGTCATCGCTGAGGTCGACAACGGCAGGGGTCGAGGATGACGCTGGCTTGCGAGTGGCGACCATGAACGTGGAGACGATGGCACAGACTGTGACCGAGTCTTGTAATGATGCCGAGCCGACTTGCCTGGAGGACGAAGGCGAGTCTTCTGGCGTTTCTTCTGAGCCGCTTGCTTCCAAGCCTTGGGCTGAGCAGCGAACGAAGTGCAGACTTGGAAGTTGAAGGAGCGGCAGGTGGCGCATCACCGAGACCAGCAGCTGCCATATACGTACTGGCCTTGTCCGTCGGAATGCGAGCCTTATCTTCGTCGGAATCGTCCGACTCGTCGTCCGTCTTCTTCCCACCAGGTCGGCGAGCTTGTGGAGGTTTCCATGAGCCGCTTGGTGAGCAGCCTGCGCAAGAGCTGCAGGAAGAGCTTGGAGTCATGCGAAGACGCGGCAGCAGACTGTATACGCTGCAAGGCAACCAATGTCTCCTGGTTTAAGTCCAGAGCGTCCAGATCCAGTTCGCCCGCGGTGAGACCTGTCACAGGAGATTGTGAATGAACGTTAGTCGCTGAGCCCACGGTGGAAAGAACAATATGTGGAACGTACCATCAACAGCCAGACGCAGGACCTCCGGATCCATCCTGGCCAGACTCACGTATGCACGATGATTACCGTTTACTTGGAGGACTTGGTGTTGCGAGCATGCTGATTCTCGAGGACCTTGAGCGTGCCGTTGTCGATATACTTGTCATTGGAAAGCTTGACCAAGAGGAGATGAAGTTGGCGAGTCTGCCCGGTGTTTGCGCCAATCGAAGACTTGTAGAATTCGCGGTCGCGGGCCAGCTTCTTGTTCATGGTGGCGATTAACGCATCTCGAGCTTGGCCCTCGCAGTGCAGGCGCTTCAGGTCCTCTGAATGTTGTTCCATGGAAGCCTGAACACTCGCGAGCATGGCATCGTTCTTGGCAGTGGACTCGAGAAGAATCTTGACGTCTTTGCGAAGAGCTTCGACGTCAGCGTTAGCAGCCTTCAGGTACGCCTCCGCGTTCTCCCAAGCCACGATTTCGGGTGCCACCGAACGTACGGCAGCAGCAGCCTCGGTCTGAGCAGCCCACAACTGAAGCTCCAGGCTGCCAACTCGGTCGGGCAAGGCCCAGGACCTGGTCAAAACCCATTGCAGTCTCGAGGCGGAGTTGAGTGCGGACATCGCAGTGAAGAGGAGGCGCACATTGATCTGCACTTGATGACGAGCCATCGCGGTCAAGTACGGAATAGTCGATGTCATAATGTGATCAACTGACGCTTCCGTACTCTCAGCCAGCATGGCGCGCAACGAATCCTCGGCGAGTGGTGGAGAACCACCAGCAGACGCAGGCGGATCAGCAGGATCCATCCCCGTGGATTCAGCGACGACAGGAAGTGCCGCAGGAGCTGCAGCAGGGGGTGAAGGGGCCGAGACCGGAAGCACCGGAGGGCCAGCGGATGACGTTGCAGTCGGAGGAGGTGTGGCAGGCTGAGGGGCGTTCGAAACCTCGGTGTCGCCCTCCTTAAAGACAAGACGAGTAATGCATGGTGATGAGCAAGGCGCCGATGGTTCAAGAGGAAGATGAGCTGACGTACCTCCAGCTGTTCACGTTCACGACGTCGGCGAGGATTGAGACGCTGAAGTGCGTTGTTCACAGCCCGGTTCAAGCGCTTGGACATCCTGAGATGGAATGGCGAGTTGGAGAATGAAAGAAATGTCACAACGGGCACCAGTACCGTGGATTCCATTGCAACAGGGGCAGTTGTGGTGTAATTATTTCTCCATAGTTGCGGATAATCGCCCGCCGACAAAGACGCGACACCGCCCAAGATCTTTAAGCGACGAATCCTCGGTCATGTGATGTACAGAGACTCCACTGTGCAAGAGACTCGACGGCGTCAGTACTGAACTCTCAACGGATATTGGATACGGTCCATATGTCGTTGAATACAGCATATCCTTATTATTTATAATGGCCGGATTCGCATTCAGCGGCCAAGGACTGACCATCTACGGTACGAACCCTTGGTGGCGGTTGGGATGAGTTCGCGGAAGGCTCAGCGACCCTTGGGAGACACGGTCACCGTCTGGGACAGGACGCGGGCCGTTAAAGATACTCATGCAGCGGTGCAGACGACGCTTGGCGTGCAAGAAGATCCATAACAGATCATTGTTTACTTGATATTTGTATACTTGATTAGGGCTTCTTATTAGGAATAGACCCGAAAGGGTAAACATAAATACAGAACAGAATTTCCACTCAAGCACACAGAGCGACGTCCGGCTTCAAGGTAAGCGTCTGGTCAAGCTTGTTTGAGTGTGTTATGCATGTCGGTGAACTCGAAGCTCTGTAGCGAGGGTTCACCCGGCAAGGCCAAGAGACTTTGTGTATTGGCCGATTACTATCGGGAGGTTTTTATGTGACGACTTATTGTTGCCTATTTGCACGACAGGGAGTGCTTGAATTGCATCCCTTTTATTCTTCCAACCGAGTGTTGAACACTCGGTGACCTCGTAAAAGGCTTACCCGTGCCTGGTACCCTTCCGCTGTTGGGACCACGAGGATTTAAATTACCTGCTAGCTTTGCTCGGGCTAGTAGCGTGTTCTTATTTTTACTGGTTGGCCTATATAGGTAGTTTACAAGGTCCAGTTTTGTCCCGGTGCAAGGGCAGAACTGGGGTCTTCAGGTCCGCCCGAACGATCGTTTGCTATCCCAGCAGACGTATTGTTGTGGGAACGTCCTAACTACATTTGTAGCTAGAGCTCACGTGGGAATTTCAACACCACATTCAGCCCAAGACTACCTGATCCATGTCACTCCTCCCTGTCACACCTCCAGCTCCAGTCTTCGTGGATCCGTCTCGTAGCAGCAATTAGCGACTGTAAACTGGATCGGTCGAGTCCGTATGTATAAGCTCTACTAATCCACTTCTCGTTACTTGATTGCGTCTTTCCTAACAATCGTTTGTCCGATTGACGCCATGTCAGATCAGTTACGTACACTTGGATCTGAGCTAGATCCACCGTTGGATCCTAGCCAAATTCATATCTGGATCTGGGCCAACTTCTCGATCGGAGCCACACTGGGATCTAAACCGAATCCGCGCTTGGTTTTGAGCCGGATCCACCTCGTATGGTTGGGGCATAATCAGACTTATATAGTCCGAGCACTTGAAACCGAATTTGGTCCGGGACTCCTTGCACGTGCAAACGCCACGCTTTATGCATTAAACATCAACCCCTTCCTCTTGATCCACACCCTTCCTGTGGACCCTTCTTGTCTTCTCCTCTAATATGACCAGCTCACATCCATGTATCCTCCCCCTACTGCTCTTCGTGAGACTGCATCACGCCAAATTCATTTCAATTTGTACGATACATGTATCACAGGGAACAAGCGATATTCTATGCCCGCCGTCTCCAGCGTTACGGCATATTCACCTATCTTTTCGCTTACTCGGAACGGCCCGTGCCACAGATAGGCCAATTTGCGGGAATATCCTTCTTATACCCGATCCAAGTGTAGCCCCACTTGTGATCCAACCTGGATTTGCTGTGGACGAGCTTCTTCGTTCTGTCAATCCGCTCGATCATGTATCGCACTTTGCGACGGCTCGTGTACTTAAATCTGGCTTGCGGTTGTATTGCTGAATCTGGTATCACCATCGACTTGGGTCTCGGTCTCCCCTCTTGTTACTACCCACTGGAATGACCGCTTCCAGGGTGGATCAAGGATCCCATGCATGTACCAAGTAGAGCGGGGTGTCGCCCCGGATCGTGTCTTGTGCGGTATTCATTGCGAAGGTAAGTCATTCTGCGTATTCATCCGCTGATCCAAATCCTGGACATACCTCTTGAGCCCCTTGTGATCATCTGTATCATGCGTTTAACAGATCCGTTAACTTGAGGCGGTTACCCGCTGTCTTTGCCCAAGGATATTGTTGAAGGCTCGTACAATTCGGACATAAAACCCGGTTCCACCATCATGGCGGCCCATATCACTGGCCCCGAACCTGCGAAAAACACATTCCTCGTAAGATTCGGCAATGGTCTGTACGGTTCTGGACGCGCTAGCCTTGGCTATCACGTATCCAGTGAACAGATCCACCCAGAATAACAGCTCGAGGTTCCATTTAAATGACTTGGGTAGCGAGGGAATGTGATCCATTGCTATGATTTGGAAAGGGTAAGTCGCTTGGATGTTACCTGGAGGCTCCCTTTCGATGGTGGGTCTGCCTTTGTCTGTCTCACAATCTACGTATTCACCGACATATTGTTGCACACTCTTAAACGGCTCCCTCCAATAAAAACACTCTCGGATCCGCTGATAAGTTCGACCGATTCCCTGATGTCCGCCGTCCAAGCTAGCGTTATAGTGATGTAGGACATCCTGTTGCGAGGTTTCTGGCATCACCAATCTAATCAATCCGTCTCTATCCCCAGTAATCCGTTTCGTAAGAGGGCAATAGAAGCGTAAGTCGTTCAGATCCACTTCATAGTCTGCAGCGATAATACCGTAGTATTTGGTGTCTTCCCGACTCAGGTCTCGTACGTCCCCCATCAGATACTTCTTTAGTCCCAATATCCATGTCTCTTCGTTTTGTGCTTTGAGAATCCACTCAATCCGGACATCCTTTTACATACGCTTCATCGCGGATTTGGGGGCTAGATCTAATCCTTACCTCTGGATCTAGTGACAGCCATAACCTGGACCGTTCGCTTCGTGGTCCCAACCACAACCACTTCGTCTAGTCGGTTTAATGTGACGAGACCCTGGCGCTCGGCCTCTCGTCAATGATTTCGTAGAGCGACACTTGCCAAGCTGTCTGCATTGCATTCCAATCTAGCTTGACATGTACCATCTCGTGATTCATCCACCCACGCAGGTGATTCATCAGCTTCTGGCGTAACAACGTTAATGCGGTGGCTTTGCAGTCAATTTCACCTCGCACCTGTCTGATTACAAAATATGAGTCTCCACATATCACCAGTCGTGTCGAATCCTCATCCTTCAGCAGATCCTACCCCAACAGGAGTCCGTTATATTCCGCCTCATTAACGGTAAGACCTTCCGCGTACGCGGATCTGGATCTTACCACTTCCCATTCGGGCAGTCTCCATAGGATTGCTATAACGGGGTTACATGGTGTGGAACACACAGGGGTACTGAGTGCCCGGAGAGCTAACAAACCCTCAGTACATAAGTTGGAGAGTTAACAAGGTCTCTCAGTACGTTGGCTGAAAGCCACACGTTATGCATTTGACTAGGTTAACTATGCTAGATAGTTAAACAGATACATTTACCCCTAGGCGGCTGGCCGCAATAATAGTAAATAAAACACTTCTGGTTTTGAAGCATAAAAGTTAAGGTATTAACTTTGAGCTCTGGTCTTGGGCTGTAAGTGTCGTTTGGATAAGGACTTAATATTAGTGACTCTTTGAGTCGAACGTCTTCCTCTGACGCTAAAGCTACGGCAGTCTCGCTCCACCTGGTAGAACTTATAGTCAATCCCGCTCCTAAGTCGGTTGACTATATCCTCTGCGAGGATGGAACACCCCGTGTTCGCGAATTTGCCCCTGGCGCAGCAGGACGTGCTTACTAAGCTGATGTCCTTGCTTAGCCCAGAGGGCGTGGCATATCTTGCATCGCAAGGTCCAGAGGCGGTCACCGCCAGGCTGGAATCGTTCTTCCGCTACGAGAACGCGTTCTTGGAGCACGTCCAAGAGAAGATGAGCGCCGCAACGGCGCCGCGTGAAGAGTATATGAGACTGAAACCGCTCATAGAGAGCGTAAAAACCTTTATGGGGAAAGAAAGAGAGAATCTCCTTCTCTGGACCCGTGAGATCGAGATGGCCATGGGATCGGCCCTTCTTCAGTCTGAGCATCAGCGCGTGGCGCTGGCTATCTTTAGGCTTGGAGGTCGCGCTCGCGAATGGGCACTAACGTGCAGCACGTCTGTTGACGCTGCATTTCCCACTTGGAATCAGCTGAAGCAACAGCTTTCACGCGTGTTCGCGCCCCCTAATCAGGCGTACCGTATCTGGTCGAAGCTCCTTGCTACCCGGCAGGGTAAGAAGGAGTTATTGGACTATGTCCAAGAGTTGAGAACACTTATCGCCGGAATTGCGGCGGGCCCTCTTCCGGAACTGGTCAGCGTGACCGTGGCCATGGAGGGACTTCGTGTGAGCGCAGCTCGAACGGAAGTGTTCCGTGTATACCCTAACCCTTTCGAAGAGACGGTGGATGTGGCATTGAATGCCGAGCACAACGTAAGATCGACTCGACCTGGTTGGAGCGCTGGTAGCGTAAGCCCTTCGAGCTGTCCGGAGCCGATGGAGCTCAGCGATATCAAAGACAAAGAAGCGGAGCTTCTTGCTGCGGAGCAGCGCGCCGGCATCTGCCGATGCTTTGTGTTCAATAGCACTAAGCACTTGAGGGCCTATTGCCCTCTGCGCAAGAAGCGCGAGGTTGAGCTGAGTTCTGTTGAGCCTCGAGGAGGTAGAGGGCAACGGGGCTCAGCCCCGAAGAGAGCTGAGCTCTCTTACTAGAAGAGTGTGTGCAAGCCGACCTGGCTGACATTCAATCGAGCGTGAAAGGCTTTGAAAACCCAAGGAGAGCCTTGATTGACTCGGGAGCCTCGGGCAACTACGCCCGTCGCTCCACCCTGGAAGGGGGTCAGTTGTATGCTGGAAGTGTCAACGAGAGATACGATCTATGTCCGTCTCGCGACGGGGACACTGGTAACTGTGTCGAAGGTGTCGACCTTGAAGTGAAGTTTGAGAACTTCGATAGCGTGGAACGCTGTTTGGTCTTAGACCTGGATGCGAGGTGTGACCTCACCCTTGGCATGGCATGGCTGGAACGCCACGAGCCATAGATCGACTGGAAGTCGAAAACGCGGGGTGCGTCGCACCCTGCTCCTAGTGGATCTTTGGTGAGTCATGAACCCACCTCTGCTAGGAAACCGAATAGTGTTCGGCCCGAGCACGAGGCCGAGGCGGCCGTAGTGCTGGACATTGGTATGTTCGAAATTGTTAGCAACGAGGTTGCTGTTTGCCCTGAGGGCGTACGTGGTGCAGCACGTCATCCGCTGAGCGGTGCAGGTCAGGTCAATGACCAACTGCTGGGTCCTGGTAAGGACGAACGCAGCGTGGCCCGAGGGTCGCGGTCGACTGCGAGTCAAGGCATCATGGGCGTGGCCCAGGAGATGCAGGTGAAGTGACACCTAGTTCACTGTGGGAGGGTCAAGGACCTCTTGGCTCTCAGCCGAATGTCTTGCGAGACACGATATCCTCTTTGAGGCGTGATGGTGCTGCTGCACCCGGTGGTGGTGATGGAGATGTCACCACACCGCCCTCATCCGGCCGGCCTCGGTGGTGGAGGGAGCGGAGAAGGAGCCGCAGGGCGTCTGTGACGTCTTCGACGTCGAACGAGGTGTCCAACGTGACGAGTCGTGAGGCTCCACGTGATTGCTGTGAACAGCTGTACACACTCGTGAGCGGCGTGATGGGGGAGGTCGAAGGCGACATCAGCCTTGACACTCTGTCCGCTGCAGATGCTTTGCTAGAGCTGGACGAGATGCCCATTGCCGAGTTTGGCGAAGCCTTGATGGCAGGCGAGCTAACCGAGGTGGAGTTGAACTCATCATCCGTCGTGGACGACGCGGTCCTAGAGGACACCAAGAAGGCGCTGAGCGCAAGAAGTGGATCGGCGATCCTCAAAGATCCTTCGGATCCCTTCTACCCGGTGGTGAAGGAGTATGGAGACGTTGTCTCAAAAGACTCACCGACGGGCTTCCTCCGGATCGAGGCGTGTGTCATGAGATTGACCTGGTTCCTGGAACCAAATACTGCGTAACAAGGCAATGGCCTTTGCCGAGAGAGCAGTGTGACGTCATTGACGCATTCTTCCGTGCGAAGCACGAGGCAGGGATGGTGCGTGAGATTAAGGCTCCGCACTCGACACCCACGTTCTGTGTCAGAAAGCCGAACGGAAAGTGGCGCATTGTTCATGCTTTTAACAAGCTAAATGCGGCCACTATCCCGGCGCAAACGCCGATTCCTCGCAAGGATGTTCTGCAGAACAACAAGGTAGACTGTACGTTGTACAGCGCGCTCGACTTAGTCGATGGCTACTACCAATTGCTCATGAGAGCGAGCGACATTCCGCTGACAGCGGTGAGTACTCCGAACGGTATGCTCTGGGAGTGGCTGGTGATGCCCCAGGGACTGTCGAACGCACTAGCAGCGTTCAATTGTCTTGTGACGCCGTTGTTTAGGACTCATCGGGCGTACGCTCATACGTACTTTGAGGATATATTCGTCCATAGTCGTGCTGAGCACGGAAAGTCAGACGTGGAAAACCACATTGACCACTTGCGAGCGGTGCTCGAGTGCATGCGCACTAATAGGTTGTATGTTAACTTGGACAAGTGCGTCTTTGGCGCGGAGGAGATACCTTTCCTCGGGTGCTTCATTAGGAAGCGTGGCTTACGGGCAGATCCTGCCAAAGTCAAGGACATCGGGAACTGGCCGGTTCCCAAGAACCAAAAAGACTTACGCAATTGGCTAGGCTTAGCCAATTACTTGCACAAGTACAGTGCGAACTACGCGGAGATGGCTCGGCCATTATCAGATCTCTATAAGAAGGACGCACCATGGTGCTGGAACGTCGAGCACGAAGGAGCCTTTGAGGCTGTGAAGGAGAGCCTCCTCCAGGCTCCGATTCTTGCGCTACCGGACCCGGATAGTCCGTTTAGCGTCGTCTGTGACGCCTCCGATTTTGCAATCGGTTGTGCTTTACTACAAGCAGACGCCGAAGGGCGTGAACGCGTGAACGCGTTTGAGTCTCGCCAGCTCAAAGCTGCAGAGAAGAACTATCCAGTTCATGACAAAGAGCTACTTGCAATGAAGTATGCTCTAGTCAAATTCAGGGTACACCTGCTAGGCTCTAAGCCTTTTGTGATCTTTACTGATCATGCGTCGTTACGCACTGCAACACAGTCGCCTCATCTCTCTCAGAGAATGGCAAGATGGCTTTCCTTCTTTGCCGAGTATAACTTCGAGGTGAAGTACAAGCCGGGGCGGCTTAATGTAGTGGCCGATGCGCTCTCGCGCAGGCCGGACTACGAGTTAGCTCATGTCACGACAGTGACGTCGTCAGTGCCTGACTTGATACGCGGAGCGTATGCACAAGACGACATGTGCGTAGCGCTGCTACGGGCTCTTGGGAGCGAAGAGTTTAAAGACTCTGACAAGGAATTGTCTGGGCTCTTACGCGCGAGTCTGCATCGATCCTCGCTCGATAGCTGTCTGCTGTACTACAGCTACGACTCTGAGGATTACCCTCGTGTAGTCGTTCGTCATGATGAGGATTTTAAGTATCGAATCCTCTATAAGGTTCATGATACGCCCGTGGGCGGGCACTTAGGTTGGGAGAAGCTATATGGCTCGGTGAGCTCGATGTACTGGTGGACCAAGATGTATAAGTGGGTCGGCACCTATGTACGCACGTGTGAGACGTGTCAACGGACAAAGTCCGCGCCGAGCACGGCAGCGCCATTGGCGAGTTTGCCTGTCCCCAAGGGATGTTGGCAGTCCATGAGTATGGACTTTGTGTTTGGCCTTCCCAAGGACAAGGCAGGAAACACGGGCATTGTGGTCTTTGTAGACCGATTGAGCAAGATGGCTCATCTAGCGGCGGTGCCGGACACCATTGATGGTGAGGGTACAGCTTTGCTGTTTTTAGACCGAGTCTTTCGCCAACATGGCTTGCCTGAGGCAATTGTCTCGGATCGAGACCCGCGCTTCACCGCGAAGTTCTGGACGTCCCTCTTCAGAGTGCTCGGCAC
>NW_003303753.1:106487-110890 GCF_000142945.1 Phytophthora infestans T30-4
TTCCTGGATCTACAAAGGGGAGAGGCACGTGGTTATTGGGAGAAGCGCCAACATGGTCGATGGTTTGAGCCTACCAAGGGTGAGGTCACTGCAGATCCACCTAAGGTCTGTCAGGTCACTGGATCCCGTGGATCTGAGGATGTTGGATCCATGGATCTGCTAACCGGGGAGTCCCGTGGATACTGGAAGTACCATGCCCCAGGAAAGTGGTTCAGACAAGCCAAGGTAGGGGGCAAGATCAACAATGAAAAAGCAATCCTACTCCTAGATAGTGGTGCCGAGGTGTCTATACTAGATACCGCCTTTGCTCGTAAGGTTGGGTGCCAAGTGGATGGGAGTCGGATCCAAGACTGTGTTGGGATTGGTGAAGGCGTGTACCGTACGAATGGGAGAACGCGGATCAAAATCACGCTGGCAGGTTGTTTGGTGTATTGGTTTGACATCTGGGTTGGAGATCTCGCTGGTCAAGACGCCATCCTCGGGATGGATTTCATGGTACCGGCCGGAGTGAGGTTGGATCTAGCGGATGGGACACTTTGTTTCCCTGACGAGATGCGGATCCAGCTCAGCGGACGGCGACCGTTGTATGGAGCAAAGATGAGGATCATAAGGGCGGATAAGACAACCTGGATCGAGCCCGGGGAAACCTGGGAGCTGCCAGACCGGTTAAAGTGGGTGGAACATGAGAAACTGTGGGTCACTCGGGGCGAGAAATGGGTACCAACCGTAATCCAGGGGCCAGGTCGATCACAATACCTCCAGGTCACGAACGTCAGCGATAAGAGACTATTACTGGACCATTATGAGGAGATCGGGCGATGGTTAGCGAAGGACGGTATCCCTTGGCGACCTGGATATGTGTCAGTGGGATCCCGCCGATACAAAGAATGGCAGAATCTGGTGTACGAGGCGACTACCGAGATCGTATTCCTCGGAGAGGTGGAGCTCCCGGCGGAGCCAACTGGCCCCTTGGTGGATCGGCCTTCATATCCAACTCCGCGAAAGATCCTGCAGAGAGATCGACGGGTCGAGATCCAAGCAATGGAGGTTGGATCCATGACGGGGGGCGATCCCCAGAGTCGGCCCTTAGATAACGCAGGGTCGGTGGATGAAGGATTGCAGAGGGTTAGAGCCGAACAGCCGGATCCCGCTGATCCACAAGTGGATCCAAGCTTTCCATTGGATAAAGTGCCTGGATCCTTATCGAGAGTGGCAACACTAGTCAAACCAGAACCGTCGGGCTTAAACTCGTTAGAGGACCGACTGACAGATCCAACTGTTGGTTTCCTTGATACCAGGGTACCTGATTCCCCGAAGACAGAAGGACTGCCAGGCGAAAGAGCGCCGCGGTGTTTGGATCCAATGGTGGATCCTACGAAGACGGAAGATGAGCAAGTCTGCTACCGTGAAGGCGGGGATCTACACGCCGAGGATCTGGGAGAAGGCATGGCGGTGATCCCGGAGGTACCACTGACCACAGAGGAGGTCACGATTGATGATATCCAAGTGGATCCAGGGGCGAATGAACCTGCTGAAGTGGATCGTCTGCGTCAGAAAATCCGGGAGAGCCGACATCTGCTGATTGGTAAAGGAAATGCGTTACCGCCCGCTGCCCGCGGAGTCAAATGTGACATCGATGTCGGCGACGCGAAACCGATCGCTCAGAGGGTGCGGAAGGTGGCGCCTCAGTTCCGAGAAAAACTATCGGATCTGATTAAGGGCCTGCTGCAAGCCAAGATCATCACTTTCTCAACGTCCCCGTGGGCATCCCCAGTGGTAATCATCATCAAGAAGAACGGGGTGGATATACGTCTGTGCATAGATTACCGTCTGGTTAACGGTCTGACTCGATTGATGGTGTATCCGATGCCTCTAATCAATGAGCTGTTGGAAGATCTGGATAAAGTACTCTGGTACTGCTCTCTTGACATGGCCAGCGGTTTTGGGTAGTTACTATGACGGATCGAGCTCGCGCGATATCCGCATTCATCACACCATTTGGACTGTTCGAGTGGAACCGGATGCCGTTTGGATTGAAGAACGCACCCCAGATCTACCAACGTCTAATCGATAACGCTCTCTATGGATTCACCCGAATACCGGAACCCAAAAGGGGTGGATCCGGGGAAGATCATACGGAAGTAGATCCATTTGAGGCAGGAGAGCCAGGGGATCCTGGAACCCCGTCCGTGTTAGGACGCAGATCTTACATCGACGACCTTCCAATCCCGGCGAAATCGTGGGATCAGTTGTGCGAAAGCGTGACATCCCTACTGGAGGCGTGTACTAAGTGGAATCTCTCTATCAGTGTGGTAAAGAGCTATTGGGGGATGCGCAAGGTGGATTACTTAGGCCATCGAGTTTCCAAGGAGGGATTGGAGGCGAATCCTAAGGACCTGTCTTCGTTAGCCGATTTGTCCTTCCCGCAGTCGTTACGGGCGATGCAATCCTTCTTGGGCAGTTTGAACTACTACAGTCGGTTCATCGAGGATTACGCCCTGTTTGCCGCGGTATTGTATGAATTGAGAGAGGTAGATTTTGCTGCGATGACCACTCCAGCTGTCCGAATAAAACTCCAACAAGCTCTGGCCCGGGAGATGTCGGATCCACGAAGGAATCCAAGTGGTACGACGCCAGAAGAGGACCTGAAACAGGAGCTGGATCCACCCCGGGACCAACGGAGAGAGGATCCAGGCTGGATAGAGACGACGGATCAGAACATGGAAAAGGCAGAATCTCGGTGGATCCGAGCTCAACACGCATTCGTGGAACTGAGAACAGGATCGCGACCACGCCTATCCTCCGTCATTTCGATCCAGAACGTCAACCTACGGTTATAGTTTATGCCAGCGACTGGGCAGTCTCAGCAGCTCTGGTACAAGAACATGAGGGGATCTGTCATCCAGTCACCTTCGTCAGCCGAACACTGAAGCCGAATGAACTGAGCTACGGAGCGGTGGAGAAAGAGATACTCGCGCTCCTGCGCGTATTGGATCTGAATTACAACCTGCTGGTGGGAAGATCCATCCGGATCCTGACCCGACACTCTACGCTAGCCTGGCTGTTCAAGTCGGCCGGGTTGCAAGGACGTTTGGGACAGTGGGCAGGTTTACTCTCGCCTTGGACGCTGGAGATTGTGAAATGTTCGAAAGGGGAAGACGAGATCCTGGGAGTCTTGGCCGCGAGCATCACACCTCGAGCTAAGATGGATGAGGCGCTGACTAGGGTCGCTCCTAAGAAAGAGCCCAAACGCCGGATCCAGATCCCGATCCCGACGGTACAGACAGACGAGGATCTGTACGTCCTGAGTTTCGATGGATCCGCTCGCGTACGACGCGGAGGCGGGGCGTACAGTGCGATACTGTGGAGACTACCTGGATGGGAAGTTGTACGGGCCAGATCCACTTATGCGGAAGGCCTCACCGTCAACGAAGCGGAGTATAACGGGCTCCTGCTGGGTTTGGATCTACTAAAGGGACAAGATCCAAAAAGGCTGGGGATTTGTGGGGATTCAAATTTGGATCAGACAGGTGCGAGGTGAGATTGACTGCAAGGCCCCGGCCCTAACACTGTTACGACAGAAAGTGATGATCCACTTGCGTGGTTGGATGAATCACGAGTTGGTGCATGTCAAGCGAGATTGGAATGCCAGTGCAGATAGCTTGGCCAGTGCCGCTTTACGGAATCAATGTGGTGTTGAAGTGGAGAGAGAGGCCGAGCATCAGGATCTCGTTACGTTGCACCGACTAGACGAAGTGGTGGTAGTGGGATCCGGAAAAAGGACAGTCCAGGTGATGGCCGTCGCTAGGTCCAGAGGAAGGATTGGATCCAGCCCCCAAATTCTCGAGGAAACATTTGTGAAGAGAGTCCGCATCGAGCGGATCCTCAAAGCACAGAACGAGGAAGCGTGGATCCTAGGACTAAAGAAGTATCTGATGGGGGATGTACGAGACCTGAGTCGGGAAGATGCCAAATTCTACAGCATTATCGCTACGGATTACGCGGTGGATCTGAATGACTTGCTCTTCTATTGCCCCCCTACGAAGAGAGTCAACGAGGATCGGGATGGATTGATGAGACTGGTGATGCCGGAAACCTTACAACAGGATGTCCTACACCACTATCACGCTAGCTTGGAAGGCGGACATCAGGGTATTAGTCGGACCTACCAACGGATCCGGGAATGTTTTCACTGGAGGGGACTATTCAAGAGCGTACAACGGTATGTCGGGGAATGTGTGGATTGTGAGACAGGCAAGGGCAGGCCCACAATCGAAGGGGAGTCACCTGGGAATGTCCAAGCGACTTACCCTTTCCAAATCATAGCCATGGATCATATCCCCTCGTTGCCCCAGTCGCTCAAAGGAAACACAAAATTGTTGATTTGGGTGGACCTGTTACCG
>NW_003303753.1:112903-117730 GCF_000142945.1 Phytophthora infestans T30-4
CGAAAGGCAACTCAGGGAACAGGACCGTGATCTTCATTGATGATGACCGCGACCCGGTTCAACTTCTTTGCGGACCAAGGCTCGATGTCTCTGGTAGCGAAGGCCACAGGGGCACGTCTACCAGGAATGAAGGCGGCATCCCGACCGAACGGAGCCACGGGGAGCATCCCTGGCAGTGATGAGTTAGGGGGAGCGGGGATCAAGACAGATCCAGGGGATCCGCCACCGTGAGACGATCCCGGGGATCCGCCACCATGAGGCGATCCTGGGGAACCGCCACCATGGGGCGATCCTGGAGATCCACCACCATGAGGTGACCCCCCTCCACCGGATCCGGGGGATCCGCCACCAGGCGACCCCCCCTCCGCCAGATCCAAGGAGTCCGCCACCACGAGGCGACCCCCTCCCATTATCGCTACCCGATCCGCCGTCACTGTCGACTTGGATCGCGGATCCCGCAGTGTCGCCTCCGGATCCGGCTGTGCCAGCGACTTGTGGAGGCGGCGTCGAGAGGGATCTCCGCCGGGCTTCGGATCGAGATTGGGATAGAGCCCGTCGCGTGTCTTCCTCCAAGGCATCCTCAGCGGCTCGGGCCTCCTCCGAATCCTCCGGACTTTCGTCGTCGTCGTCGTCGTCATCGTCCTCGTCGCCCAGAGTGAAGGGATACGGGCCGGAGGACGACGTACGCTTCGATGACGGCTGGATAGGAGGTCCTGAGCCGTCGGACCAGTCGGATTCCTTATCCTCGTCGTCCTCCGAGCTGCCAAGTCCACATCCAGGGGGGATGACACGTTTGGCCTTCCCCTTCCCGGGTCCAGTACGGGCCGGCGGAGGACTGATGGAAGCGGGCTGGGGAACGGCGGACGTCGTCACCGAAGGACCAGCGGTGGATCCCGTCTTGGACGCCGATCCCGGTTTGGATACGGCCGTAGATCCCGCCTTGGCAGTGGATCCAGCCTTGGATCCCACTCCCGCTGTGGACGTAGCAACGGATCCAGTCTTGGACGCCGTAGACCCAGTCTGGGGTCCAGATCCAGACTTGGACGTAGTGGCAGATCCAGTCTTGGACACCGAGGTAGATTTGGATCTAGCGGTGGATCCAGACTTGGATCCTGCACCCGACTTCGAGGGGGAAGCGGAAGTCTTGGACGCAGATGTGGATCCCGCCTTGTACGCAGAGGTGGATCCCGCTTGCGGAGCCGATTTAGATACCGGAGTCGTTTTGGGGTTTGGCTTTCGGGGAAGCTCGAGCTTGCTTACGGGGACGGGGGGATCCGGTGCTAGGGAGCGGGAGACGCACTACGCGGACGTTTCGCAACTGATGGATCTGCCCCACTTACAGACGGGCGAGGAGCAGAGACGCGCACGAGAAGGTCCCGACAAGGGAGGAAGGGGATCCGACACGGCAGCTGTCACCAGCGCCAGTCGTCGACGTGCCAAATCCCGCTCCGACAAGCCACGATCGCGCTCCAGGATCAGCTGTTGCTGCTGAGTTTGGGCTGCGGAGAGTTGATCCTGGAGTCTCGCGGTGGTCGCATCTGCTTCTTTCAATTTGTCACCTAGATTGACAATACCAAGTGAATATGGAGTTACTAGCAAAGGCTAAAAGAGGATCCACGTACTAGTGCGGCGAAGCTTGGATTCCAGCTCCGTTTGCGTACGCTTGGCATCCGCCCACTCGGTAGCCGCCTTGTCCCGCTGGAGTTCGCTGTCCGCCAGTTTCGCTTGGAACTCGTCGCGTAATTGAGTTATACGCACGAACTCCTCGAGCGCGTACTCTCGTCCGGCAGACGCTTTCTCGAGCGACTCCTTGGTATCCTGCAACTCCTCAGCAAGCTGAGCCAGAGCTACATCCGGCGATGAGGGAGGTGGATTTGGCGCGGAAGATCCTCCACGCGCCGACCCTAAGGCGGATCCGCCATGGGTGGATCCCACATAGTCGTTGGTCAGCACCTCCTCCTGGGTCAGACGCAACTCGTCACGGAGCCGGTCCAAGCTCGCATCCGCAGCTGCCCCAGCAGTCTGGGAATCCTCCAGATCCCGCTCGAGGTCGTGGATCCGGGATTGGAGCTGGTGGATCTCAGATCCAGCGAGCGCCATCTCCCTAAGGAGATGGTCGTTGTCATCCCGCATGACATCTCGCTGACGGGAGGCGCGATCCAGCCGTCCGGTCAGGTCGCGGATCTCGACCGCCTGATCAGCCAACAAGAGTCCCAGGTCCTGCGACCGAGAGGCCGCACGGTGCTCCCACCCCTGGATCTCCATAGCCTGGTCATGGACCTGGGCTCGCAAGGTTTGGAGTTGGGTGGCGTGCGAAGACGCAGCTTGGTCTTGGGCATCTTGAGCCGTCTGGAGCTTCGCCGTCAGGGTTTGCACCTGATCGGAAAGATCCTGGGCTAGAACCCGCAGATCGGTGGGCGACATGGAAGACGGACTGACCGGAGGTGTGGTGGATGGGGCCTTGTCCGACGATTTGCCGGTACGCTTGGCGGGAGACATGTGTCGCGAAGGGGAGAAAGCGGTTGTGGATGCTGGTAATGCACGCCGTGAACGATGTTGTGCAGCGCCGACAACGTACAGGAGGCGATTGTGGTGAAGTGCTTTCTCAGAAATAAGAGAATGGGCCTGACGCGGGGTCACTATCCCGAATCAGTGACAATTTCAAGTGATTAGAGAGGATTTGGGTTGGTGGCACGGATGCAAGTTGCCTGTAGTGGATTAGCCATGACGAGCGGCACCCCGTATGGAATGACGATGGATCTGGTATGAGCGATGTACGGGAAGACAAGATCCACCAAGACTTATCTCGGATCCACCCTTACCTGGATTCACTTAGGTGGATATGGGATACACTATGTACCAGTGGATCGAGTGTGGATCCTATGAAGGAATGGTGGTAGGTGTCATCCGAAGGTGGATCTAGTAGCCACGGCTAACGAGGAGTCAAGGTCCACCGCGAGGTACCCCGGATCCCATACTTCCGAGCTCGGATCCATGGAGGAAGGATCCAGCCTTGAGGGACCTGGATCCAGGGTATAGGGATGATGGATGCAGTGGATCTCGAACATTCGTGGGACCAAGGAGATCACAGAAGGTTGCAAGATGATGTTGGATGATTGGAGAGCTCGGATCCACGGCGAGTGTACAATTACAGTGAGGTGGATCCAAGCTACCTGGATCCGGATGAGTGTACCCATAATAGGGTGACCATGATGGTTACGTCATGGATCCGGTGGATCTGAAGATAACACAGCTGGGATGATGGGTCAAGGGAAGAAGGGACATGCAGCCGAGCCTGGTAAGGGATTTAGCAGATGAAAGACATAGAAGGTAGAAATCCAGGCAGGTATAGGCTTAAATATCAATACAGACCTCAATTTGCACAGTAACACGCAAGTGCCTTCCTGCCCTCAAGAACCGGAACTACATTGGCCGTACGAGCTAGGAGAAGGTTGGGAATTGCGAATCTAGTGTTGGTAGTGATAACTGGATAATACATTGGCCAGATCCTACAACCTAGTGAGCTTTTCCTTTACTTGTGCAGATACGACAGGTTAACCGAATTTACTACTTGGTCGGTTACACCCTAGAGGTTCTCAACTCTCAAGTTCCCGTCACAGGAGGCGGCAAGTACGACGCAAAGGAACGCAAACGCAAGGGACACACCCGCAAGGCAACCCTACGGCCAGATCCACGATCTAGGCCCCGGATCCATAAGCTCGAATATTCGCTTAGGATTCGGAACAATCCACGGACGCAGAGTGAAGATTTTCCACTGCTGCTCCACCCCATCCCCACGTCTCGCCAAGACACTCAAGCTTCACCACATGAACGCTTCGGAAGTTACCGAGAGAGCAAGATCCCGCCCTACCGACGGGTACACAAGGTGAGGAAAGTTCAGCAGAACACGGATCATCGGGGGACCCCCTCCGTTAGTCGGTGTCTGGGCGCAGTTGGTAAGCTGGATCTGGCAATCTCGCAGATTTTGCTGATCCCGCTACACCACAGTGTGGAACACACAGGGGTACAGAGTACCCGGAGAGTTAACAAACTCTCAGTACATAAGTTGGAGAGTTAACAAGGTCTCTCAGTACGTTGGCTGAAAGCCACACCTTATGCATTTCATTAGGTTTAACTATGCTAGATAGTTAAACAGATACATATACCCATAGGCGGCTTGGCCGCAATTTTAGTAAATATAACACTTCTTTTGAAGCATAAAAGTTAAGGTGTTATCCTTGAGCCCTGGTCTGGGGCTGTAAGTTCCTTTGGATAAGGAACTTAGTATTAGTGACTCTTTCAGTCGAACGTTGTCCTCTGACGCTAAAGCTACGGCATCCCCGCTGCAATTGCACTATAAGCACCCCCTCCTCGTCGTACACGGGCGGAGCCATCGAAACTCAGAACGTATAGATCGTCATCCACCTGCACTGTCAGGATCGGAATCTGAGTCTGGCGTTTAGGCTCTTTTTTAGGAGCGATCTTAGTAAGTGCTTCATCCATCTTAATTATGGGCGTGATGCTCGCTGCCAAAACCTCAGATTCCCATCTTCTCCTTTCAATCATTTTACGATCGCCAGGGTCCACGGTGAGAGTAGAACTGCCCATTGTCCCAACCATCCTTGCAGACCAGCCGACTTAAACAGCCAGTCGATTGATGAATGTCGAGTCAGGACCCGGATGGATCTTCCCACCAGCAGGTTATAATTGAGATCCAATACTCGTAGAAGTGTCAATATCTCCTTCTCCTCTGCTCCGTTATTCAACTCGTTGGCCTTTAGCGTTCAGCCGCCGAAGCCAACCGGATGACAGATCCCCTCATACGCT
>NW_003303753.1:118743-123300 GCF_000142945.1 Phytophthora infestans T30-4
TTTCCTAGTCCAAGACACGTGTACACTTTTCCGGTAAGTCCCTGCATAGGGCTGGATTATGCCTGCCGTCAATACTCGAGAGGCATAGCTTGTAGGGTATTGACTGGTAGCGCCAAGAGATTAGGTCGGTCCGGGTAGGACAAAGTCTCGCTACGCGCGAAAGAAAGCCCCGCATACTCAGCGGGCCGGTACATCGGATAGCCCGGGTGCCGTAACACTTCTAGCCGAGCCGCCTCTGCGCTCGGTGACCTGTAAAAGCGCTCGCGCGCCGTCGTCCATCCATTGGTGGAGGGCACAGGGTTGTGAACGAGCTCAGCCGAACCAAACTCGGCGGAGCCTCGGAAGTGATCTGACTTGGTTAGTCGGAACCGAGTGAAAGCGAGCCACTCGTCTGTCCCGGAAGGGCCGGACCGCGAGGGGACCACCCTCTGCGCAGGCCATACAACCGCCGAACTAACTCGGCGATTCGTTGTGGTTTGTGTAAGGAATCCACATCTGACGGTATTTGTGTGTTCTACTACACCACAACTGGTGCCGCGACCCGGGAACAGGAGTGTGTGCTTGTTTTTATAGGTGCCAGCTAACCAAGTTAAGAGGAAGAGAAGAGAAAGAGAAGAGTGAAGATGGTCAAGGGATCAGCAACTCCGAGCGACGGAAGCCCAGCGACGGCTGGAGGATCGCCTCTCGCGGGGTCGGACCCGGCGGATCAACGACTCATCGCCATGACGATGGAGGTGGGACGAACCGTCCAGTTCGACGAGGATGGCCAAGACCAAGAGAGCGAGAACGGAGATTCAAGTGAAGGAGAGTATGAAGAGAAGGCCGAGACCGCTGAGCTCGGAGAAACGAAGACTACCGCCGAGCTACTTGGCGAGGTGGAAGAGTTGACGCTGCAGGTGGGACGCATGGGAGCCCCACGTCCTGTCGAGCGTAACTTATCCGCCGAGCTCGACGAAGGTGCGGACGATGAAGAAGATGAAGAAGAACATGGCGTTGCTCAAGGGGACCGTCCGCCCCTTATTCCGAAAGCGACGAGGAACGCCGATACGCCGAGCGCCAATAAAGTGTTGGCTCGACTCGGCGAGGAGATGAGAACGAGATCGGAATGGATGATGATGTTCGCGCCTGTGGCGATGGCGCAGGCGAAGTGGCCGATGTTGGGTCCCGAGTTAACTCAGCCGGTGCGTGCAGCCAACATCAACCAGTTGGTGGAAGAAACTGTGTTGCTGTTGAAGGCGATGGGCTATCGGTGCAACAGCCGACCAAACAGCCTCATCCTGTCCGACTGGAGTCTGACCCGTGGCGGAGCCGAACTCTGGCAATGGAAGAAGAAGCTGAGAGTGGCGTTTGGATTGGAGAAGGCCCCTGGTGGAACGAAGAAGGTGTACAGCCGAGTTGCCGAGTTCAAACCACTCGGCGAGGACCCGAGCAAGATTCCTTTGCCGAAGACCCCGGAGACGAAGAGACGTGAAGTGCTCCGCGCTACGCAAGGAACTCCGTACTTCGAAGACTTTCACATGCTGACTCCACTGAAGCTAAACCCGACTCAGCGAGCGCCGAGTCGTGGGCAGCGAAATGTAGGTCGTTACCGTGAATTGTATGACGCTGCAGATGAGGCTGAGGCTTACGAGGAGGATGAAGAAGACGACGACGCCTTTGACGTGAGAGGTAACCGTGAAGAAACCGTGAAGGACTACATCCGAAACTTGAGCTTTGACGCGACTGAAGAGGACTCGACGCAGTACCTCGAAGTCCGAGCCCACGCCTCGCTCGACAAAATCGCCGAGTTCGAAGGAAAGCGCTACCGCTCTGACGCGTCGCTCCAGTGGCTCAAGCGTTTCATCTACGAGATGAAGAGCACCAGGATGCCCCAAAGTGCATGGTGCGAGCCTTTCTCGCTATGCTTGGGACGCCCGGCGAAGAGTTGGTTCAGGCAGCTGCCGAAGAAGACTCAGCGACGTTGGAAACTACTCAGCGAGGCGTTCCTGGATTATTATTGCTCACAGTTCGACCAATCCGCCCGCACTCGTTACTACTCGGCGAGACGTAAAGTCAACGAACCGATCTGCGACTTCCTGATCCGACTCAACGGGTATGCTCGGACGGCCAAGATCCAGTACGAGAAGGGTGGCGCCGACGCAGCTGACCATGTCGAACACTTCTTGCTGCATTGTGGTGATGACATTGTGATGGATTTGATGTACCCCTTGCAGTTGGAAGACATCAGTAAGGTGGAACAGATAATCAATCGTCGGATCATCGGCGAGAAGCGCAAGAAGCAACGCGACCGACCCGTGATCGCACGAGGCCGAGATGACAAGCGGAAGGATCAGAGCCGCCGAGATGAGAAGCGAAGTCGCAAGGAAAAAAACCGCGACCGCCGAGTCACTGTCGTTGACGCTGACTCCGACGGAGAGGAACTCATCGATCAGAACCCGCCGAGTCCGTACAACTCCGAAGACGAATGGGATGATGAGGACCAGTCCGGAGGACACGCCTCAGCGGAAGACGACGACTACATTGACGCCGGCGTTTCCAATGATAAAGGAAATACACCGGACCGCCGGGAGAACTCGGCGGGAGACCAGAATGGCTCGAACCGAAGCTGGGGAAACTCAGCGAACCGACCTCCGCGACCGTACAACCAACGAGAACAGTCGAACCGTGGAGATGGATCACGCGACAACACCCAACGAGGACCTTGTGCAGCTTGTGGAAAAATGGGGCACTCGGCTCACTACTGTCGACGACGCTGCAAATTCTGCAGACAAGTCCATGAAGGCGGCCAGTGCGAGCTGTTTCGTCAATATGAGAAGCTGGCTGCGTTCGTGAAGAACTCTGTCGACAAATCGCAAGTGCCAGAAGACCTGCAAAACCTTTACGCGCCGAGTGATTTAAACTCGGCGGCCCGCCAACACGACTGGGTTGGAATATGCCGGGCTGCCACAGTCAGCTGAACCTGCAGTTGAGGCGAACTTCTTGTTTGCCTTCGTAGGCGTAGCAGGACGGCCCGAGGGAAGAAGCGGGGATGGCAATTGGATGTGTGAAATCGACGGAATTGAACGTGAGCTCGGTGAGTTAGATGATAACAACCGAGCGATTGCAAGTGTAACTCGGCAGTCAGACCAAGCTGTGCATCGTACCAGGATAATGAAGCTGCTTCCGGGAGAACGGCTGGGATGGTGGTCAGCACAGACGTTTGATCGTCGAGTTAGAATGAGAGCCCTCGTATTGGGTGCAGTGAACGACCGAAGGACCAAGATATTATTGGATACCGGAGCAAATGTCTCGGCGATAAGTGAGTACTTCGCAAGGAAACTGCGTCTCAAGAGAGTAGCCAGCCGAGATAAGCGAATTGACATACAAGGAATAAGTAAAGACAGGATGGTGACAACGTCAAGAGCAGTCGTGAAGGTGACACTCGGCTGGGAAGTGGCATACGAGTTTGAAGTATGGATAATGCCTCATCACGCCGGAGTCGATTTGATTCTCGGCACCGACTTCATGATCCCAGCTGGAATCCGTCTGGATCTGTACAACTCGGCGGTCAAGCTACCCGATGAGATGGTGATCCCACTCATCCGATCAAGTAATGCGCCGACCAAGACCGAGTTCGGACCAAATGTCCCATGCGGACCACCAGACGGGTTAACGATCGAAAGTCGAATGACCGCTGAGTTCAAATTGCCCAGGCGACAACCCAGTGAGTCGACGCATGACTTGTGGGTGCGACGGACGAAGGGTTGGATTCCAACGGTTGTTTTTATTCGCCGAGGAAGACCAACCCATGTCCTGATTACGAACGTACGACAGACGTCAGTCTGGTGCCCACCTCACTTTTATGTGATAAAATGGCAACCACACGGAGTACTGGCCAATGAGGGATATGTTCGCGTGAACTCGGCGAAGTACCGTGACTGGCAGATATTGACCTTTGAGTCGGCGATGGATAAAGATTTGCTGCAGAAAGAACAACGACTGTACGAAGACTGGTTGTCACACCAGCCGCCAGCTGTGGAAAGACGAAAATACCCAACGACGACGGCGGTGGAAAGACGACCTCCTCCAGTGGAAAGTGGACCAGAATTAACATGTGCCGAACGCTAAAGAAGGATCGAAGCTGATACTGAAGCCAGCGACGAAGAGACGCGACCCGGTAACGCAGACGTCATATCGACTTCAGGGGTGACAAGGGGTGACCCGGCTATAAACTCAGCGCTCAAGCTGGAAGACGTCCGAGCGGATCGTACGCCGGTGCTACACGATGGCCAAGATGTCTCCTATCAGCTATCCAAGTTTGAAGACGATGGCGCCATTTCTGACGTCAACACGAACTCAGCGGTTAAAGGAACAAGTGAAGTAAGGGCCAAGGAAGACGTGTCGGCGACTGAAGACTCAGCTATACCGGAATGAGACCTTGAAGGACGCTCGGAACGCGCCCTAAGTGACGCCCAACCCGTTGCTGACAACCGAGCCAAGTTTGGAGTCATTAGATCAAGTTCCGCAGCCGTGGTGAACTCAGCGATGGGTACACCGGAAGCCTGCATTATCCAGTCG
>NW_003303753.1:124468-131847 GCF_000142945.1 Phytophthora infestans T30-4
CCCACCCTGGATGGAGTAATTCATGGGGGGGTTAGGAAAGAAGATCTGCGAATTTTTCCCCGAGTAGCCCAACAACTGTACCCCACAGACAACCCAACGGAAACACCGATTGTCACGGCAGTCACTCGGTAGCCGAGTACGCCGAGTTCACTATAATGACGAGCTGGATGAGGACTCGGCTAGAGCAAGATGAGGAAGTCAGGATCACGAAGCCGTGTCAATAAATCCAAGAGGATCTGCGTTTGAAAGCAGTGGAGATGAATTCGAACAAGTCAGCAGGGCATCGACTCGGCGGACTAACCACACGATCCCGAATGTCGAAACAGGGTCGCAGATGGAGTCAGCCCAGACAGCTCAGAATGCCAACGAAATGGATCCAGTGACGGTACAGACTGAGCGGAGACGACAAATCGCGAAGGCACAAGATGAAGAGCTCAGCTGGGCCGATCTGAAGGCGTACCTGAGAGGTGAATTTGAGGACCTTACACACCGTCGAGCTCAGAATGCCGGCAAAGTCGCAGAAGTCTTTGTACTCAGCGAAGACGGCCTGTTATACCGCCGAGATGAAGCCCGCCGACTGGGCGAACTCGGCGAACCGAACCTCTCATTGAGATTGGTGATTCCGTCAACCATGGTCGTCGAAATACTTCATAACTGCCACAACTCGATCGAAGGAGGGCATCAAGGCATTGTCAGAACTTATCACCGAGTCAAGGCCGACTACTACTGGATTGGTCTGTACGCCGACGTGGTGAAACATGTTAGGGCCTGCGAGGACTGCAATACCAGTAAGAGCAAGCCACAGTTGAGAGGTTACTCGCCGGGAAATGTGGTGTCGGACCATCCATTCCAAGTCGTGTCAATGGATTTCGTGATTCCCCTTCCTCGAGCTCAGCGGGGCAATACTGCACTGCTGCTGTTCCAGGACCACTTCACGGGATTCGTTATCGCTAAGGCTATGAATGACACCGGGGCACTCGAAGTGGCCAAGGTATTTGAGGAATGCGTCTTCAGGCAGTTCGGGGCCCCGTCTCTGATACGGCACGACCGAGATCCAAGGTTTATGAGTGAAGTATTCCAAAAGTTCTCCGAGATGATGCAGTCGAGATCAAGAGCTACGCTGAGTTACCAACCACAAGCCAACGGGCAACAAGAGAGGTCAGTCAAGACAATGGTTCGGACTATACGGGTCTACGTGGAAGACCCACTTCAAGCCGACTGGGATGACATCGCCGAGAAGTTGGTACACGCTATCAACAACTCAAGAGATTCGACTCGGCGAGAAACCCCTTTCTATGTGGTACATGGTTGGGACGCCAAGTCTACACTCAAGGCCATGACAAGCTCAATACGACGTGGACAGGGACGCCCAGTCAACTCGGCGGACGCAGTCGAGTGGCGCCGAGAAGCGAACGGACAACGAGAAGTGGCACTTCGATTAGCAGCTGAGTTCCAAGTGCGACAAAAAGCACGACGAGCTCGAGAGCACAACGAAGCGTTGAGCAAGAGGGAGAAAAAATCCATTCCAAACACAGCAGATGACGAAGATGGAGTTGCAGAACCAGGTGATGAATCCACCAAATCCTTGTTCAAAGAAGGAGATCAAGTCTGGTTGTTTATGGAGCG
This sequence comes from Phytophthora infestans T30-4, assembly GCF_000142945.1. Taxonomy (NCBI): domain Eukaryota; phylum Oomycota; class Peronosporomycetes; order Peronosporales; family Peronosporaceae; genus Phytophthora; species Phytophthora infestans. Next base: position 126,095 of record NW_003303753.1, read on the forward strand.
AGTCAAGTCGGGCCTGACCAAGAAGTTTGCCCACCGATGGCATGGACCATTCGAAGAAGAAGGTGGAAGAATTCGCCAATGAATTGGAGTTACCCGACAAGAGTGGATATAGGCTCTACCCAGTGGTCCATGTATCACGTCTGAAGGCAGTCACCGAACTCGGCGGAAGACCAAAGACGAGGCTAATCGCCGACCTCGAAGAGACTCAGCGATTTGACTTTGACGAAGAATTACTGCCTGAAGACAGCTGGGAGCCAGACGCAAGTACGAACCAGTATGAAGTCGAAGCAATTCTCGACGATGAGCTGCCATTATCCACGAGTACGTCACGATCACAACGGAAGTTTAAAGTTAAGTGGGTCGGCTACGATGAGCCTACTTGGGAACCACTGTCGAATTTGTCATGTGGAGGTCTCCTGTTTGACTATCTACGACAGAAGAAGCGCGAAAACCGTCTGCAAATGGTGCAAGTTGCAGATAAGGATTAACAGCTATTGCACCAAAAGTTACACCAACTCAGCGGACGACACAGGCCGAGTTGAGAGGGAATGCTACTGTGTCGAAACTACATATACTGAATAATTACGAAATGAGGTCCTGAACGATACCTACGGGACGCCCAGTCAAAAGAAGAAAACTAAAAAGTTGGCGATCCGGACGCCAAGTAAGTTGAACCCGACGGAGACAACTGGGAAGAGCTCAGCGGACTCGACGATTGGAGGCGTGGCGTCGTGGCAGACGTCATCCCTTGGGAAACTGCGGAAGGAGATGCAACATTCGCAGCCGTGGCAAGAAGTATCATCGCCGAGCTAGCCAACGAAGCTGAAGCCGAACCAGATGCCTCAGGACCCGACTCGGCTGAAGTGGGTTGGGGCGGATCCGGTCCACTGGGGAGTGGGGTGCCAAACAGAGACATACTCGGAGACGCGCCTCGGAGATTGAGAGAACCCAACCCATTGTCCGCCGAGTCGTCGTCAGACGCACTCTCGTCATCTGAACCGAGCTCACCGATTGAAGACCCAGTGAAGATATGGATGCCTTGACGATTCAGCCGAGTTGGAGCACCCGGAGCATAGGCAGGAGGCGCTTGTTCGGCAAGATCGAAGTCTTCTTCAATCGCGTCGTCAACAATCTGAGGATCCATACCGCGCGGAGCGAAAACCAAGAAGTCCACGTTCCGAGCGCGGAAGCAGGTATTATACGGGTGGACCGCCGGGTCAGTTAGCCACCAAGCTCGCCAGGGCTCGGCTAGATCCACATCGTGAGCACACTGGACCCAGTCTCTCCCGGAGGGAACCCACGAAAGGTTAACGGGAGAGTAATGGGGGACGGACGGTTCGAATTAAACCTCTGCGTCCACCAGAGGAGGAGGTTCATCGCCGAGCTTCTGAGTGACAGCCGAGTAAAGCTGGTCGTAGACAGCGACAACCAAAGATCGCAGGGTATCACTGCGGCGTTTACGCTCGCGCTTGTACACCAGCCACAGCTCGTACACCTCAGCAAGCTGAGCGGGCGTGGCAGCCGGGTTGACGTCAGGATGGAGACCCATCAATCAACGATCCAATGACGACGCTCATAGAGAGCTACGAAATAACGGGTCATCTGGCCATCTGTCTGGATGGGCCTCCCCGCCGAGTCCAAGGCACTGTCGCCACGAAGCTTCACCCACATATCTCCAAGAACTTGCATCAAAGTTCGAGGTCGGGTCTGAGAAGCCAAACACCGCCGAGCTTCCTCCAGTATCGACGGAGAAAAGAAGAAAGGAAGCTCAGTGGAGCATCCGCCGAAGACGCTGACAAGGATGGCTCGGATCGAAACGGCCATGAAGCTCGAATGCCGTCAAGATAACACGGCGTAGGAGGCACACGACTCTTGCCTCCTACGAGCTCCATCTGCACCCCTCCGCTCAGTGTATCCAAAAATGCATTCCAACAACGGGCTGAGCCGAAATGCATAAATGGTACCTCGCGGAGTTGAGCCATGTGAAGAGTCAAGCGACAATCCTTGGACACCGCTTGCGAAGCCCGAGTCCGTAACGTCGCCAGCGGGAGTGTAAGAGCGCTGGGTAGTGTGACCAAAGCCGGACGTGAGGCAGTCGAACTCGGCTGAGAGAGAATTGACACTACCGGGAGCCTACTCGGCGAAGGAGCAGCCGGAATGGATTGAGCCGGAGCTGGATCAGGAGTCGACGGAAGCTGCCGATGCTTGTGGTGTCGGTGCGTCTTGTGATGCTTCTTGTGTTTATTGTGCTTCTTGAATCGCTTCGACCGGTGACCGGTAGGACTCGACGAGGCCCGATGTTTGCGATGCTGCTGCTTTCCCGAAGCCGGCGCAGAGGCAGAACTCGTCCCGTCACCAGAATCCTTCGATGAATGCCACGAGGAGTGGCGATCACTCGGCGGCAAGGACTCATCACTCATCTCGTCGTCAGAGCCGAAGATTGCCGCATGAAGGCTTCTCGCTTGGGCAGAGCGACGATCATCTTCGGCCGCTGAGTCGGAAACCGAGGGACTGCCAGCCGAGTTCTCGGATAACGAAATGGGATCCAAGAGCGACCCAGGATCCGTCGAGCCGGTGGGCGGTGCAGAACCATCACCAGGCCCTAACACCTCGTCGTCAGACGCGTCGAGGTCCTCAAGCAGCTGAGCAGTCACAGTGCGGGCGGTCGCAGCAGATCTCCGGATAGGGCGCCCAGACGGGGATGTCAACACGGCCGGAACCGCAGGGAGAGACGGCCTGGGGACACTCACGGCCGGAGTCACTAGGTCAGTTGGCGTAGTGGATACGCTCAGACCCCGAGAAGAAGAGACGTGAGAAGATCGGCCAGAAGACGACTGGGAGCGCCCAACCACCGTTGACACGACGCTGAGCGGTGCACTTGACTGGGGCAACCCAGCGGAGATGGGCGAAGTCGAGCCGGGGGCACAAACGCTCGTAGTGGGGACAGGCAGCGAAGCCACGACATCGGATGAAGATACCGGCGGTGGGCGAGTAGCCGCGACTGACGAAGTCAACGGGAGACCGGAAGACGAAGAACCCGTCGAAGTCGTCGAAGCAACCGCAGGAACAGTGTCAGCGGGTGGTTCAGGCAGCTCAAACTCGAATTCGGCCTCGCTCGAAGCGTCATCGTCGTCTTCAGAGCCAGCAGAAACAGCGGGTTGGGTAGCTGAACTCAACTGAAGGTGACGAACCTTCTTCCGCCGAGTCCGACGACGGGACTTTTCAGAGCGGGGCCTTCCTCCATCGGACACAGTAGCTTGAGGAGAACTTGGGTGCAAAAGTGCACTGATAGCCTCGTGTCCATCCTCTCCGGGAAGTGGACAAGCGTACGGCTGAGGCGGATGCGGCGCCGGTGGACGATGACAAGGACCTGCAGCAGTTGGAGACTTGGGGTTGGCATAACGTCGAAGCCGCTGAGTCGAAGTCAAGTTCGCCAAAGGCGTACGGTGAAGCTGGGCAAGAGTCGGCTCAGCCTGGCTCGTAGCCGCCGCTGAGCTGACTGGAGCCGCCGCCGAGTCTGCCAATGAAGTCACCGAAGACGCTTGACTAGCTGAGGGAGCCACACTAGGACCGATAACGGAACTCGCTACTGGAGCATCTCAGCGAGGATGGACAATCAACTCCAACCGCCGAGTTTCACCAGCTGGGATGTTGAGAACCTCAGGGAAGCGAGACTCCAAGACACGACACAGCCGAGTGTTAAGGAGAAGGTCGGACGGATCAAGTCCAGGAACCTGCAATCCACCGCCAGCAGCAGCAGCCATGTGAGGGTCGTGCATCGGAATAATGCCATTCCGACGGATGAGCCGCTTCTGTCGCAAGATCACCGCCCGCTGCTCAGCGATTACCGACTGAGCGTGCCGCAAAGGTTGAGTGCCGGTGGAGCTGTACAACCGCACCGACTCCTGCAGCTGTTCGAAGTGCTTGGAAGCAATGCCCTGAAGGGTGACGAACGCCGCGTCACTCTCAGAAATGGATCGGAGAAGGACGTCGATCTCGGCGTCTCGATCCAAGACTTGTTGATGATGGAGCTGGGCCTGACCCAACGCAGCGTCAACTTGCTCTGCTCAGCTGCGATGGCCCGAGCAAGTTTTGCCTCACTCAGAGCTACAGCCTTTCGCAGTGACGCGAGGAGATTAGCCGACTGCGAGGCAGCAGTCTCCAATCGAGACACTTGCTGTTGAGCCGACGAGAGCTGAGTTGGCAAGTCGACGTTGCTGAGAGCAAGCGAGTCCAGTCGCCGAGTCAGGGCGCGGTTCTCCTCCTGAACAGCATGATTGTCAGCTCGGAGATAGCCAATGATCTGTGGATAATCAAGAGCGGCGTATTTGCCTTTCAAGATATCCAACAGTTCCCAGCGGAAGCAGCATGCAAGATCGCTCGCCGCTGCACGGGATCGGAGGGCTCCACGGAACGAGTAAATCCGTAAGCCATGAGCCTCGCCAAGAAGGTCAATTCTTCTCGGCGCTCATACCCTTGTTCGTTAACTCTGGCCATGAGGGAGTCAAGACTCACTGGAGCAGCCGAGCTTGGCTGACTGGTGGCGCCCGAAGTGGTGTCGCCCGGCAAGCTCGGTGGACCAGGAAGGCGTACGCGAGAAGACCCCGCCGACTCCGCGTCAGACTCATGAGAAGTTGTCAGGTCGACCAGCCTAGCCTCAGGCCGGTCGCTGACCCCACGAGTACCGACGGGTCGGGGAATCGACTCTGCTGGCACGCCTTCACCTCGACGAGGAGTTGGAGAAGAAGGATGGTGCCGCGAGTTGTGCTGGAGTAACAAGCGAGGAGTAAGGAGCTGACAGCGGAAGCAACAAACGTACCGAAGAAGGTGGTGGAGAGCCGCGAGACGTCATCAGCCGAGTACGGACCAACGGTGGCAGAACCAAATGAAGGATTAAGACACTCACCAGCTCGGCTCGTATCGTAACCGGGGCAGTTGTGGTGTAGGGATTTCCAGATTCGACCATACGCCAACCTACTTTAGGTCAAGAATCGGCTCGGTCTGATAACCCAGAGCTTAGGAGAAAAGTATCACGGTAAGTACTCGGCGATCTGTCCGGATATGCTATCCGGATGGCCGCTGAGCTCAACGGTCACCGGAACTCAGCTGAAGGGTCGGTAGAGATCCGAAACGACTACATTTCACTAGATATTTGTATGAAAAGCATAGGATTAAATAGGGGGAGCCGAAAGGGGCTCCCAGAAGATAACAGAGCAGAATTTTCCTAGTCCAAGACACGTGTACACTTTTCCGGTAAGTCCCTGCATAGGGCTGGATTATGCCTGCCGTCAATACTCGAGAGGCATAGCTTGTAGGGTATTGACTGGTAGCGCCAAGAGATTAGGTCGGTCCGGGTAGGACAAAGTCTCGCTACGCGCGAAAGAAAGTCCCGCATACTCAGCGGGCCGGTATGTCGGATAGCTCGGGTGCCGTAACACTTCTAGCGGAGCAGCCTCTGCGCTCGGTGACCTGTAAAAGCGCTCGCGCGCCGTCGTCCATCCTTTGGTGGAGGGCACAGGGTTGTGAACGAGCTCAGCCGAACAAAACTCGGCGGAGCCTTGGAAGTGATCTGACTTGGTTAGTCGGAACCGAGTAAAAGCGAGCCACTCGTCTGTCCCGGAAGGGCCGGACCGCGAGGGGACCACCCTCTGCGCAGGCCATACAACCGCCGACCTAGCTCGGCGATTCGTTGTGGTTTGTGTAAGGAATCCACATCTGACGGTATTTGTGTGTTCTACTGCACCACAGTTATC
>NW_003303753.1:134220-164961 GCF_000142945.1 Phytophthora infestans T30-4
CACAACTTCTCACAAACCCAGATTGTTTCCAGCATTCCAGCTTTTATGTGTGCTTCCGTATCCGCACTCGGAGCACCTGATTTGTCCTGTCCCGTTCATAAGATCTCGGGATCTGTACATCCCACGATCCCGGGTAATGGATCGGCAGTGCGGGCGTTGTCTCCAGTCTTCGCCGAACGATCGTTCGGAGCGGTGAAACAGACTTCTGCGGTAACCCTCTTAAACCCGGAGTCTGGGCCATCCGGTTCCAGATTTCGGTTTCTGAGTCGGGCGCCGTGACTTGGTGGACGCGTCGAGCTGGGGCCGTGGGTGTCGGAGCCTTTTGGCGATACTTGCCGGATCCGACCGCCGCCCTCTTCTGGTGGTGTTTCGCGCGATCCACAGCCCGCAAGCACTTCTTCAAGCTCATCCGCGTCTGGAAGACGTAACAAGGTCACCCTGTCGGCCAGATCCACATCTCCCAACGTCTCGATGAAATGATCCACATGTTCCCGCAGTACCTTGGTTCCCCCATCCTTGATCTTCAGCTTGGCCCGTAGCCCGGCCACATTTAGCGATGTAGATACTCCAGCGGGGATTCATCCGATCTGCAGCGAGCGTGGTAGTATTCTCGTGCCACTGACACCCCAACCCACAGTACTGGGTTTGGAAACTGCGCAGCGAATCCAGCCACTTGTTCCTGGTGGATCTGCCCAGCTGTCGATACCAGTTCCTGGCTGGCCCCGCCAGCAGGTCCGCAAATGTCAGACACTTTTCGGCATCCGACGCTTGATCTCTCATGACGGCTGACTTGATTATGCTGATCCATGTTCGCGCTCGGTCCTCGTCTTAATCCTTGCCCGTGAACTCCTTCAGATCCGATATGACTGAGATCCGTACCCTCTGGATCATAGACGATCCATCCGTCCCGGCTGCAGCTGTTGCTACCGCCGCTGGTGAAGGGGATGGGCCATCGAGATCATCTGGGGTGAACTCATGGTGAGAGTTGTCTCCCTCCAGTGACTCCATTTCCACGTCTCGTGCTCCATGTTCATGGAACACTTGCGTTCGCGACTTGGGTGCCATCATGCCTTGTTCGGCCAGAAAACGACTCATCGCAGATTCGAAGTGTCGTTGCAAGGTGCCCGAGGAGGTGTCGGAGGACCCTATAGCCGTAGTCTGGTCTACTGGCGAGGCGTGATCCGTGAGGCGATTAGCTTGAGCCAAATCCGACGATAACCCCACTGGCTTCTTGCCGGATCTGGCTCGATCCTGGTTGTATTGTATCAGATCACGGGTAGAACGTATTGGATCCCGAGGCTTCACGCTCAAAGGAACTTCATGTCCCCGGAACCTCGCCCGCGCTTCCAGCATGGATGCCCCGAAGGGTCCCAAAGTCATGCGTCGGGGCTCGGACGACGTGTCTGACCCATCCTCAGCCGCGGATTCGTAGTTCGAGGACGCAGGTTGGCTGATCCTCGGCGACGACACTGGATGCATAGTGTGCAACCTTTCTCCGGTGATGGACTTAACGCTGACGAAGAGGTCCCACGTTGCGGATACTATGAGATCCAAGTCTAGCTCGAAGATATCCTCTGCGTCGAGCACACCAGCTACGATGCCTGAATCCGTAAGCAAACGTAATAGATTTTTGACTGCCACCAGCTTGTTCGCCGTTTTCGTTGGTGCTCTTACCGGTTCCCTTGGATCGTCGATCTGTCGTGGATTCAGGATCTGCATGACAGGATCTTGATGCAGGAAGTCACGTAAAGCTTGGTGGCGATACACAAACTCGAGATCCTTGTCGGACCAGCTTGACCTGGATCCAGCTTGGTCTTCTTCCGACTCTGGAGCTTGCATCTTCTTCCGCGTAGTCTTACTCGTTTTCGTCTTCTTTCTCGTTTCTTCGACTAGCGGGATTGGGTTTAGGTACAGTGTTGGCTTAACCGGTGAATCTTCAAATGCATTTCATTCAGCAGCGTCTATGTCGATCCGACTTCCGACGACGCCTCTTCCCCTGGCTCAATCTTCACTTGAGCATCTTCTTGGGACTCACGGAGAAATCCCGAGTCACCAAAAGATCCGGGCACGCGCAATATTGTGGTGTAGCGGGATCAGCAAAATCTGCGAGATTGCTGGATCCAACTTACCAACAGCGCCCAGACACCGACTAACGGAGGGGATCTCCCGATGATCCGTGTTCTGCTGAACTTTCCTCACCTTGTGTACCCGTCGGTAGGCCGGGATCTTGCTCTCTCGGTAACTTCCGAAGAGTTCAAGTGGTGAAGCTTGAGTGTCTTGGCGAGACGTGGGGATGGGGTGGAGCAGCAGTGGTAAAATCTTAACTCTGCGTCCGTGGTTGGTTCTGAATCCTAAGCGAATATTCGAGCTTATGGATCCTGGGCCTAGATCGTGGATCTGGCCGTAGGGTTGTCTTGCGGTGTGTTCTCTTGCCTTTGCGTTTCCTTTTGCGTCGTACTTGCCGCCTCCTGTGACGGGATCTTGAGAGTTGAGATCTTCTTGGGTATACCCGGCCAAGTAGTAAATCCGGTTAGCCTGTCGGATCTGCACGTGTAAAGGAAAAGTTCACTAGGTTGTAGGAACTGGCCAATGTATTATCCAGTTATCACTACCAACACTAGATTCGCAATTCGCAACCTTCTCCGAGCTCGTACGGCCAATGTAGTTCCGATTCTTGAGGGCAGGAAGGCACTAGCGTGGCACTGTGCAAATAGAAGTCTGTATTGATACTTAACCCTATACCTGCCTGAATTTCTACCTTCTGTGTCTTTTACCTGTTAAATCCCTTACCAGGCTCGGCTGCATGTCCTTTCTTTCCTTGACCCATCATCCCACCTGTATTATCCTCAGATCCACCGGATCCATGGCGTAATCATTATGGTCACCCTATTATGGCGTAATCATTATGGTCCCCCTATAAGCCAGATAATATGGTGTGCGCTTTTACGCTGTGGTGGGATGGGAGAGTTTATATGCGTACTCAGTGTGGGATAACGGATCTGGTAACCGAACGAGAACGTCTCCTGCAGAGAGATACGTCGGGTTGTTTCCTGGGCTACGCTCGGCACTATTCAGGACGCTCGAGCGTGCCGGCATTCCTATGGATCGAACAGATGCTAGCGCGCTTTGGATCGCAATGTGTGGCCATCTCACGAAAATACATCAGGCAGCGAGTGGCCACCGGCTGCTAGTTTGTGATAATTTCTATACGAGACACAATTTGGCAAAGACGCTATCGGCATTTACTGATGGTAAAATGAAGATGTTGGGTACGGTGCGAATATCACTGCAGGGTAAGTGGAATGCAATGGAATTAGAAGCGGCTAAAACTAGGATTGACAAAGCTGAACGGGGTTCATGGGAGATGGTTGCGGCGGTAGACGTGCCATCGGACTGGCAGAGACAACAAGAGAAGCATAAAAGAGCTCAGAAGAAATTACTGTCGCACCAGAGGACGCAGTATATAGCACCGATGGCTATCGCTCCTAATGCGGGATATATCGTCTTTCGAGACAAGCTTACCGTAGTTTTCTACACGAACGACTTGGTTGGTACACCTTCTCAGCGTGTACTATCAGGTGACTCTGATGAAGCAATATGGCTGTGTCGTGGGCTTGCCCCGCTGCGGCGTTGGACACTAGACAGCGTGCTGCATCGCAAAACATTCCACGTCCCAGCAATGGTGATCGCGTACACTTTGTTCATGAACGGTGTGGACCGAGTAGATCAAATTAGGAGCACCAATCCAATTCGCCGGAAGGAGCAGCGACTATCAATGAGTATTTTGACGTGGTCCTTGGATTTAGCGCTCATCAATGCGTTTTCACTATTCAAAAAAGTTGCAGGACCTAAAGCAGCGCGGGTGAAGCTCCGCGACTTCAAGCAGAGAGTGGCCGAGCAACTGACAGCTGTGCAGAGAGCCAAGCTCGCAAAAGAGCGTCGCTGTGAGCCGTCACCTAGCAAGCCAATAGCAGACGTCGTGGGGGCCGATGATAGCGTCCACGCAATAGCGCCAAACTCTCGACGGTATTCGACTGGAAAACTTACGTGTTATCTATGCTCACTGCGGGGCTTCACGAAGAAAGCTCTGTTTGGATGTACGGGTTGTCATATGGGGTTTCACGTGGCATGTTTCAGTGCCTTCCACTACCGCCACGCACTGACATCAACCTCGCTCACGGTTTGCTCAGCGCTGGATGCCGTTTGTTCCGCCGCGGGAGGTGATCCGATAGTACACACATGGCTGGAAAAGAACAGAACGATCACATATCTGAATGATCTTGAGCTACCTAAGGAAACAGAGTAATAACCGTTTAATATACCTGATAGTGCTGTTGAGCCGCTGGATTCCTCGTTCTACACAAAAAGGAAGGCGAATCCGTGTCTTCTTCGATAAATGGCCGTACTCCTTGTAGTACTAGTGCTGACTTAGCGTTCGTGTCACTTGGCGAGAGGTAAACTGTCTGTGACTACAAGAGAGCATGCGTAGTCTGCTTCCTATGATGTCCCTGCTGTACTGGATCCACTCACACGGCTCGTCGTCGCAGTAGCGGCAGGTCCGCGAGGGGGCTTCTCCAATGACCATCACGAGCTTGAAATTTTGAATTTTGAGGAGTACCGTAAGTTGCTCTGCATGCGAACACGTTGGACGCAGCTGATCGCCAATAGGTTAATTTTTAATATGTACTTGTCGCTCATTGGACGATTTATGGGTACCAGACGGACCCCTAAAAAATATCTGGTAGTGAAAGGGTTAATACCGTTTGTCCTGTCATATTGTTGTCTTGCATGGATTGCTGTTACATATGCATATTGTAATTCGGTGCTAGACCAGGGAAACCTCAGTGAGGAGATAACCTTTGTGCGAACAAAATATAAACCCAGTGGTAAAAAATAAAAGAACGCAATTGGATTAGGCATGCTTCATGCATTAGTGTTATTCTCGCACACTTTGCGGAAGACCGTAAATCATTCAGAGATTTTATCCTGAGCTTGGTCCTTAGCTCTCTAAACTGATGCTTATATAAAGCTTTTGTGAAGATGTCAGCCACCATCTCTTTGGTATTGCAATAGGCGACGGAGAATTCGTGCCGCTCAACTTTCTCTAGTACGAAACAGTGACGTACGTGTAGGTGCTTTGATCGTCCGTGAAGCTCTCGGGTTGTAGCAGATTTTAATGCAGCTCTGGTTGTCCTCATGAATAAGGTTGGCCTGTGCTGGGACAAAGCCTAACTATTGGATGAGCAGTTTGAAAAATATCATCTCTTGCATGCAATGGCACAGGGCGATATATTCTGCCTCTGTTGTTGAGAGAACCACAGCGTGCTGTTTGTGCGAAAGCCATTAAAATCGGACTGCTTGCGAGCATAGTTACATATCCGCCGACGGAGCGCCTCGTGTCGGGGCATTTGGCATAGCCAGAGTCACTGTACGCTGTTAGGCTGTCAGGAAGGTTGTCGTGTGTGATGTCAAGTGATCCACCAAGAAGAAGACCATAGTCCTACGTTCCCGAGCGATACTTGAGACCTCTGACAACTGCTTTCCAGTGCTCCATTTCCGGATTAGCTAGGAATTGACTGACCTCGCCCTGTAGAATGCCATGTCGGGTCGAGTGCCTACCATGAGATACATGATACTGCCACGCGCTTCGCGATACGGAATATCTTTCATCGCATCTTTCTCTGTCTCACTGATAGGCTGGCTGCTTACGGAGAGTTTAACATTCCGGTCTTCTGGTGTTGCAATAGGGTACGAAATGTAGTCGCTGAAGCCATCAAGGACCTTCGTAGCGTACTTGTGTTGGTGGATAAAGATCGTTCAGCTCTTTCGGTCTCGTTGAATGGAGCAGCCGAGTAAGTACTTCACCTCCCCTAAATCTGTCATGGAGAATCTCTTGTTCAGGGCTGATTTCAGCTCATTCACGAGGGCTGGAGTAGGCGCAATGATTAAGGGTCGTCGATGTACACTGCGATATAGCAAGTGTTACCGTCACTAGTGCGTATGTTCACATAACGATCCTTAATTAGGTTTTGAAACCCAAGCCGCTCAAGGAAGGCAGACAACGTTTGATACAGACACGGAGAGCTTGTTTCAACCCGTACAGACTCTTTAGGAGTTTGCACACAAGGAGTTCCTTACCCGAGATTTTGAAACCTTCAGGTGGAGCCATGAAGATCTCCTCATCAAGAATTCTCTTAAGAAATGCCGTCTTGACATCCATTTGGTGGATTTCTAGATCGATCAGAGCTGCGATCGTGAGAAAGCGTTTGAATACCTCCATCATGATAACAGGTGAGAGAATCTCGTTGTATTCAATGCCATGTTCCTGAAGGAACACTTTATCACTAGACGCGCTTTGAAGCGGCCAATGTCGCATGTGCCGGTGTACTTGACAACAAATACCCATCGGCTGGTTAAAATCTTCCTTCCTTTCGGAGGAGAAACTAATACCCAAGTGTTGTTTTCCATGTGGGACTTATATTTCGATTAGACTGCTTTGTGCCACTGATAAGCGTAAGGGGATTTCATCGCTCCTCGATACGTAGTGGGCTCTGTCACATACCGAATAGCTAGCAATATGTACCGTAATGTCCTGCGCTGCTCTTTCTCCTATAAAACTTCCTCGGAATCGAGGGCTACATCCCTGCCGACTGAGTTGCGATGGGGTCTTTTAGGTTTAGGAAAGGAAGGAGGATCAGTTGTCGTCTCCTCACAGAAAGTGTAATGCGAGCGTTTTAGAGCTTCCCTGTGTGGGGGCAGTCTGGGCAGTGCTGCAGATGTTGTCTTTGCATGGACATGAGCAAAATGTTGCGTTTGCACATTCGATTGTTGCAAATGTGATGATTGTTCAGGGTTTGTCAGATTTGCCAAACGAGGAAATTCGTCCTCTTTGAAGGTTACATCACGGCTGTAATCAATTGCATGGATATTGACGTCCATTAGGCGGTAGCCTTTCTTGTGCTCCGGAAGGTCAACGGTCATGTACAAACGTGCTCGTTCATCAAGTTTATCACGGTATTGCTCTGTGATATGCGCATAGGCACTGCATCCGAGCACTTTGATGTAGTCCATGGATGGGTTGCGATTATACCAAAGGTCATATGGTGTACGGCCTTTAGTCGTCGAGCTGGGTGTCATGTTAAATCAGAGTGGTCACACTCCTCCAACAATTGCTTGGAAAGATTGCCATCAAGCAGTAGGTCTCGAACGCGCTCCATAATGGTTCGATTGCGTCGTTCGGAAACACCGTTCTGTTAAGGAGTGTATTCATTCGTAAACTGCGCATGTGTTCCGTATTTCTGGAAAATCTGGCGCCCGCGTTTTTCATACTCCTTTGCATTGTCTGCTTGAAAAACCTGAATGTCACAGTTCTCAGTAGGATGCGGATATTCAAGGACATTGACGTCGCTCCTAAAGATGTTCAGGGCTTTCTTCCTGAAGTCCTCATAGCACTCATATACTTCGCTTCGGTTCGTTATCGGATACGTGAAATGCACCGAGAGAAATAATCAATAAAGATGAGAAAATAGCGGCGTCCAGTCCGACTGGGAACAGGCATGGGACCACAAATATTTGTATGCACTATTTCCAAAGAGTGTTTGACACGTTCAACAATTATATTAGAGTTAAACGGAGAGCGGTAAGACTTCGCTAATGTGCATACAGTGCAGAAGAACTGTTCTTGCGGGTCAACAGATGAATCGTTGTCTACACCACTAATGGCTTGGCTCCTAGATAAATCATGCAATATGCAAACGTTAGGATGGCCGAGCCTTTTGTGTAAAAGCGGATTGGAACGTTGCTTACATGAGGTGACAATAAGAGCATCGTGTTTTATCAGAGGGTTGGCTTGGAATTGGTATAGATCGGCGTGGTTTGACATCATTGCCTTGATCTTGAGCTTCGCATCGGTTTGCACGGCGCATTGCTTGCGATCAAAGATCAAGCGGAAGTCATGCTTCACGGCTGCTGGTACCGAGAGAAGGCTAAATTTCAAGTCAGGCGCATACAGCGCATCATGGAGGGTGAGCATCCTTTGTGCCTTTGGAGTCAGTGACTTCCAGCTCAACTTTTCCAAATCCTTCGATGGGGATTTGGCTCTTCCCACCAACAGTAACAGAGCCGCTGCTCGCGGTTATGGCCGAGACCCACTGGGATTCGTGCGTAACCTGACGCGTGCATTCAGAGTCGATAGTCCAGGTGGGTTCGGGACTAACGGTGGATTGGGCAGACAAGCGGATTGGGTCGTAGGCAGTCGCTACAACAGCAACAAGACCGACATCGTGGCGCTCTTGGTTGAACCCCTTGCTCTCGTTGCCTGAATCGTTCTTATCTAGGCTCTTTTCAGATCGGTTGTCACGTCGATCACGATTGCCACGTCCACCACGATTGTTGCGTCCACGACTGGATTTTTTGTTGCTGTGGCGGTACGGGCGATTACGGCTAAAGTTACCTCCCTTAAACGCAACGTTTGCGGGAAGCACCGTACCAGCTTTCACACGGCCTTCGCGGAGATCCTTTTGGAGAGAGTGGCAGTGGCGCATGTCGTGGCGTTCTCGCTCACACACGTTCATGCACATTCCAGATCCACTCGACTGGGCCAAGTTGGGTGTAGCAAAAAGGGCTCGCTCGCCTTTGGTCGTTTGACTTTCAGGTGTGCCCTTGGCTAGAGTGTAGCGCTCTTCCACAAGAATCTCACGAACCTTCCGTTCGATTATGGGTTTAAGTTCTCCGTACGGGATATACTTCCGCTGACCCTTCCAAACACGGAGATCATCCTTCCATGATATGGGTAACGCGTGAAACAGGTAGTTTGACCTCTGTCCTTCCGTCATCACTGATTCGGTGGCTTCTGATGTAGCATGCATCGCATTTTCCAGTTTTAGAAAGAAATCATAAAGATCGCCCTCCTCGTACTTCAATTCCACGAGAACATGCCCGATAAAGTACGGGTCACCATTAAAGGCGGCACCTTCATACTTAGCGCAGATTTCTTGGAAGATCTGGTAAGAAGTCTCCAGATCCTTTACGAGACGCACGTGCGTGTCGTCTATTATTTTCATCGGGAACGCTTTCGTCTTCGCCTCTTGGCAGCGTTGCTTGCTAGGGGTTAGCGGTTTAGGCTTGCGTCGATCCCCGCGCTTTTCAGCATGCTTCGCATCGCGGCGGTTAAGGGAACGGGTGGAGGATTTCTTCTCCTTCATCGTCGAGTCGCTGTCTCCGAAATCGTCATCAGAGTCGGACGGGGGCTTCAGATCGTCGTCGCTTTCGTCATAGTCGACAGCATCAGAATCAATCTTTTCAGCTGGCTTGGTCTTCGGTGAGTCGTCTATGTCGGACATGTCGCTCCCACTATTATCGCTCTCTTCCTCGGATACACTGTCGTAGTCGGCCTTCTTCACGAAGTCGAGAAGATGCTTGCCGTCGAAGGCTGCACACACGCGGGCCTTCCAGACATCAAAGTTCTCTGCGCCGATAAGACGCGGGAAGTCGTCGTTTGAGGCTTGGCTTGGGCTCATAACCTGTTACGGTGAGCGGATGGGAACAGACGTGTAGAGTAGACACTTGTGATGAAGGGGAGAAAAAGAAGAATGAATTGAATAATTAGTGTTGAAGAGGCAAGAGGCCTGTACACTCTGGCGTACACTATACAATATTCCAGGCCAGTCAATCGCCTTAGAGGTCTCAGGTACAACAGGTACAGTGTACCAGGATAGTGAGATGACAATCAGCAGCTCGTTGAAGCAGGAGAGCTTCTCAAAATGGGTCTCCACGGAATCGTTGTGCCAGACTGTTGTATGCCACGCCTTTAAGCATAATCGTTCAAGTTTCTGGAGTCGTTCAAGGCGAGAAGAGAATGACTCCTGCTTTGAGATCGCTACGTTGGGCGGCCATGCTCGTTGAGCTACTGTCAGATTGTCAATAAATAAATGCACGCTTTCCACTTTTTTCAGACGCGCTGTTGAATCAAAAATGCGCTTTCTTCCCGTTCATCGTGACTCGAGCAGCTAAAAAAACACGCATTTTCATGCTGAGAACGATCATTTGAGTGCTGCAGCGCCTCATTTGCTGTGATCTCAGCAAATATCTACGACTCACTACTTTCCGATGCCTTTGCCACACAGCACTCCACATCTCATTGCGTCGTTCCCACCTTCTATTACTAATACCTGCAATGATATCGATGCTTCAGCTAGTGTCGTTATACGCCTCGTTGGACGCCTTCGGTTTTGGCAAGCATATGCTATCAGCCATTTTAGAGTTTTCGAAGCTACTGGAAATGTATTTAAACTGAATCAAACGCACGTTGGGTGGGAAAGCTATCTGCAAGCCGACGCAGTGGCAAAGCCTTTGGCTTTACTTAGAACAATTGCAGCTTCTCTGAATGAACTACGATTCCGGTCGCAATTTGAAATTGTCTGGTGCATTTTCTGGAGTGGAAAACAAACCGAGAGAGCCAAGACTTTAAGTTTATCGCTAGGTCTTGTGCAGGCGCTTTATATGGGTCCGAAAAATATAAGAGTGCGATACAGTCAACCTCGAAGCTCAGCTGCTTATGCTGAGTAGCATGTTGTACTACTATGACCAGAGTTTTTTAGGCAAAATCTGCACCCAAGTGGAGAAACTGCTGAATTTGCCATCCCAAAGTCGTCCCCTTCGGGTTTCATCCATGCGTATTGAATTTACAGACTCCGGAATTTACAAGACACGTAATATGCCTGATCATTTCGGCAATTTAAGCTTACACGGTCTGGTAACTAAATCTCTCCCCAGAAGCAGGAGTCCAAATAAGTCTTGGCGTCCGAAAGGCCATCTATACGCAATCACTAAGGAAGAAACTCGAACGATCACAACCTGAACTGCTGCGTCAAAAAAACTTGCTGAGCTCCAGACTTTTGGCTTGGAATGAATGGGAGCATAAAATTCAGGAGACCGCAGTAATTCGTTCTACCCAAGAATCCAATCGGTCCCAAGCTTGGTAGAAGGTGAAGCACAGAAGCTGAAGAACATTCTCGACCCGCTCACAAACTTGCGCTGACGAGTGTCTCTTCCATAGTTTTGGTTCGTTAGTCCCGGTTGAAACGTTGGAACTGTTTCCTCTGTAAAAGCTCCTTGTTGAAAGCAATTCTCCACTTACAAAGCGGCCTGATCGTAGCGCTTAAGCTCGAAAAGTCCAAGCCTTTGCTGAAGTTTCGCCGCCACTTCTGCTGTTCATTTAGACTTAGTAGTTTCCGGAATTGTGCACGAGCGCAACACCCGCGATAATTCTTTTAAAGAACTTCGCAGACCTAATGCGCAGCTTGACGGTCGCTTGCTTTGCTGCTTGTAATATTAAATGCAATGCGTCGCTGTTGCAAACATTCTTGAGCGTGACGGCAACGCCAAACACTCCCATCGCCAAAGTCTCTTTGCGATATGCTGGGCATTGTATACTCGAAGAAACTTCTGTAGCGTAAGAGAAGCTTTAAGTCGACGTCGCTCGAGTCTCCTCTTGCCCACCACTCGTCTTGCCAGGAGCACTCGAATAGAACATTGCAACACCAACATCGCCAGCGACACCACAGCTGAAACAGCTTTCCTCGAGTTAGCTTTACGGAAATTTCCACCGCTCTTAGAGGGGTGCGGATTTTTCTCGAGTAATTGAAGGATTTCTTTCGAGTAAGGCCCTTATTCGGCGACACTTCAAGTAAAAATTTCCAATATGGATTTTCTACATGCCAGTAGATATCTATCGAGTAAACTAAAAACATGGGAACACCGTATGCTCGCCGCAAAAAAATCACATGTTACCGTATTCGACAGTGGGGACCCAGTGTCTGACAATGACGACCCATACTGCTCGATTATGCAATCAACTGACATGTTGAGACCGAGTGTGGTGGGTCTCGCACATGAACACCAAACTGGGGAGCTGGCACTCCCTTCACGTCTTTTCCTGGTGTATTAAGCAAAACACAAACTGTTACTCTCTCTATTCTACTACGCTATCTGCGAGCTCGGGCCAGCAAGCCTCTCAACCAGCCATTCACTCGAAGGTTGGCAGTGGCAACCCTGCCACTACCGATCTGGAGATTGCCTTGCCGCCCACTACACCGAGCCTCATATAGCTCGTGCACTGCACGAGCTATATGAGGCTATCCAACCTCTAAACCCACTACACAGAGCGACACCGTGCTCAACGTATGCTGCGTGCAGTAGCGTCGACATGACCGCTAAGACAACAAGAGACGATGATGGCAATAGAAGTGGCATGTTTCAAAAGCGCTGTACCGCGCCATCTTGATGGTATGACCTCGACAGACTGGCCTCGAGTCGAAGCTGCATAGCGCAAAAGGACGCGTCCTGAGAGCAGTGCGTGTTAGTAAAGTAGTTTTAACTTAAGTCTGGCTCTCCAATCAATTTACTTTTTCAACTTACAGTAAGCTTTGTGTAATCGGCTGCCAGGTCGGAGCTCGTCGAGACACTCAGTCACTCTTACGTGGCGTCAATTACTTAGTGAGATACTCAACGGTTTCCGTATGTCGCGTTGATTCCACCGCCGGTCTTGCCCTCGGTCAAGTGACAGTGTCCGGTGGCCACAGAAGTCGCCGCTCTACACACGCATCTACACTATCTTAAACACGCACCGCAGCAACTTCTGAGTTCCTTGGTCTGGCAACTAGTGGTGTTCCTCGGAGATCTATGCCAAGCCGCTCGATCGTTATCCCAGGGGCTTTTACACCAGGGGCTAGCTCCACTACCCTATTCTTTTGGGGAAACTTCACGACGTTCCGGGCTGCTGATACCGACGACCCTACGGGGCTGCTTATGCCCGTCTCTCTGTCACACTCCGATTTTCACCCTACTTATTCCGTCTCGTGACTCACTAACAACTGACTTGTTATTGCTTATCTCCTACGGCACCAATACCGGCACCTTCTTCTGTGTCTGCGCGAGCACATGCCTGCTGCGTCGCAAATCTGGAACTGCCAGTCGCTTGCCTTGATCTTCATGCATGCGACACTTCGCCACCCCTTCATCCAGCAACCGCGACTTCTACCGAAAAGACCGCAGTGCATGAACTTGTTCTGGGTACACCACCCAAAAGATCGTCCACCGGTTGCTCGTACAGGGCTACTGACTTCTCGGGAGATCCCTCCCAGCTGCCTAACTTCGTCGCCCTCCTTCTGTTCGTTGATACTCTCTGCTCTCTTGCTCGTCGTCCGTTGTCTCGCTCGTTCTCCTTCGTCATCGTGTTCGTGGGGTAACGTGAAGAGGCACCCAAGAGGATTTCAATCCTCTTACTCTCTTCCCCTGCCACGAATCGTCCTCGATTCGTCTTGTTGCCCTTCACTCGTCACTCGACACTGCTTCTCCGTCCCGCTGTCCACGGGTCGCTCCACTCCATGCGTTTCTCCGTGAGACAACGCGGTCATCCTCACCGCCGTCGCCTTCCCGGCTTTCATCATCGTCGTCATTCTGACCGTCTTCCGTACCAACGCGCATCCGTCCTTCGCGCCACAACTGCTCGTGGTCCGAGTGGTTGATCCAGAGCTTCCGTGGGGTGCCTGGGTCAGGTCGACCACCCACCCGTTCAACTTCGAACTCCAGTATGTAGCGACCGGTTTCGTGTTCGGTAGCGTCGTCGTCGACACTCCTGTACCAATGCGTCTCGTGGCCAACGCGTGAGGCGTGCCCGTCGCGACACCAGGCTGTCGACCCCGCGTCGACCCTGTCCGGCAAACACGTAGATCCGTTCTTCATCTTCTTCATCAGGCGGTCCTCGTTGTCGGCGCTCGCTTCGCCGTGGACACCGACGGCTTCACTCGCGGTGCGTGTGTCGTCTCCATCAGTGTTACTTTCTCGATCGCCGGCGGCTGTAATTGTCGCTTGTCCAGGTGCGCCACCTCGCTCGTCACTAAAACCTGGCTCGTTGCCGTAGGGCGCCCGACGTGCTCTGGCTCGCGTACGACTTGCAACGCCGTCGCCACTCGCGTCTGCTGCGCTGGGGCCTCCGAATCGCACTCGCTTGCGTCGGGGTTGATGCTCTGGCTGTTGCACTCCACCTCCGTTGTGGTCATCTGTCCCATCTTCGCTGTCTCGTGGCGTCGGCACTGCCCGCCGCTTCCCTGCTGCTCGTCGAGGTCCCGTGTCGTCTTCGGCACGCGAACCGGCTTCGTGTCGTGTCTCCGTCGCCTCGGATTCCGTTGTGCCACTTCTCGCAGGCGTCAAGGCTGGACCGAGCTCTCCCGTAACCAACGACCCGCTCACTGGACCGCCGAGTTCTCCTCCTGCTATTTCAGGCGTTTCTCTGTCGTCATCCGGGTCGATATCTGCTGCTGCAATGGCCTCTTCTCGTAGGTCACTCGCAATATCCGCTGCCATGTCGTCCAGCAGATGTGTAGGGTAGTAGTAGCTAAGCAAGAACGAGCAGTGTGTGACAATCTCCTTGCCCGACCCCAGCATCTTAATCAGGAAGTTGTCGTATCCCGCGGCTCCTACGATCTGTGCGGGCCCTCGCCAACGGTGGCCGAACTTCGTGATGCCAGGCCCTCGTGCAGGACGGTAAACCCAGACTAATTGATTCGGCCGGAATTCACGTCCCGTGCGCACCTTCCGTTGATTATAGTACATTGCCTGTCACGCTTGCTCCTTCTCTAGCGCCATCGCCGCCAGTTCTCTCGCTTTTTTTAAGTCTGCTATTAAGACCTCGTGGTACTCCTGCAGTGTACCATGTGGGTACACCAACCGACTCCGCCGCAGTAGTTCCGCCGGTGTGCGTAACTTCCTGCCCATCATCAGCTCGTTGGGCTGATACCCATGCGTAGCGTGCCTTGCCGAGTTGTAGGCGTACAGGGCGCTCGGCAAGAAGTCGTCCCAGTCGTCTTGCTCTTCGCCTACGTACAAAGTTACAATGTCCTTCCACGTGCGGTGGAAACGGTCAACGAGACCCAGTAGGTTCGGTCTGTAGGGCACTGGCGTTGACTGCTTCGCCTGCAGCAGCTGTAACAACTCTGCCGTAGCCTGACTGCTGAACTCCTTCGCTCCTTCCATCATTATCTCTCGCATAGGTCCAAAGACCAGAACCACTCGCTCCATAAGAAATCTCGCAATCGCCTTCCCCGTATGCTAACTTACCGCCTCTGCCACTGCGTATCTGGTGGTGTACTCTACCGCTGCTATTACGTACCGCTTGCCGTTTGGCGTCACGGGTAACGGCCCTGCCACGTCAATTGCCCAACGGTCTCCAAAATCTCCGGTACGGACACTTCGTAATGGAGTCACGACCGCTTTAGGGCGTGCCTTTCGCGATCCGCAGTATTGGCAAGCAGAGTCCCAACTCCTCACAGACTTGGCCATGTGAGGCCACCAATACAACCGTCGCAGCAGTTCGTTCGTCTTTGGGACCCTCAGATGTCCAGTCCAGATGCTGTCGTGGGCCTTCTTGAACGCCAAGGCCCAATACACGGTAGGAAGTAGTACACGCTCCTCTCCCGGCACAATCTCCACTCGTACCATTCCATCATTATCCACAAACACACGTCGTCCACGATAATCTCCACGCTCCAGTAATCCCTGCACCATATTCGACGTGCTCTGCTCCCGCTTAATATCTCCATCTGTAATCTGTACTACTCCTAGCTCTGCACTATCTACACGCCGTACTGCTGCAACACCGCCAAACGCTCCAGTTCCAGCTCCACTTTTCCCGATACTTCATCTCTTGCCATTACTCGCTTCACTTGCGCTCTCACAATGGCGGGTTCATCTTCGTTGTCGACCTCCGGTTGCACCTCCACTTTGTCAGTCACTGGACCTCGGGACAACGCGTCGGCCATGTGGCTCTCGCGCCCGGTCGGTACAAGATATCGAAATCGTACTTCTGTAGCGTAAGTGCCCATCGGTGAAGTCTTCCGGCCGGCTCTTTAGCAGTCATCAGCCATTTTAATGCGATGTGGTCCGTCACGATTGTGAACTTGCGCCCGTACAAGTGCGGTCGAAACAATCTCACAGCCCAGACCACGGCCAAACACTCGAGCTCGGAAATACTGTAGTTAGAGACAGTGGGGCTGTTGACTTTCGAGGCGTAGACGACCGGTTGGTCTCCACGTCCCTGGTCTTGCGACAGCACCGCTCCCAGTCCGGTCTTCGACGCATCTGTCGTCAACTTGAACGGCAACGTGTAGTCCGGATAAACCAGCACAGGTCTTGTACTCAGCCACGCTTTCGCCCATGTAAATGCTTCCTCTTGCGTTTCGCCCCAGGCCCATTCCCTCGCTTTACGTAGTAGGCTAGTTAACGGCGCCATCCGAGTCCCGAACTCAGGTACAAATCGTCGGTAATACCCAGCCAACGCTACAAATCTGCGTACTTGAGCCTCGTCCTCCGGCCTCGGGAAGTCCACAATAGCTTTGATTAATTGGTTGGTCGGCTGTATTCCTTCGGTCGTAAGGTCGTGCCCCAGGTACTTCATCTGCGTCGCCGCAAACGATCGCTTCGACGCCTTCAGATTCAGTCCAGACTCCGAAAGTCGCTCCAACACCACGGCTAATTCTACTACGTGCTACGCTACCGTTCCTTTAGTAAAGATAATCACATCATCCAAATACACCAAACAACAAATCCACGTCAATCCACGTAATGCACAGTCCATAAACCTCTGGAATGTACTCGGGGCGTTGCACAGCCCAAACGGCATCCTCTTGAACTGAAAAAGCCCTCGCCGCGTCGTAAACGCCGTCTTCGCTCGATCCTCATGCGCCACTGCCAGCTGCCAGTAGCCAGCATGCAAGTCGAGGCAAGTAAACCTTCGTGACCCATGCAAGGCCTCCAACGTTTCATCCACTCGCGGCAGCGGGTAGACATTCTTCGCTGTAACGGCGTTCAATGCCCGATAGTCGATACAAAAGCGAACGCTGCCGTCCTTCTTCTTCACGATAACTACTGGGAACCCCCATGCTCCTTCTCCTGGCTCGATTACGTCCTGCTCCAGTATCGTATCCACTTCCTTATCAATCAACTCGTACTCTGCTACCGCGTGCCTGCGTCTCCTCAACATGATTGGTGCCACGCTACCCGTGTTGACGTGGTGTTGTACAGACGTCTTTGCCAACGGCAGGCGTCCCTCCTTCTTCTCCACAATGTGTCGGTATTGTCGTACTAGCACCACTACTAAGTCCCGGTCTGTGGGCTTCATGTCGCCGACCTTCAAGCTCGCCTCGTCTTCCAACGGTGGAGCGTCCTTCGTCTTTAGCGTAGCTACCCACTCAGCCACTCGATTGCGCTCCAACTCGCCGTTCAGCGACAAGATTGTCATCGTCTCTTCTGCTGGAACCCAGGTCCCTAGCGCTTCTCTGGTCGGCAGCTTCTCCCTATTGCCTTCCAAGCTGAGCACCGCAATCCGTACCATGCCATCACGCACAGTGTCAACTGTCGGAGCGATCCTCATGTGCCGTTTAGAGTTCGGCTTCGGAACAAACACGCCAGTCGGCTATTCTTCCGCGCCTACCGCCACTCGCAACACGCTCTGGGTATTCGTAGTCAGTCTGACGGTCTTCGCCAGTTGCACCATGGCGCTGCATCCGGTGCCCTCCTGCGGCAGCGACGACACACCATGACACGTGAGCGGTACGATCACCTTCTGTCCGCCCTCGTCACGGTATTTGAGCTCTCTTGTCGCGAAGTTCATCTTCACTTGTTTCTCCACCATCCAATTCTCGCCCACCAGAAATTCGTCACCTTGTCCATCCACGAGCAGTGCGTCCACTGTGATCCTCTGCTGGTACTGTGTCGTACCGACAAATCGCCACACTCCCAACACTCGTGTTCGTCCGCCCCCGAAGCCTTCAACCACGTCCACTGGTGCGTCGCGTGTGATACACTTGCCGTACTTCCGCAGTTCAACTCCAGCGACACTAAACTGGGCACAGCTATCCAGTCGTACCTTCTGCGTGTGCGATCGAGTAAACGCCAGCAAGGCTGTCGGCAAGCAGCTTGGATTTCCTGATCCGGCAGCACGCAATTGCGCCACTCGCAGTTCCCGGCCGTCTGCTCCTGCGACCAGCTCCACATTTCCGTAGTTTCCCTTCTTCTGGTACACGTAGGACTTCGCTGGCTTCTGATTCTTCTCGAGTAACTTTGCCCGGCGAGTTACACCGTCGTTTCGTCGCTGGTGTCTTCGGTTCTGCAGCCGTTTCCGTCGCCTTGCCCGTTCGAACGCCTTCACTTCACGGATGGCCCTCTTGCGCGCGGCCCGCATCTCCACTAGCGTTCCTTCCTCTGGCAGCTCCTTCGGACACATCTCCGCGTAGCGCTGCACACACGCCAACCATTCGGCATCGGCGATCCCCTCCTCGGTGTCGCGGGTCTTGACTGTCTTCTCCGTCGTCTCCGTTCGTCCGTTCTTCTTCTTGACCGCGCGTCCCTCTGTCTTCTTCACCGTAGCCACGGCGACGCGTGGTGCCCGCACAGGTTCTCCCCGCCGTACAACTCGCTCAGCTTCTGGCAGGACGTCGAGTGCTTGCCGTACTGCAAGGCGCAGCACCTTCGCTCGCTCTTCTCGGCGCTCTCTCAGCTCGCTCGTCAGGATATTCTGGACTGCCGCCAGGTTCACTTCTCTCCGTCGCTGCCGTCGTCTCGCGGCCACAGTCCTTCCACCACTTATCGTTAACGTCACTTGGGACGCATTTGCCGTTGCCCGCTTCTTCCTCACTGGTTCTTCTGTCGTCTCTTCCGCGCACGCGCCTGCAGCGTCACTCGACCCGGGCGTGCACATCACCTCCGCACGTTTCTTTACACCCATCGCCGGTACATTCACCGTCGTTCCTTGCATTCCTTCTCAGCCACGGCGATAGGCTCGTCGCTCTGCTCCTCCGCTTCTTCTCCTCCACTCTTCCCCTTGGTTATTGGGCCTCCGATGTCTACGTCGGCGCTCTTCCCCTGGGTCCGAGTGCTCGCTTCCTCAGTCGCCACCCGTGCCATCGCTATTTGATCACAAAGCCACACGGGTCCTCCTTCTCCTACTCTGGGGTGGGTGGCATCTTTCGACAACGAAACCCCAGCCTTCGCTGCCGCCACTAGTTTCCCGGAGCCGTCGGTGGCGTTGCTGTAGCGGCGCTTCCGCCACCCGGGTTGCTGCTCGCCGCCAATGGCGTCGGTTGGGTCGCTCCCAATGCTTGTTCATCCACCAAACGCCGGGCACACTCCCGCCACCAGTGGCCAACTTCGCCGCAGTAGCTGCACTTGGACTCGGCCTTGCGCTGCAAGATCGAGCGCGTGTCAGTCGGACCATAGTTAGCTAGGCTCGAACCTCCGCCTCGGCCTCCGCCAAACCCACGTCCACCGCCAAAGCCGCGGTTACTGTTAAACCCTCGTCCGCTGCCGTTGCCACTATCGTTGAAACCGCCGCCGCCATAGTTGCCATTGCCATAGTTGCCGTTGCCATAGTTGCCGTTGTTGCCGTTGTTGCCCTGGCTCCGCCATCCGCTGCTGCCGGCTCCTCCGTTCTGCTGCGACTGCCGTTGCTGATTGCTCGCTGCCGCATTGTTTTCCG
The DNA here is from genome assembly GCF_000142945.1 of Phytophthora infestans T30-4. Lineage (NCBI taxonomy): Eukaryota > Oomycota > Peronosporomycetes > Peronosporales > Peronosporaceae > Phytophthora > Phytophthora infestans. The sequence continues at coordinate 153,752 of NW_003303753.1, forward strand.
TTTTGACTTCCAACGCCAGCGCTGTCTTTGCTTTGTTCGCCGCTGTCTTGGTATTCTCTTTCCCTAACCCGGCAGAGACCAACAGTAATGCCTGAAGGGCAGCCAATGAGAGAGGATCCTTCTTAGCAGTTTTCGCCAATCCACTAACGATCTTGCCATCCGTGTCAAAAGTGGGTGGTTCTTCTCCTCCGAACCCTAAGCCCAGTTGTTTCCAGCCCAATGGTTCAGCCGCCTCATTCGTGGATTTCTTCTTTGGCGGAGACGCGTCTCCTTCCTCTCCGTACTCGCGGTGTTCCCGGTAGCGCCTCTTTGCCACGCGCCAGTCGGTCACCTTGAAGCCTTCTCCGTGCTCGCCACACTTATCCTCTGCGAACTGCACGGCCTCGTCCAGCGTCTCAGGCTCGTACGCCCTCACTTGCGTCGCCGTCGTCTCGTATTGATTCCGTTTATGAAGGCCTCCACGTAGGACTCAGCTGGGATGCGTTTGCCGAAGCCGATGTTCGTCAAGCTGGCAGCGTAGTCGCTGAGTCGCTCGCCCGGCTGCTGGACTCGCGCCGCTAGTCGTTGCTGAATCCTGAACATATTATCACGGCTGCCGTACTTCTTCCGCATCTGTCGTACCAGGTAACTCAGGTTGCGGTCTTGTGGTCGCATGGTGTCCGACAGAGTTATTAACCACTTGCTTGCTGCATGCTTTCGGTGTGCGGTCGCGCCGTAGTACAGCTCTTCTGCCGTCCACGAGTCGCCTCCCAGTCCACCTTGTTGCTCCACCGCCTGGGGGATCGTTGCCAGCCAAGCCTCGACCGACTCACTGGACTTGCCGCTGAAATCCTCAATATGCAGCCTCTTCATCTTGTGATGCCGTGGAGCGTCCGTCGTCGGTGCTTGTATCAGAATGGGTTGTTGCGTCGGTTGCGCGGGTGCCGGTGCAGCTGGTCGACCCATAAAGCGTCGCATCATGGATCTCTGCTGACCTGGGTTTAGTGCATCCCACCAGTCCATTGACTCCAGGTCGTCGTCATCTTGACCCCGATTTGCTGCTGCCGCTCCTGCTGTGTGCGTCTCATCATCGCCCGGTTGCCCGTCGTCGCTTCCTCCGTTACTTCCGCCGTCGTTATTTCCTCCGTTGCCCTGGCCACCTCCTTGGGGAAGAAGTTTTTCCGTACTAAAAGCGTCCTAAACGTCCTAACTTGTCCTAATACCTACTGTCATAAATTACGGTATTGGCACAAAACTTCGGCATGGGTTATAGGATCGTTAGGACAGTTAGGACAGTTAGGACAGTTAGGACAGTTAGGACAAATACGAAAGTTGTAAGGCTACACTACCCATGCCAACGAGAGATATCTTATGGCTTACAGAATGCAGAATGCTACTCAAACGCCATGTATTCCCCGGGGACTTCAACGTCCACAGACCGCGCATGAGCAGGAGCGCTCTGTCGACCATGCTTGATGTCGTCCAGCAGTTTTATGTAGGAATGTGCCTCTGCCTTTGCAGCTTCAATGAAGACGAGAATACTTGGATGTGGCGCACCAATGCGAGCAGCAAAATCGCGATTGTACTTCTCCAGCGGGTTATTAGTCCGATTTATCATGCTCACATTGTTGCGCCGCATCTGGCTCACGTTCCACAGCGACGTGTCGAACCTCTTTGTCCACGTTCGCACAAAATACTTCCAGAAAGCGTTCCATTTAGTCTTTGCTGCGGTATCATCGATGATGCTTCGAACATACCGTAGTCCCTGCCAAAAAAAAATTAATTTTATTTTAGTAATATTTTCCGTAAGTAAAATACAAAAATTACGTACCTTGTCCAGCACTTCTTCGGCAGGAATGACAGTAAGCACGTCCAGTTTTCCCGACTTCATGGCGTCTGCGATCTGTTCCTTGGGAATCTTCAGTTCTATCATCTTCCTACGTAGAGCCTGCTTCCAGTGGAAGAGGCAGCCAACAATGTTGGCTGCAGGGAACTGCTCAATCACAGCGTTAATGAGCGCAAGCTCAAAGTCACAGGTAACATCACGAGGCTCCAGCTGGCGGTCGGACGCCATGATGAGCTGCTCTAGTACTCGCCAATACGTTTCTTGGCTTTTCGAATTGACGAGTACGTAGAGTAGTGGCACGTATACGTCGACACTAGGATCGTAGACCATAGCAATCAGGCACTGCGAGAAACCTTTTGGTACCACCGAAAAGGTACCATCAATAAAAAGGGTCAGCTGAGGGTACCGCAGAATCCGCAGTAAGTCCGGATGCCCAAAGCAGAGCATACGCTGTATGCCGGCGGTGGTGGGGCGAGCCATGCTGAATTGTAGGAACGGGCGCGGGTCTGAGTCGCTAATGCTTCGCACCGGTGCAGCCTCAATTGCACGGAAAATGTCGCCACCGGTGGCACCTTGGCGTACGTTTTTGATGATCGTAACACCACTCGGACGCGCAATACCGTAGATAGTTGACGGGTGATGCTTGGTACGGAAACTATCAAAGACGCGCTGCCACAGAACACCAGGTGCAACAGCGAAGTCTTTAATGGCGCGATCTTGCAGCTCCAAAGACATGTCGTGGCGTACGTCTGCGACTTCTTCTAAAATTTCTTGGTCGCAGCGGTGAATATTTTTTTCGATGATAGTGCCCCCCTTCTTGACTACAAGACGTGCTGGACACCCAGTCCGGAACTTCACGCAGCTGAAATAGGTTGTTCCTGTCTCCGGGACGGTGCGCTTCTTGCAGAAGCGGTAGTTCTTGTGCTCCATGGACAAAGTTGTCAAGTGACAATAAAAATTAAAACAGCTATGTGTTTCTGCATGATTGGTTCCCGTTAACTTTTAAAAACCTCAATCCCAAGTTCGACTCAAAATAGGTTTTAGGATATGTCCTAAATTTCCGACAAAAATACCGGTTTTTAATTTTGGACAGTATTAGGATTGCAATGTTTTTCCGGATTTAGAACCTTTTTAGGATCCATTTTGCAATCTATTCCAGTAATTTACGACGTATTTTAGGATTTCGTAGGACAGTTAGGACAGGATTAGTACAGAAAATTCGACACCCCTCCTTGGCCGTTGCCATCGTCGAACACATCATCGTCATCTTCACTGCTGCCGTCTGCGCCACCACCTCCAACAGGTGCTATCGCGACGTTGCTGCTGACAGCTACCTCGTCAGTCCCGCCGTTGCCGTCACCAGTACTGAGTCGTATGCGCCTCCGGGGTCGACGACTCTTGTTGGGTGCCACAGGTGGCGTCGTTGAGCTTCGCGTCGTCATGCTCAGGGTCCGTGGACTCGTTCACTTCGTAGCCGCTCGTGCCGCTCGCGCTGGCATTGTCACCAGGGTGTCTCTTTAACTCCTCGTCTGGTATGAAAGTTACCGAGCGTCTCCGGTGCTCGTTCGTTTACTACCGTTCCGTTCGTCGTCCAATAACTCTCACTCCGTCCTCACTCTCTCTTTCCGCCTTCACTCTCTCTTTCCGCCTTCACTCTCTCTCTCTCTGCCTTAGCACCCTCTCTCTGCGTGGCTAGGGTTCGTGCCACAGGGCCAAGCTTCAATAGAAGGCCCCTGTATGACCACCAAGTAAGCTTTGTGTAATCGGCTGTCAGGTCGTAGCTCGTCGAGACACTCAGTCACTCTTACGTGGCGTCAATTACTTAGTGAGATACTCAACGGTTTCCGTATGTCGCGTTGCTTCCACCGCCGGTCTTGCTCTCGGCCAAGTGACAGTTTCCGGTGGCCACAGAAGTCGCCGCTCTACCCACGCACCTACACTAACTTACACGCGCACCGCAGCAACTTCTGAGTTCCTTGGTCTGGCAACTAGTGGTGTTCCTCGGAGATCTATGCCAAGCCGCTCGATCGTTATCCCAGGGGCTTTTACACCAGGGGCTAACTCCACTACCCTATTCTTTTGGGGGAACTTCACGACGTTCCGGGCTGCTGATACCGACGACCCTACGGGGCTGCTTATGCCCGTCTCTCTGTCACACTCCGATTTCCACCCTACTTATTCCGTCTCGTGACTCACTAACAACTGACTTGTTATTGCTTATCTCCTACAGGCACCAATACCGGCACCTTCTTCTTCTGCGTCTGCGCGAGCACTTGCCTGCTGCGCCGCAAATCTGGAACTGCCAGTCGCTCGCCTTGATCTTCATGCATGCGACACTTTGCCACCCCTTCATCCAGCAACCGCGACTTCTACCGAAAAGACCGCAGTGCATGAACTTGTTCTGAGTACACCACCCAAAAGATCGTCCACCGGTTGCTCGTACAGGGCTACTGACTTCTCGGGAGATCCCTCCCAGCTGCCTAACTTCGTCGCCCTCCTTCTGTTCGTTGATACTCTCTGCTCTCTTGCTCGCTGTCCGTTGTCTCGCTCGTTCTCCTTCGTCATCGTGTTCGTGGGTGACGTGAAGAGGCACCCAAGAGGATTTCAATCCTCTTACTTTACCTTCATGAGCTCAAGCCCCCTCCACCAAGCGTCGGTATTTGTCCCCGCCAGTTTTCAATAAGGTATTCCATTTTTGAGCGTCAATTTGACGTCGAGAGCTAACATCCGAGCAGGACGACAATAGCTGAAAACTCTGCCCTTCAAAAATAAAATAATTCATTTATTTTAGTAATTAATTATTGGCAAAAAAATATTGCAGTCTGGATAGTTCATAAATAATTCAAAACAAGGATAGGCTCAAGAAAAAGACCTGGGTCAGTTCACATTTTCGACCACGTCCCGTGTAGACACTTCCATATTGGTGATGCCCAATAGGGCACACTTCAGAGTACGAGAATTAGACACATACTTGAAAATCATCCGAGGTTATCGACATAATGTTATTGCATACTTTCTACTCGACAAGCATCCGTTTCTAGCGATTACTTGCAGGTGATCAAACATTTACTCGAAACTTATCTTTTTCCCGCTTAGAGCAACTGAGGGATGTCGAAGAATACGCCTCGGAATGAGTTGAGCGCACGTAAATCCAAGCCACCACGATAATATTTGGGCAGGCGCGTCAAAGTAAAAACCATTGATAAGATAGACGCAACAGCTTAAAGGTGGTTCCTTCGGGGGGTCCTAATCACGAACAGGGCATGTGCCAAACTGGGAGAATGTCGAGTGATCTTTGCCGCGATGTCGAGCTGTCGTCGCCAAATCTCGACTTTTCGTCTCTCTCGTCTTGTCACTGCTGCATGTTTTCTCCATGAACAGCTCTGCGGATTCTGTCACGGTTGCCATCGCCCGGTTTCTCGCGGAGTTTGGCGAGTCTTGTCCATCGAAACTCTTCCACCTCAGTTCACTTCGCGCGACAAAGTTTCCAGTGTGCAAGCCGCGGACGCTCGTGTTGGTTAGCTGTGTGAGCGTCTTCAGTCGAGAATAAATTTTGGGCAAACTACGAGGGCCACTTGAAGCTGCAGTTGTCATAGTTTTGAGTAGTCTCTGCAATTTTCGTCCCGATACTTCATTAAGCGATAGTGGAGGCAACTCAGACATCGTCACGCCGCCTGCCAAAGCGTTGATTCGATCCTAGTTATTCCAGCAATTATTTTATAAGATGGCGAACATCCCGAAACGAAGGAATGTATGTCTTCCTGTAGTGTAACCTCCCTTCAACCACTGGAACTCGCTTTTATTTTTCATCAGGACAAGTGGTCGATACTTTCACGCTACAAGTGTTGATTGCTGCCGTCCGACTTCTACACAATCTGCGTCTCCAATTCCGTATCTAAGGCTGTGTTCTCACCCGGCCCAACAAGTAGATCATCCATACTGGACTGGGCTTCAGCTAGTAGCGCCTCAAACTCCTTTCCAATACTTCCCTGTTTACGAGACGACGCTGCGTCGATCTGCGAACCTTCATCGGAGAAGAGCGTCTCGCTCGAGAGAGCTCGCTCGCGCTGCATCGCGGAGGAAGGGGACAGCGATCCCGTGCGTTTGGGCTCGAAATAATAACCCTCCGGCTTGAGAGGCAGAGTCTTGACACGCTCGCGAGCAAACAGAAGCGAGCATAATTCCTTCAGGATCTCGTCCAGAACCACATAACCACATAATAGCCGCGCCTCTGCCTCGTGGTCGTTCAGTACTGCGTCGTTGTCCTCGTCCACCAGTTTCTTGCGCAGTTCTTGCAGCTGCGTCGCTCCGTTGGGAAGTCGATTCAAGCGCCGCAGAGCATCAGCATACACTTCCTCAAGGATACTGCGCAGACTCTGGCCCATCGGTAGACCCTCGTCCAGATCAAACACCACCATGGAACATCGAGACTTCTGAGCCAGCGCGTAGATCAGACCTGAAAGGGCCAAGTTCTCCTGGAAAGAGTTCTCCAATAATCGCTCCATGCGACTCAGAACGATGCGCAAGAAGAGCGGCATTGTTCCCTCGTCGTTTCCGACGGTTAACCTTTGTAGAAACTGCGACTGCGATCGCTGTCGAAGCCCAGCCGGCTCAGCAGGCGAGAAAGAAGGCAAACTAATGCTCAAATACACATCACGCAATGGCTTCATCGAGTTGCGTGTAGCAGCAGTTCGACTGGACAATCCTCTTGAAGAAGATGTCGCATCCGCAGCAGCAGGGGAAGGAGGGGGAAAGTTGCCAGTGTCTTCCCTTGATGCTTCAATTACTGCTTCCTCTTCTTGGAAATCGGCATCTGAGTCGTCTGACTCTTCCAGTTCTTCAGGGCCGTGTTGACAAGCTGCGTACTCGGCGTCGGCGATGTACGAAAGCAGCGACAGCACTTGGTCTTCTTGGTCGTCTGCTGCCGGAATTTCTTCCGCAGCATCCTCAGGCCCCGTGAATGCGCGGATTTTCCACAGATGGACATTAGACGCCACCGAGGAATCAGGAAAACGCGACGCGAACCAGATAGCGCCGTTGGTGGGCGCACTCGGGCTCAACAGGGAAGAGTATACAGGTCGTTGCTTCCGTGGACTGGACTCGCTTCCACTCTCAGCGATGCTCTCCGGTTTGTTCGACGACCCAAGCACGACGCAGTCTGCGTATTCATCCTGTAACTCCAGGACGCTCGTGAATAAATCGATCGTTGCAATACACAAAGAACTTGACAGAGAGTCCATGTGTCGAAGTAACTCCGATGGAAGCTGGTGAACTACGGACGAGTCTCCCGTTTGTGTTTCCGGTTCGGAAGACGCAAGTGATTTTTCGTCTGTAATCGGCTTCGCTGTAGAAGCTTTATTCGTCGACGCCGGTGCGCGCGCAAGAAGAAACTGTAAATAAATGAAAAGCAGCGGGTTCGCACGCGTGTCACGCCCACAAGTTGTGAGCTCTTCCAAGATAATGCGTGCGTACAACGTAGCAGCGCAAGCCGCAGCTTCCGATGTATGCAAAAGTCCTTCGAGAAGCGGGCCTTCCAGGAAACGCGACCGAAACTGGTCCAGCAGTTCGTCGGCTATAGAACGGTGCTGCAGTTCACCAGTGACTTCATCCACTTCCTCCAACTCATATCGAGCCACCATCGCAAGCGTGCAGCAAAAGCGAAGCCTCACAGCGAGGAAGCTCAGTTCCACCTCCATGGTTGCATCAGGATCCGACGGGCTCACAGCTGCAGCAGGAGTCTTGGCTGTGGGCGCCGGAGTCTTAGGTAGAGCATCAAAAGCTGAAATCACTCCGTTGACCGCGTAGTGACAGAACGGAGTGAGCTGCAGCACGAAGCGGCACAGAGCCTTGTCATGTACTGCCGCCGCGATAACCAGAGCTTCGCGACACTTTTCTCCAATTTTTCCAACTGCATACATATGAGGCAGCAGACCGGTAAAGAGAATAAGCTCTGGTACTTCACTCTGTGTGTGATGGTTGTGGAGATGCAGGAACGGATCGTCGCTGGCGGATCGAAGGCGATTGTTGCCATCTAGCTTGGTTGCCATATCGGTTGTGCGGACCATGAGTCTATCAGCGTGTAGGAAAAAAAACTCAGTCTGTACGGGGTCTCCTCGCAATTTCTTCCATAGGATATTGAGCAGACTGATGAGGTATTTGCGAACAGTAGGGTCCTCCACTTCCTTGCGCGCAGCTGCCTGGATGAGAGCCACTACAGACACATGCACCTCACGTGTTGGTAGGATGGGATAACTCACGCGACTAAGCAACGCGCCTACGAACTGCATAGCGAGTGACATTATACCGCAAGGCTGGTCTCTTCGACCCACTTCGCACAGATGCGGGATGATTTGCTTCTCCAGTAAATACTCCAGACATTCATGTGACGCATGCTCCGCTAGTTCCGGGGACAGCGGCGTCTGCGACTGTGCGCGTGAGCGGGAGCGCGCTCGAGGCTCAGCGCTGGCCGCGTCCTCAGCTGCCGCCTTGGGGCGCGCCATGACCATCTCCCAGCGATCTGAGTTATTCTCCTCCTCGTAGATGAGCAGCACCAGTTTAAGCAGCGAGTCACGGGTGTGGCTCTCGAGCAGCAATCGTCGCTGCTCTGCTGGCTCCAAGTCACGCGATAGCACTGACTCGAGGAAGTGCGCCACGGTTGTCCAGCGGTGGTGTAACTCATCCACGCGTGACTCGTACAGCGTCGGCGCCACCATGTCTGCCGCCTGAGCCAGCGCATCTGATGCGCGCGCCGCCACTTGTCGCAGCTTGGAGCGCAGCCAGCTCATGGTCGCTCGGCCTGCACGGTGCTGCTGCCTGCCGGGAGGAGCTTCTTGGCAACCTTCTGGTTGCGGGGGAAGGCGTCGTCTGAGTGGTGTGGCGCACACAATGGACCCCGGGGTTCCGCAAAAAAATATGTCGGTATCCGGAATTGTTTATTTTATTACGGGCACATACCACACTATAAAATAACCTATCGTGGCTTCAAAATTTAGCTTGCCCAGCATCCCATGAAAAAGCATCCAGAAGCCGTTAGCTGCCATGTTGGACAGTAAAATATCAGATATTGTTGTGAAGTCCCTGGGCCCTGCATGAAAGAGCATCTAGAGGCCGTAAGCTGCCATATTGGACAATAATATATCCGATATTCCTGTGAAGTATGTGGGCTTCATTGCCAAGGCATCTCAATAGCCTCCAAAAACACCCATGCTGACAGTTCGGCAGCATCTCAGCTCTACAAATGTAGTCGTGGATGTACCTCTAGGCCCTGGTCCAAGTACCAGAACCGTTCTGACGGGAGCAAAATTAAACGTTTTGATTGGCTTTCTAAACGTGGTACATACGAAGAAGATAGTTGCGATCGCTGAGCTCTCCTTCCCGAAATTAAAGAAAGGGATGCAAGCCTTCCTCGGTGCACTTAACTACTACGGCCGATTCATCCAGAACTTGGCTGTTTATGGAGCGGTGCTCTACCAACTCAAGGAAACGGACTTTGGTCCTGAGGGTGACTTGACGTCAGCAAAAGCGTCATTCGCCGAGCTAAAAAAGCGGGTAGCGGATGCTTCAATTCTTCGACATTTCTACGCGGCGAAAGAAGTCCACATAATGTTGTACGGTAATGACCGGGTACTGATGTGGTGCAGTGCTTTCTCAGAAATAAGAGAATGGGCCTGACGCGGGGTCACTATCCCGAATCAGTGACAATTTCAATTGTTTGGCACGGGTGCAAGTTGCCTGTGGTGGATTAGCCATGACGAGCGGCACCCCGTATGGAATGACGATGGATCTGGTATGAGCGATGTACGGGAAGGCAAGATCCACCAAGACTTATCTCGGGTCCACCCTTACCTGGATTCACTTAGGTGGATATGGGATATACTATGTACCAATGGATCGAGTGTGGATCCTATGAAGGAATGGTGGTAGGTGCCATCCGAAGGTGGATCTAGTAGCCACGGCTAACGAGAAGTCAGGATCCACCGCGAGGTACCCCGGATCCCATACTTCCGGGTTCGGATCCAAGGAGGGAGGATCCCGCATAGAAGGACCTGGATCCAGGGTACAGGGATGAGGGATGCAGTGGATCTGGAACTTTCGTGGGACAATGGAGGTCACAGACGGTTGCAAGATGATGTTGGATGATTGGAGAGCTCATATCCACGACGAGTGTACAATTACAGTGAAGTGGATCCAAGCGACCTGGATCCGGATAAGTGTACCCATAATAGGGTGGCCATGATGATTACGTCATGGATCCGGTGGATCTGAAGATAATACAGCTGGGATGATGGGTCAAGGGAAGAAGGGACATGCAGCCGAGCCTGGTAAGGGATTTAGCAGATGAATGACATAGAAGGTAGAAACCCAGGCAGGTATAGGCTTAAATATCAATACAGAACCTCATTTGCACCATAACACGCAAGTGCCTTCCTGCCCTCAAGAACCGGAACTACATTGGCCGTACGAGCTCGGAGAAGGTTGCGAATTGCGAATCTAGTGTTGGTAGTGATAACTGGATAATACATTGGCCAGTTCCTACAACCTAGTAAGCTTTCCCATACACGTGCAGATTCGACGGGTTAACCGAATTTACTACTTGGTCGGTTATACCCTAGAGGCTCTCAACTCTCAAGATCCCGTCACAGGAGGCGGCAAGTACGACGCAAAGGAACGCAAAGGCAAGGGACACACCCGCAAGGCAACCCTACGGCCAGATCCACGATCTAGGCCCCGGATCCATAAGCTCGAATATTCGCTTAGGATTCGGAACAATCCACGGACGCAGAGTGAAGATTTTCCACTGCTACTCCACCCCATCCCCACGTCTCGCCAAGACACTCAAGCTTCACCACTTGAACTCTTCGGAAGTTACCAAGAGAGCAAGATCCCGCCCTACCGACGGGTACACAAGGTGAGGAAAGTTCAGCAGAACACGGATCATCGGGGGACCCCCTCCGTTAGCCGGTGTCTGGGCGCAGTTGGTAAGTTGAATCTGGCAATATCGCAGATTTTGCTGATCCCGCTACACCACAATGGTGCGCGTGCCCGGATCTTTTGGTGACTCGGGATTTTTTCACCGTGAGTCCCAAGAAGATGCTCAAGTGAAGATTGAGCCAGGGGAAGAGGCGTCGTCGGAAGTCGGATCGACGAAGACGCTGCTGAATGAAACAAGATCCGCGGATCGATGGAGTTTTGGGAGGAACTCTGTCGACGGAAGAGAGGTGGATCCGGATCCGGATCTAGAAGAAAAAGCTCTCTATCCTCCCCAGGTCCTCTCGGGGACCCCTGCGGATCTTGACGTAGTCCAGATCCGCTAATAAACCAGGGAAAGGGAAGGCCAACCGGCATGCATTGCAGATCGCGTTAATGCAACTTCGTACTTATCCAA
>NW_003303753.1:172566-173344 GCF_000142945.1 Phytophthora infestans T30-4
TTACCGGCTGGTTAACAGCCTGACTCGATTGATGGTGTATCCAATGCCTCTGATCAATGAGCTGTTGGAAGATTTGGATAAAGCACTCTGGTACTGTTCTCTAGACATGGCCAGTGGTTTCTGGGTGGTTACTATGACGGATCGAGCTCGCGCAATATCCGCATTCATCACGCCGTTTGGCCTGTTCGAGTGGACCCGGATGCCGTTTGGATTGAAGAACGCACCCCAGATCTACCAACGCCTGATCGATAACGCCCTCTATGGGTTCACCCGAATACCGGAGCCCGAAACGGGTGGATCCGGGGAAGGTGACGCAGAAGTGGATCCATTCGAAGCGGGGGAACCAGGGGATCCTGGGACCCCGTCTGTGTTAGGACGCAGATCTTACATCGACGACATTCTGATCCCGGCGGAATCGTGGGATCAGTTGTGCGAAAGAGTGACATCCCTACTGGAGGCGTGTACTAAGTGGAATCTCTCTATCAGCGTGGTTAAGAGCTATTGGGGGATGCGCAAGGTGGATTACTTGGGCCATCGAGTTTCCAAGGAGGGATTGGAGGCGAATCCTAAGGACCTGTCTTCATTAGCCGATTTGTCCTTCCCACAGTCGTTACGAGCGATGCAATCCTTCTTGGGCAGTTTGAACTACTACAGTCGGTTCATCGAAGATTACGCCTTGTTTGCCGCGGTTGTTGTATGAATTAAGAGAGGTAGATTTTGCTGCGATGACCGCTCCAGCTGTCCGGATGAAAATCCAACAAGCTCTGGGCCCGGGAGA
>NW_003303753.1:190472-206068 GCF_000142945.1 Phytophthora infestans T30-4
TTTGGCCTTTGGGAGGCCCGGGCATGCTTGTGAGGACGGGGGGATCCTGTGCTAGGAGCAGGAGATGCACTACGCGGGCGTTTCGCAACTGACGGATCCGCCCCACTTACAGACGGAAGAGGAGCAGAGGCGCTGGCAGCACGAGAGGGTCCCGACAAGGGAGGGAGGGGATCCGACACTGCAGCTGTCACCAGCGCCAGTCGTCGACGTGCCAAATCCCGTTCCGATAAGCCACGATCGCGCTCCAGGACCAGCTGTTGCTGCTGAGTTTGGGCTGCGGCGAGTTGATCCTGGAGTTTCGCGGTAGTTGCATCGGCTTTCTTCAATTTGTCACCTGGATTGACAATAACAAGTGAATATGGAGTTACTAGCAAGGGCTAAAAGAGGATCCACGTACTCGTGCGGCGAAGCTTGGATTCCAGCTCCGTTTGCGTACGCTTGGCATCCGCCCACTCGGTAGCCGCCTTGTCCCGCTGGAGTTCGCTGTCCGCCAGCTTCGCTTGGATCTCGTCGCGTAATTGAGTTATACGCACGAACTCCTCGAGCGCGTACCCTCGTCCGGCAGACGCTTTCTCGAGCGACTCCTTGGTATCCTGCAACTCCTCAGCAAGCTGAGCCAGAGCTACATCCGGCGACGAGGGAGGTGGATTTGGCGCGGGAGATCTTCCACGCGCCGACCCTAAGGTGGATCCGCCATGGGTGGATCCCACATAGTCGTTGGTTACCACCTCTTCTTGGGTCAGGCGCAACTCGTCACGGAGTCGGTCCAAGCTCGCGTCCGCGGGTGCCCTAGCTGTCTGAGAATCCTCCAGATCCCGCTCGAGGTCGTGGATCCGGGATTGGAGCTGGTGGATCTCGGATCCGGCGAGCGTCATCTCCCTAAGGAGGTGGTCATTGTCGTCCCGCATGCTATCTCGTTGACGGGAGGCGTGATCCAGCCGTCCGGTCAGGTCGCGGATCTCGACCGCCTGATCAGCCCGCAAGAGTCGTAGGATCTGCGACCGAGAGGCCGCACGGTGCTCCCACCCCTGGATCTCCATAGCCTGGTCATGGACCTGGGCTCGCAAGGTTTGTAGTTGGGTGGCGTGCAAAGACGCAGCTTGGCCTTGGGCATCTTGAGCCGTCTGGAGCTCCGCCGTCAAGGTTTGCACCTGATCGATAAAGAGCCTGGGCTAGAACCCGCAGATCGGTGGGCGACATGGAAGACGGACTGACCGGAGGGGTGGCGGATGGGGCCTTGCCCGGCGATTTGCCAGTACGCTTGGCAGGAGACATGTGTCACGAAGAGGAGAAAGCGGTTGTGGATGTTGGTAGTGCACGTCGTGGACGCTGTTGTGCAGCGCCGACCACGTACAGGAGGCGATTGTGGTGAAGTGCTTTCTCAGAAATAAGAGAATGGGCCTGACGCGGGGTCACTATCCCGAATCAGTGACAATATCAATTGTTTGGCACGGGTGCAAGTTGCCTGTGGTGGATTAGCCATGACGAGCGGCACCCCGTATGGAATTTCGATGGATCTGGTATGAGCGATGTACGGGAAGGCAAGATCCACCAAGACTTATCTCGGATCCACCCTTACCTGGATTCACTTAGGTGGATCTATGTACCAGTGGATCGAGTGTGGATCCTATGAAGGAATGGTGGTAGGTGCCATCCGAAGGTGGATCTAGTAGCCACGGCTAACGAGAAGTCAGGATCCACCGCGAGGTACCCCGGATCCCATACTTCCGGGTTCGGATCCAAGGAGGGAGGATCCCGCCAGAAGGACCTGGATCCAGGGTACAGGGATGAGGGATGCAGTGGATCTGGAACTTTCGTGGGACAATGGAGGTCACAGACGGTTGCAAGATGATGTTAGACGATTGGAGAGCATGGATCCACGGCGAGTGTACAATTACAGTGAAGTGGATCCAAGCGACCTGGATCCGGATGAGTGTACCCATAATAGGGTGGCCATGATGATTACGTCATGGATCCGGTGGATCTGAAGATAATACAGCTGGGATGATGGGTCAAGGGAAGAAGGGACATGCAGCCGAGCCTGGTAAGGGATTTAGCAGATGAAAGACATAGAAGGTAGAAATCCAGGCAGGTATAGGCTTAAATATCAATACAGAACCTCATTTGCACCATAACACGCAAGTGCCTTCCTGCCCTCAAGAACCGGAACTACATTGGCCGTACGAGCTCGGAGAAGGTTGGGAATTGCGAATCTAGTGTTGGTAGTGATAACTGGATAATACATTGGCCAGTTCCTACAACCTAGTAAGCTTTCCCATACACGTGCAGATTCGACGGGTTAACCGAATTTACTACTTGGTCGGTTATACCCTAGAGGCTCTCAACTCTCAAGATCCCGTCACAGGAGGCGGCAAGTACGACGCAAAGGAACGCAAAGGCAAGGGACACACCCGCAAGGCAACCCTACGGCCAGATCCACGATCTAGGCCCCGGATCCATAAGCTCGAATATTCGCTTAGGATTCGGAACAATCCACGGACGCAGAGTGAAGATTTTCCACTGCTGCTCCACCCCATCCCCACGTCTCGCCAAGACACTCAAGCTTCACCACTTGAACTCTTCGGAAGTTACCGAGAGAGCAAGATCCCGCCCTACCGACGGCTACACAAGGTGAGGAAAGTTCAGCAGAACACGGATCATCGGGGGACCCCCTCCGTTAGTCGGTGTCTGGGCGCAGTTGGTAAGTTGGATCTGGCAATCTCGCAGATTTTGCTGATCCCGCTACACCACACTGAGCAGTACTATGATGCAACCGCACGACGACAAGCTGCACCCAGTTCGCTTCTGGGGACGCGTGCTCAAGGAGAATGAACTCGGCTAGTATCCCGCTGAGAAAGAAGTGGTCGCGCTGTTGCAACTACTCAAAGTGTGTTACACTCTCTTGGCAGGGAAGACGATTCACGTCTACACCCACTTCTCAACGCTGGAATGGGTGTTTAAGTCGAAGTCGTTATCCGGTCGCGCCGTCCGTTTCGCAGTGATGTGTGGTTTAGCGGGAATCAGCAAAATCTGCGAGATTGCTGATCATGCAGCGGGGCTGCCGTAGCTTTAGCGTCAGAGGAAGACGTTCGACTCAAAGAGTCACTAATACTAAGTTCCTTATCCAAAGGACACTTACAGCCAAGACCAGGGCTCAAAGTTAATACCTTAACTTTTATGCTTCAAAACCAGAAGTGTTTTATTTACTATTATTGCGGCCAAGCCGCCTAGGGGTAAATGTATCTGTTTAACTATCTAGCATAGTTAAACCTAATCAAATGCATAACGTGTGGCTTTCAGCCAACGTACTGAGAGACCTTGTTAGCTCTCCAACTTATGTACTGAGAGTTTGTTAACTCTCCGGGTACTTCGTACCCCTGTGTGTTCCACACCATGTAACCCCGTTACACTCTCCCCCACTAAGATGAGAACATTCCGTTCTCGAAACTTTCCTCAGCGAGGTCACGTCTTGGTAAGACGGCGGAGGTTACTACACCTCACACCAGCGCTGTACAGCTCCGTGAGCTCACAAACACCTACGCATCATTGATGCCCAACTTCTCGTCGTCGGCCCACGGCCCAATGATCCAAGCGCGGCGCGCATCTTGCTCTCAAGCGGTCTCAGACCTACGCTCGCGCTCCGCGCCTACTCCAAGAGTTGCAAACTGCTTAGAGCAATGCTCTTGACTCATTCGAGTCGTCGACAACAGCTCAGCGGTTGAACCCTCGCTTCACAAGCGATAGGTCGGTGGCTCGAACCCACCAGGGCACAGCCCTCTCGTGTCATGAACGATTGTTCACGCTTGGACAAGCCTAAGGGCAACACCCTTTTAGCTCAATGGTTGAGCGTTGGCTTTGAG
Organism: Phytophthora infestans T30-4; assembly: GCF_000142945.1. Classification (NCBI taxonomy): domain Eukaryota; phylum Oomycota; class Peronosporomycetes; order Peronosporales; family Peronosporaceae; genus Phytophthora; species Phytophthora infestans. The sequence continues at coordinate 194,333 of NW_003303753.1, forward strand.
AGCCACAGGTCGGTGGTTCGAACCCACCAGGGCACAGCCCTCTCGTTCCATGAACGATTGTCCACGCCTGGACAAGCTTAAGGGCAACACCCGTTTAGCTCAGTGGTCGAGCGCTGGCTTTGGAAGCCACAGATCGGTGGTTCATATCCACCCGGGCGCAGCCCTCTCATACCATGAGTAGTCCGCTCTCGGACTGACGTACGGGCATCGCCATTATAGCTCAATGGTAGAGCTCCGGCCTGGCAAGCCAAAGGCCAGTGGTTCGAACCCCGTTCAGGACACCACTTTCGCTGATACAGCGCATCCACCTTTGGATCATGCTCATCGAGCAAGTTGTTTCAAAACAACTGTGCGTCTATCGAGACGCTTGTGCCTGAACCTTGTTCAGCACAGCACGAAGCACCTGCTTCCTTCGGGACCATTTCCCTATCACCACGAGGTCTCTCCACCTCCTGCTCCCGCTGCGAGCACCGCTCATACGTACGAGCTGGCTGCTGCAGCCACTGGTCAAAGCCTGAGCTCAACTACTGACCTGATCGCTCCCCACTCTAGTGGGAGGCGCCCAGCGCCTGGCGACGCTGTCGCACGCCATGGTGGCGCTTCGGCACACGATGTGCCCGGTCGTAAGCGTCAGCGACGTCGGGGCAATCTTGCCGGAGGATAACCTCAAACTCCCATGAGTTCTGTGAGTGAGGGTAACCCCTCCACTTCACCAAGTACTGGGTACGGCCCTGGCGTCTACGCCACGCCACAAGGCGTTCCACTTGAAAGTGGAGCTCACCATGCTCATCGAGCAGAGCAGGAGGAGGTCTTGCCTCAGCTGGGCTCTCGCGGGGAGAGTCAGCACTTGCCGGAACGGCGTCTGCGTCCATACGACGCCGGCGTCCACGACGCGAACGTTCACGTTCACCGCCCATCGGTCGATCTCGAAGAGATGATCCACCTTGTGGATAGGTTAGAGCCACCACTGTTGACTCACAACCAGGTCTCGGACCTTAAGCGTCCAGTCGCTCAGCTGAACGTTCAGCTTGCCTTGCTCCTGCATCTCGAGCACTTCGCTCCGCGACCTGTGGCTCTGCCACATGCTGTTGATCAGCCATATGTGGATCCACCACTTGCTGTTGTTCAGCCTCCCGTGGCTCTACCACCTGCTGCCCTGCAGCTGTCCGTGGTCCAGCCACCGTTGGTGCCAACGCCTCCGCGCTCACCTGAGCAGGGTCTTGATATGGTTTAAGCAAGCCAACATAGAAGACCGGATGCGTGCGCATCTTCTTCGGAAGATTGAGCGTATACGCTAGGCCCTTCCTGGCCACGACCTTGAACGGTCCTATGAACCGAGGTCTTAACTTCGTCTTGAAGACTGCAGACACTGCATGAGTAGGTAGGTTTTTAGCGTTTAATAAAACTTGGTCACCGACCTCAAACCTCTCAACATTGCTTCTGCCCTTGGCATCTGCATGTTCCTTCTGCGTGTGTGGTGTAGTAGAACACACAAATACCGTCAGATGTGGATTCCTTACACAAACCACAACAAATCGCCGAGTTAGGTCGGCGGTTGTATGGCCTGCGCAGAGGGTGGTTCCCTCGCGGTCCGGCCCTTCCGGGACAGACGAGTGGCTCGCTTCCACTCGGTTCCGACTAACCAAGTCAGATCTCTTCCGAGGCTCCGCCGAGTTTGGTTCGGCTGAGATCGTTCACAACCCTGTGCCCTCCACCAAAGGATGGACGACGGCGAGCGAGCGCTTTTACAGGTCACCGAGCGCAGAGGCTACTCAGCTAGAAGTGTTACGGCACCCGGGCTATCCGACGTACCGGCCCGCTGAGTATGCGGGACTTTCTTTCGCGCGTAGCGAGACTTTGTCCTACCCGGACCGACCTAATCTCTTGGCGCTACCAGTCAATACCCTACAAGCTATGCCTCTCGAGTATTGACGGCAGGCATAATCCAGCCCTATGCAGGGACTTACCGGAAAAGTGTACACGTGTCTTGGACTAGGAAAATTCTGCTCTGTTATCTTCTGGGAGCCCTTTCGGCTCCCCCTATTTAATCCTATGCTTTTCATACAAATATCTAGTGAAATGTAGTCGTTTCGGATCTCTACCGACCCTTCAGCTGAGTTCAGGCGACCGTTGAGCTCAGCGGCTATCCGGATAGCATATCCGGACAGATCGCCGAGTACTTACCGTGATCCTTTGCTACTAAGCTCTGGGTTATCAAACCGAGCCGATTCTTGACCTAAAGTAGGTTGGCGTATGGTCGAATCTGAAAATCCCTACACCACAACTGCCCCGGTTATGATACGAGCCGAGCTGGTGAGTGTCTTAATCCTTCATTTGGTTCTACCACCGTTGGTCCATACTCGGCTGGTGACGTCCCGCGGCTCTCCACCACCTTCTTCGGTACGTTTGTTGCTTCCGCTGTCACTCCCTTGGCAGCTCCTTACTCCTCGCTTGTTACTCCAGCACAACTCGCGGCACCATCATTCTTCTCCAACTCCTCGTCGAGGTGAAGGCGTGCCAGCTGAGTCGATTCCCCGACCCGTCGGCACTCATGGGGTCAGCGACCGGCCTGAGGCTAGGCTGGTCGACCTGACAACTTCTCATGAGTCTGACGCGGAGTCGGCGGGGTCTTCTCGCGTACGCCTTCCTGGTCCACCGAGCTTGCCGGGCGACACCACTTCGGGCGCCACCAGTCAGCCAAGCTCGGCTGCTCCAGTGAGTCTTGACTCCCTCATGGCCAGAGTTAACGAGCAAGGGTATGAGCGCCGAGAAGAATTGACCTTCTTGGCGAGGCTCATGGCTTACGAATTTACTCGTTCCGTGGAGCCCTCCGATCCCGTGCAGCCCTCCGATCCCGTGCAGCGGCGAGCGATCTTGCATGCTGCTTCCGCGGGGGAACTGTTGGATATCTTGAAAGGCAACTACGCCGCTCATGATTATCCACAGATCATTGGCGATCTCCGAGCTGACAATCAAGCTGTTCAGGAGGAGAACCGCGCACTGACTCGGCGACTGGACTCGCTTGCTCTCAGCAACGTCGACTTGTCAACTCAGCTCTCGTCGGCTCAACAGCAAGTGTCTCGATTGGAGGCTGCTGCCACGCAGTCGGCTAATCTCCTTGCTTCACTGCGAAAGGCTGTAGCTCTGAGTGAGGCAAAACTTGCTCGGGCTATCGCAGCTGAGCAGAGCAAGGTTGACGCGGCGTTGGGTCAAGCCCAGCTCCATCATCAGCAAGTCTTGGATCGAGACGCCGAGATCGACGTCCTTCTCCGGTCAATTTCCGAGAGGGATGCGGCGTTCGTCACCCTTCAGGGCATTGCTTCCAAGCACTTCGAACAGCTGCAGGAGTCGGTGCGGTTGTACCGTTCCACCGGCACTCAACCTTTGCGGCACGCTCAGTCGGTGATCGCTGAGCAGCGGGCTGTGATCTTGCGACAGAAGCGGCTCATCCGTCGGAATGGTATTATTCCGATGCACGATCCTCACATGGCTGCTGCTGCTGGCGGTGGTTTGCAGGTTCCTGGACTTGATCCGTCCGACCTTCTCCTCAACGCCCGGCTGTGTCGTGTCTTGGAGTCTCGCTTCCCTGAGGTTCTTCACATTCCAGCCGGTGAAACTCAGCGGTTGGAGTTGATTGTTCATCCTCGCCGAGATGCTCCAGTGGCGAGTTCCGCTATTGGTCCCGGTGTGGTCTTCTCAGCTAGTCAAGCTGCTTCCGTGACTTCATCGGCAGACTCGGCTGCGGCTCCAGTCAGCTCAGCAGCGGCTACGAGCCAGCCCGAGCCGACCCTCGCACAGCTTCACCGGACACCTTTGGCGAACTTGACTTCGACTCAGCGGCTTCGACGTTATGCTAACCCCAGGTCTCCCACTGCTGCCGGTCCTCGTCATCGCTCACCGGCGCCGCATCCGCCTCAGCCGTACGCTTGTCCACTTCCCGGGGAGGATGGACACGAAGCTATCAGTGCCCTTTTGCACTCACGTTCTCCTCAAGCTACTGTATCCGATGGAGGAAGGCCACGCTCTGGAAAGTCCCGTCGTCGGACTCGGCGGAAGAAGGTTCGTCACCTTCAGCTAAGTTCTGCTACTCAGCCCGCTGTCTCTGCTCGCTCTGAAGACGACGATGACGCTTCGAGCGAGGCTGAATTCGAGCTTGAGTTGCCTGAGCCGCCCGCCGACACCGTTCCTGCGGTTGCTTCGACGACTTCGGCGGGCTCTACGTCCTCTGGTCCTCCGGTGACTTCGTCAGTCGCGGCTACTCGCCCACCGCCGATATCTTCATCCGATGTCGTGGCTTTGCTGCCTGTCCCGGCTACGAGCGTTTGTGCCCCAGGCTCGACTTCGCCCATCTCCGCTGGGTTGCCCCAGTCGAGTGCACCACTCAGCGTCGTGCTATCGGTGGTTGGGCGCTCCCAGTCGTCTTATCGGGGTCTGAGCGTATCCACCACGCCGACTGACCTAGTGACTCCGACCGTGAGTGTCCTCAGACCGTCTCTCCCTGTGACCACGGCCGTGTTGACATCCCCGTCTGGGCGCCCTATCCGGAGATCTGCTGCGACCGCCCGCACTGTGACTGATCAGCTGCTTGAGGACCTCGACGCGTCTGACGACGAGGTGTTAGGGCCTGGTGATGGTTCTGCACCGTCCACCGGCTCGACGAATCCTGCCGCTGGGTCGCTCTCGGATCCCATTTCTTTATCCGATAACTCGGCTGGCAGTCCCTCAGTTTCTGACTCAGCGGCCGAAGATGCTCCTCGTTCTGCCAAAGCGAGGAGCCTTCATGCGGCAATCTTCGGATCTGACGACGAGATGAGTGATGAGTCCTTGCCGCCGAGTGATCGCCACTCCTCGCGGCACTCATCGAAGGATTCTGGTGACGGGACGAGTTCTGCCTCTGCGCCGGCTTCGGGGAAGCAGCAGCATCGCAAACGTCGTGCCTCGTCGAGTCCTACCGGTCACCGGTCGAAGCGATCCAAGAAGCACAATAAACACAAGAAGCATCACAAGACGCACCGACACCACAAGCATCGGCAGCTTCCGTCGACTCCTGATCCAGCTCCGGCTCAATCCATTCCGGCTGCTCCTTCGCCGAGTAGGCTCCCGGTAGTGTCAATTCTCTCTCAGCCGAGTTCGACTGCCTCACGTCCGGCTTTGGTCACACTACCCAGCGCTCTTACACTCCCGCTGGCGACGTTACGGACTCGAGCCTCGCAAGCGGTGTCCAAGGATTGTCGCTTGACTCTTCACATGGCTCAACTCCGCGAGGTACCATTTATGCATTTCGGCTCAGCCCGTTGTTGGAATGCATTATTGGATACACTGAGCGGAGGGGTGCAGATGGAGCTCGTAGGAGGCAAGAGTCGTGTGCCCCCTACGCCGTGTTCTCTTGACGGCATTCGAGCTTTCATGGCCGTTTTCGATCCGAACCATCCTTGTCAGCGTCTTTGGCGGATGCTCCCTGAGCTTCCTTTCTTCTTTTCTCCGTCGATACTGGAGGAAGCTCGGCGGTGTTTGGCTTCTCAGACCCGACCTCGAACCTTGATGCAAGTTCTTGGAGATATGTGGGTGAAGCTTCGTGGTGACAGTCCCTTGGACTCGGCGGGGAGGCCCATCCAGACAGATGACCAGATGACCCGTTATTTCGTAGCTCTCTATGAGCGTCGTCATTGGATCGTCGAGTCAAGTGTGTTGATGGGTCTCCATCCTGACGTCAACCCGGCTGCCACGCCCGCTCAGCTTGCTGAGGTGTACGAGCTGTGGCTGGTGTACAAGCGCGAGCGTAAACGCCGCAGTAATACCCTGCGATCTTTGGTTGTCGCTGTCTACGACCAGCTTTACTCGGCGGTCACTCAGAAGCTCGGCGATGAACCTGCTCCTCTTGTGGACGCAGAGGTTTATTTCGATCCGTCTGTTCCCCATTACTCTCCCGTTAACCTTTCGTGGGTTCCCTCCGGGAGAGACTGGGTCCAGTGTGCTCACGATGTGGATCTAGCCGAGCCCTGGCGAGCTTGGTGGCTAACTGACCCGGCGGTCCACCCGTATAATACCTGCTTCCGCGCTCGGAACGTGGACTTCTTGGTTTTCGCTCCGCGCGGTATGGATCCTCAGATTGTTGACGACGCGATTGAAGAAGACTTCGATCTTGCCGAACAAGCGCCTCCTGCCTATGCTCCGGGTGCTCCAACTCGGCTGAATCGTCAAGGCATCCATATCTTCACTGGGTCTTCAATCGGTGAGCTCGGTTCAGATGACGAGAGTGCGTCTGACGACGACTCGGCGGACAATGGGTTGGGTTCTCCCAATCTCCGAGGCGCGTCTCCGAGTATGTCTCTGTTCGGCACCCCACTCCCCAGTGGACCGGATCCGCCCCAACCCACTTCAGCCGAGTCGGGTCCTGAGGCATCTGGTTCGGCTTCAGCTTCGTTGGCTAGCTCGGCGATGATACTTCTTGCCACGGCTGCGAATGTTGCATCTCCTTCCGCAGTTTCCCAAGGGATGACGTCTGCCACGACGCCACGCCTCCAATCGTCGAGTCCGCTGAGCTCTTCCCAGTTGTCTCCGTCGGGTTCAACTCACTTGGAGTCCGGATCGCGGACTTTTTAGTTTTCTTCTTTTGACTGGGCGTCCCGTAGGTATCGTTCAGGACTTCATTTCGTAATTATTCAGTATATGTAGTTTCGACACAGTAGCATTCCATCTCAACTCGGCCTGTGTCGTCCGCTGAGTTGGTGTAACATTTGGTGCAATAACTGTTAATCCATATCTGCAACTTTCACCATTTGCAGACGGTTTTCACGCTTCTTTTGTCGTAGATAGTCAAACAGGAGACCTCAACATGACAAATTCGACAGTGGTTCCCAAGTAGGCTCATCGTAGCCGACCCACTTAACCTTAAACTTCCGTTGTGATCGTGACGTACTCGTGGATAATGGTAGCTCATCGTCGAGAATTGCTTCGACTTCATACTGGTTCGTACTGGTGTCTGGTTCCCAGCTGTCTTCAGGCAGTAATTCTTCGTCAAAATGAAATCGCTGAGTCTCTTCGAGGTCAGCGATTAGCCTCGTCTTTAATCTTCCGCCGAGTTCGGTGACTGCCTTCAGACGTGATACATGGACCACTGGGTAGAACCTATATCCACTCTCGTCGGGTAACTCCAATTCATAGGCGAATTCTTCCACCTTCTTCTTCACCCTGAATGGTCCATGCCATCGGTGGGCTAACTTCTTGGTCAGGCCCGACTTGACTCGCTCCATAAACAACCAGACTTGATCTCCTTCTTTGAACAAGGATTTGGTGGATTCATCGCCTGGTTCTGCAACTCCATCTTCGTCATCTGCTGTGCTGGGAATGGATCTTTTCTCTTTCTTGTTTAACGCTTCGTTGTGCTCTCGAGCTCGTCGTGCTTTTTCTCGCACTTGGAACTCAGCTGCTAATCGAAGTGCCACTTCTCGTTGTCTGTTCGCTTCTCGGCGCCACTCGACTGCGTCCGCCGAGTTGACTGGGCGTCCCTGTCCACGTCGTATTGAACTCGTCATAGCCTTGAGTGTAGACATGGCGTCCCAACCATGCATCAGATAGAAAGGGGTTTCTCGCCGAGTCGAATCTCTTGAGTTGTTGATAGCGTGTACCATCTTCTCGGCGATGTCATCCCAGTCGGCTTGAAGTGGGTCTTCCACGTAGACCCGTATAGTCTGAACCATTGTCTTGACTGATTTCTCTTGTTGACCGTTGGCTTGTGGTCGGTAACTCAGCGTAGCTCTTGATCTCGACTGCATCATCTCGGAGAACTTTTGGAATACTTCACTCATAAACCTTGGATCTCGGTCGTGCCGTATCAGAGACGGAGCCCCGAACTGCCTGAAGACGCATTCCTCGAATACCTTGGCCACTTCGAGTGCCCCGGTGTCATTCATAGCCTTAGCGACAACGAATCCCGTGAAGTGGTCCTGGAACAGCAGCAGTGCAGTATTGCCCCGCTGAGTTCGAGGAAGGGGAATCACAAAATCCATTGGCACGACTTGGAATGGATGGTCCGACACCACATTTCCCGGCGAGTAACCTCTCAACTGTGGCTTGCTCTTACTGGTATTGCAGTCCTCGCAGGCCCTAGCATGTTTCACCACGTCGGCGTACAGACCAATCCAGTAGTAGTCGGCCTTGACTCGGTGATAAGTTCTGACAATGCCTTGATGCCCTCCTTCGATCGAGTTGTGGCAGTTATGAAGTATTTCGACGACCATGGTTGACGGAATCACCAATCTCAATGAGAGGTTCGGTTCGCCGAGTTCGCCCAGTCGGCGGGCTTCATCTCGGCGGTATAACAGGCCGTCTTCGCTGAGTACAAAGACTTCTGCGACTTTGCCGGCATTCTGAGCTCGACGGTGTGTAAGGTCCTCAAATTCACCTCTCAGGTACGCCTTCAGATCGGCCCAGCTGAGCTCTTCATCTTGTGCCTTCGCGATTTGTCGTCTCCGCTCAGTCTGTACCGTCACTGGATCCATTTCGTTGGCATTCTGAGCTGTCTGGGCTGACTCCATCTGCGACCCTGTTTCGACATTCGGGATCGTGTGGTTAGTCCGCCGAGTCGATGCCCTGCTGACTTGTTCGAATTCATCTCCACTGCTTTCAAACGCAGATCCTCTTGGATTTATTGACACGGCTTCGTGATCCTGACTTCCTCATCTTGCTCTAGCCGAGTCTTCATCCAGCTCGTCCTTAAAGTGAACTCGGCGTACTCGGCTACGAGTGACTGCCGTGACAATCGGTGTTTCCGCTGGGTTGTCTGTGGCGTACAGTTCTTCGGCTACTCGGTTAATCATTCTCAGTTCTTCTTTCCTATCCGTCCCGAGAATTACTCGTCCAGCTTTAGCTTCCAGTGCTTCTGTAGCGGGAGAATCAGCCGCTGCGTTATAGTGTCGCGCTATGTGTCGATACCGGACCGAGTTGAGTTGCTTCGTGAGATCCTTGTGTCGAGCTAGCTCCACTTGCAACGTTTCCTTCTTGCATGCTATCACCCCCATGGATTGCTGGATTGCAAGCCGGGAGTCACCCACGATAATCAGATCGGTTATCCCTCGGTCAAGCGCCGCCAAGACGCCATTGTTCATGCCGGTGTACTCGGCGATGTTGACTGTGGTGGACGACAGGTACGCACTCGCAGCAATCTCAATGTCCCAATTCGGAAGGCGCCACAGTATCCACGAACAACTGCCATACCCGCCGTATTTAGCCGTCTTCGCTGAGCCATCAAATGACAGCACGCATCCTGCAAAGTCAGCTGGTATTCGGGCATATAGCAGCGCTGGGTCCATTCGAACTGTCGCCGAGTTCTTGGAGGGAGGCGCCAGGTGCTTCAAGGAATCGTCGAGTCCGATAAACGGGGTTATCGACGCCTGGAGCAACTGGGCGAAGTCTACATCTCGCTCACGTACTCGCTTCACCTTCAAATCGTAGGGCGACAACATAACTGCGAAACTGACTGCACGGCCGTACAGCGACTTTGACTTAAACACCCAATCCAACGTGGAGAAACGGGTGTAGACGTGTAGCGTCTTTCCCGCCAAGAGAGTGTAGCACACTTTCAGCAACTGTAACAGCGCGACTACTTCTTTCTCCGCGGGATGATAGCCGAGTTCATTCTCCTTTAGTACGCGTCCGCAGAAGCGAACTGGGTGCAGCTTGTCGTCGTGCGGTTGCATCAATGTACTGCTCAGTGCCCACTCATTGGCGTACAACATTATATGTACTTCTTTCGCCGAGTCGAAATGACGCAGAATTGGAGCTTCTGCTACCCGTCTTTTGAGCTCGGCGAATGACGCTTTTGCTGACGCCAAGTCACCCCCAGGGCCAAAGTCCGTATCCTTGAGCTGATAGAGTACTGCTCCGTAAACAGCCAAGTTCTGGATGAATCGGCCGTAATAGTTCAGGGCACCGAGGAAAGCTTGCATCCCCTTCTTTGATTTCGGGAAGGCGAGCTCGGCGATCGCGGCTATCTTCTTCGCATTAGCGCGTATGCCACTCGGCGTAATCTCGTGCGATAGGAAATCAACCTTGAGTTGGACAAAGATACTCTTGGTAAAGCTGATGCTAACCAACATTCTGTGAACCGGGCTAGTAATCGGTCGAATGTCTCCAAGCAGGCGTCGAACGTCTCCCCTCCAAAACAGATATCATCGACAAACGACCTCCGCTTGAACACCGGAATCAAGGAAGACTGGACTGGTTCTCCGTTAGCAAACATGTCGCCGTCCGGTCCGTTGACCAGGTCTTGGACCGGATCGCAGTCAGCTTGTGATTGGTGGTCAGCTTCAAACTTCGTCAGCTGACTCTTCGTTGAATCACTACTCCGCCGAGCTCGACTCGCCGAGTTCCCGACTCGGCTTCAGCAATAGTCATTCATTCGGCAAACAACTGCCATCTTCCCTTTGGTTGAACGTATCCCCATAGAGCGTTGTCGATCAGTCGCTGGTAAATCATAGGCGCATTCTTCAATCCAAACGGCATTCGTAACCATTCAAAGTGTCCAAGTGCATAGACGAACGCTGAGATCTGCCGAGCTCGGCGTGTCATCAAGACTGCCCAGAATCCACTCGCAGCATCGAGCGAGCAAAACCACAAGTAACTCTACAATTCGGTAAGCAGGTCATCAACCAGTGGCATAGCGTATTCCATCGGCGTCGTAACCGCATTAACCAGTTTATAGTCAATGCATAGCCGAATATCCACACCATTTTCCTTGAGCACTATCACCACTGGCGAGGCCCAAGGGCTGCCCGAGAATGATATCAACCCAGCTCGAAGCAGCCCCTTCAACAACTCGTAACGTTTGCTCAAGTGGCGGAGAGGTATCCGCCAAGCTCTCTGCTTAATGGGTGCGTGTCCTTGAACGTCTGAGCGATGCGTTCATCCGCTACTACTGCTCGCAGTTCACGCAGACGGCACTGTCGCGCTACTACTCCGCCAAGCGGGAACGAAATGAACATCTGTGCGACTACATAAACAGGCTGAACGGCTACGCTCGGACCGCCCGTCTACACTTGAGAAGAGTGGTCGCGACGCGGAAGAACACGTACAGCAATTCCTGGCAACATGCGACGATGACAAGCTAGCGGAGAGTCTCTACCACGCTCGAGTCGCCGACATTCACGAGCTCGAAGAGATCATCGGAAATGCTCTCAAGGGCAAGGAGAGAATGACCAAGCGTGACAGTGAGTACCGATACTTCAAGAGTCGTGATACGCGACGCGACGATGGGTACGACCGCAACAACCGGCGTGATGACCGTCGCCGCGATGACAACCGCAACAAACCAAGAGTGACACTCATTGAAGCCACGGTGGACGACCTACTAGCTGAATGAGAAGGTCGTGAAGCTGCCCAAGGGGGTACCGAGGATTCAAACGAAGATCCGAACGCTTACGACGATGTCCAAGATGAGTACAACGATTTTCAGCCTGATAATACGGACGGGTCGTTAGTTTCCTTATTTGTGTTGGAAACTCAGTGTCTGCAATATTGGTTCGCGTCACGTATACTCCCCCATACTTTTGGCTGGAGCGGTCTGAGGTATCACCTTTTGCGTCCTCCCTCAAAACACCCATGATTATAGCTGTAGCGATGTCAGAAAGATCTACCACGAAGGGAGAACTCCCATAATTCGGAGGCGGCTTTCGAGGCATGGTACGCTTAGGGAAAAAGTGGTTTTGCTAAGGGCAGCAGAAATATAGCTATGATTAG
>NW_003303753.1:206264-207535 GCF_000142945.1 Phytophthora infestans T30-4
GCGTTCCGAGCGTTCTCAAGGTCTCGTTCCGTTATAGCTGAGTCTTCAGTCGCCGACACGTCTTCCTTGGCCCTTACTTCACTTGTTCCTTCAACCGCTGAGTTCGTGTTGACGTCAGAAATGGCGCCATCGTCTTCAAGCTTGGACAGCTGATAGGAGACATCTTGGCCATCGTGTAGGACCGGCGTACGATCCGGTCGGACGTCTTCCAGCTTGAACGCTGAGTTTATAGCCGGGTCACCCCTTGTCACCCCTGAAGTCGATATGACGTCTACGAACCGCGACGCCTCTCGTCGTCGCCGGCTTCAGTATCAGCTTCTATCCTTCTCCAGCGTTCTGCGCATGTTATTTCTGGTCCACTTTTCACTGGATGAGGTCGTCTTTCCACCGCCGTCGGAGTTAGGTATTTTCGTCTTTCCACAGCTGGCGGCTGGTGTGACAACCAGTCTTCGTACAGTCGCTGTTCTTTCTGCAGCAAATCTTTATCCATCGCCGACTCAAATGCCAATATCTGCCAGTCACGGTACTTCGCCGAGTTCACGCGGACATATCCCTCATTGGCCAGTACTCCGTGTGGCTGCCATTTTATCACATAAAAGTGAGGTGGGCACCAGACTGACGTTGGTCGTACGTTCGTAATCAGGACATGGGTTGGTCTTCCTCGGCGATTAAAAACAACCGTTGGAATCCAACCCTTCGTCCGTCGCACCCACAAGTCATGCGTCGACTCACTGGGTTGTCGCCTGGGTAATTTGAACTCAGCGGTCATTCGACTTTCGATCGTTAACCCGTCTGGTGGCCCGCATGAGACATTTGATCCGAAGCTCCGTCTTTGGTCGGTCGCATTACTTGATCGGATGAGTGGAATCACTATCTCATCGGGTAGCTTGACCGCCGAGTTGTACAGATCCAGACGGATCCCAGCTGGGATCATGAAGTCAGTGCCGAGGATCAAATCGACTCCTGCATGATGAGGCATTATCCATACTTCAACCTCGTATGCCACTTCCCAGCCAAGTGTTACCTTCACAACTGCTCTTGACGTTGTCACCATCATGTCCTTACTTATTCCTTGTATGTCGATTCGCTTATCTCGGCTGGCCACTCTCATGAGACGCAGTTTCCTCGCGAAGTATTCGCTGATCGCCGAGACATTTGCGCCGGTATCCAATAATATCTTGGTCTTTCGGTCGTTCACTGCTCCCAATACGAGAGCTCTCATTCTAACTCGGTGATCAAACGTCTGTGCTGACCACCATCCCAGCCGTTCT
>NW_003303753.1:207992-209432 GCF_000142945.1 Phytophthora infestans T30-4
AGTAGTGAGCCGAGCGCGTTATTCTTCCACAAGCTGCACAAGGTCCTCGTTGGGTGTTGTCGCGTGATCCATCTCCACGGTTCGACTGTTCTCGTTGGTTGTACGGTCGCGGAGGTCGGTTCGCTGAGTTTCCCCAACTTCGATTTGAGCCATTCTGGTCTCCCGCCGAGTTCTCTCGGCGGTCCGGTGTATTTCCTTTATCATTGGAAACGCGGCGTCTATGTAATCGTCGTCTTCCGCTGAGTCGTGTCCTCCGGACTGGTCCTCATCATCCCATTCGTCTTCGGAGTTGTACGGACTCGGCGGGTTCTGATCGATGAGTTCCTCCCCGTCGGAGTCAGCGTCAACGACAGTGACTCGGCGGTCGCGGTTTTCTTCCTTGCGACTGCGCTTCTCATCTCGACGTCCATCTCGGCGGCTCTGATCCTCCCGCTTGTCATCTCGGCCTCGTGTGATCACGAGTCGGTCGCGTTGCTTCTTGCGCTTCTCGCCGAGGATCCGACGATTGATTATCTGTTCCACCTTACTGATGTCTTCCAACTGCAAGGGGTACATCAAATCCATCACATCGTCATCACCACAATGCAGCAAGAAGTGTTCGACATGGTCAGCCGCGTCGGCGCCACCTTTCTCGTACTGGATCTTGGCTGTCCGAGCATACCCGTTGAGTCGGATCAGGAAGTCGCAGATCGGTTCATTGACTTTACGTCTCGCCGAGTAGTAACGAGTGCGGGCGGATTGGTCGAACTGTGAGCAATAATAATCCAGGAACGCCTCGCTGAGTAGTTTCCAACGTCGCTGAGTCTTCTTCGGCAGCTGCCTGTACCAACTCTTCGCCGCGCGTCCCAAGCATAGCGAGAAAGGTTCGCACCAGGCACTTTGGGGCATCCTGGTGCTCTTTATCTCGTAGATGAAACGCTTGAGATACTGGAGCGACGCGTCAGAGCGGTAGCGCTTTCCTTCGAACTCGGCGATTTTGTCGAGCGAGGCGTGGGTTCGGACTTCTAGGTACTGCGTCGAGTCTTCTTCAGCCGCGTCAAAGCTCAAGTTTCGGATGTAGTCCTTCACGGTTTCTTCACGGTTTCCTCTCACGTCGAAGGCGTCGTCGTCTTCTTCATCCTCCTCGTAAGCTTCAGCCTCGTCTGCAGCGTCATACAATTCACGGTAACGACCAACATTCCGCTGTCCGCGACTCGGCGCTCGCTGAGTCGGGTTTAGCTTCATTGGAGTCAGCATGTGGGAGTCTTCGAAGTACGGAGTCCCTTGCGTAGCGCGGAACACTTCACATCTCTTCGTCTCCGGGGTCTTCGGCAAGGGAATCTTGCTTGGGTCTTCGCCGAGTGGTTTGAACTCGGCTACTTGGCTGTACACCCTCTTCTTTCCACCAGGGGCTCTCCAATCAAACGCACTCTCAACTCTTCTTCCATTACAGAGCTCAGC
>NW_003303753.1:210235-241926 GCF_000142945.1 Phytophthora infestans T30-4
AATCGCCGAGTTAGGTCGGCGGTTGTATGGCCTGCGCAGAGGGTGGTCCCCTCGCGGTCCGGCCCTTCCGGGACAGACGAGTGGCTCGCTTCCACTCGGTTCCGACTAACCAAGTCAGATCTCTTCCGAGGCTCCGCCGAGTTTGGTTCGGCTGAGATCGTTCACAACCCTGTGCCCTCCACCAAAGGATGGACGACGGCGCGCGAGCGCTTTTACAGGTCACCGAGCGCAGAGGCTGCTCAGCTAGAAGTGTTACGGCACCCGGGCTATCCGACGTACCGGCCCGCTGAGTATGCGGGACTTTCTTTCGCGCGTAGCGAGACTTTGTCCTACCCGGACCGACCTAATCTCTTGGCGCTACCAGTCAATACCCTACAAGCTATGCCTCTCGAGTATTGACGGCAGGCAAAATCCAGCCCTATGCAGGGACTTACCGGAAAAGTGTACACGTGTCTTGGACTAGGAAAATTCTGCTCTGTTATCTTCTGGGAGCCCTTTCGGCTCCCCCTATTTAATCCTATGCTTTTCATACAAATATCTAGTGAAATGTAGTCGTTTCGGATCTCTACCGACCCTTCAGCTGAGCTCCGGTGACCGTTGCGCTCAGCGGCTATCCGGATAGCATATCCGGACAGATCGCCGAGTACTTACCGTGATCCTTTGCTCCTAAGCTCTGGGTTATCAAACCGAGCCGATTATTGACCTAAAGTAGGTTGGCGTATGGTCGAATCTGGAAATCCCTACACCACACGTGTCTTGGCTTTCAGCCATAGCGTCGCGTACTTGACGCATTACGCTCAGTCTCAAAGAGACAAAGTCATCGACTTGCTTGCGAGCCGCAACAGGGCTGACATCAGCTAGCCGCTCGGCTATCCCTCCCCCATCAAGTCCTGAGCCACTGCGTGGCGGCGTCAGTGGGACGCGAGGATTAGCCAAGCCGTTCACATAGAACGGAGTGTAGCCTGTCGAGGCGTGCACTGCATTATATAATTTTATTTATATACTGCATTATTTAATGCGAACTCAACGAGTGGGAGCATCTGGCTCCAGCTTTTTGGCGCCTCAGCGCATACGCTTCGGAGGATATCCTCCACAACGCGATTCACGCGTTCGGTTTGACCATCGGTCTGCGGATGGTCCGCTGTGGACATGTCCAAACGAGTGCCGAGCACTCTGAAGAGGGACGTCCAGAACTTCGCGGTGAAGCGCGGGTCTCGATCCGAGACAATTGCCTCAGGCAAGCCATGTTGGCGAAAGACTCGGTCTAAAAACAGCAAAGCTGTACCCTCACCATCAATGGTGTCCGGCACCGCCGCTAGATGAGCCATCTTGCTCCATCGGTCTACAAAGACCACAATGCCCGTGTTTCCTGCCTTGTCCTTGGGAAGGCCAAACACAAAGTCCATACTCATGGACTGCCAACATCCCTTGGGGACAGGCAAACTCGCCAATGGCGCTGCCGTGCTCGGCGCAGACTTTGTCCGTTGACACGTCTCACACGTGCGTACATAGGTGCCGACCCACTTATACATCTTGGTCCACCAGTACATCGAGCTCACCGAGCCATAGGTCTTCTCCCGACCTAAGTGCCCGCCCACGGGCGTATCATGAACCTCATAGAGGATTCGATACTTTAGATCCTCATCATGAGAAACGACTACACGAGGGTTATCCTCAGAGTCGGTGCTGTAGTACAGCAGGCCGCCATCGAGTGAGTATCGATGCAGCCTCGCGCGTAAGCGCCCAGACAATTCCTTGTCAGAGTCTTTAAACTCTTCGCTCCCAAGAGCCCGTAGCAGCGCTACGCACATGTCGTCTTGTGCATACGCTCCGCGTATCAAGTCAGGCAATGACGACGTCACTGTCGTGACATGAGCTAACTCGTAGTCCGGCCTGCGCGAGAGCGCATCGGCCACTACAGTAAGCCGCCCCGGCTTGTACTTCACCTCGAAGTTATACTCGGCAAAGAAGGAAAGCCATCTTGCCATTCTCTGAGAGAGATGAGGCGACTGTGTCGCAGTGCGTAACGACGCATGATCAGTAAAGATCACAAAAGGCTTAGAGCCTAGCAGGTGTACCCTGAATTTGACTAGAGCATACTTCATTGCAAGTAGCTCTTTGTCATGAACTAGATAGTTCTTCTCTGCAGCTTTGAGCTGGCGAGACTCAAACGCGATCACGCGTTCACGCCCTTCGGCGTCTGCTTGTAGTAAAGCACAACCGATTGCAAAATCGGAGGCGTCACAGACGACGCTAAACGGACTATCCGGGTCCGGTAGCGCAATGATCGGAGCCTGGAGAAGGCTCTCCTTCACAGCCTCAAAGACTCCGTCGTGCTCGGCGTTTTAGCACCATGGTGCGTCCTTCTTAAGGAGATCTGATAGTGGCCGAGCCATCTCCGCGTAGTTTGCGCTGCACTTGTGCAAGTAATTGGCGAAGCCAAGCCACTTGCGTAAGTCCTTTTTGGTTCTTGGGAACCGGCCAGTCCACGATGGCCTTGGCTTTGGCAGGATCTGCCCTTTAGCCTCGCTTCCCAATGAAGCACCCGAGGAAAGGTATTTCCTCCGCGCCAAAGACGCACTTATCCAAGTTGGCATACAACTTATTAGTGCGCATGCACTCGAGCACCGCTCGCAAGTGGTCAATGTGGTTTTCCACGTCTGACTTTCCGTGCTCAGCACGACTATGGACGAATATATCGTCAAAGTACGTTTGAGCGTACGCCCGGTGGGGCCTAAACAACGGCGTCACAAGACAATTGAACGCTGCTAGTGCGTTCGACAGCCCCTGGGGCATCACCAGCCACTCCCAGAGCATACCGCTCGGAGTACTCACCGCTGTCAGCGGAATGTCGCTCGCTCTCATGAGCAATTGGTAGTAGCCATCGACTAAGTCGAGCGCGCTGTACAACGTACAGCCTACCATGTTGTTCTGCAGAACATCCTTGCGAGGAATCGGCGTTTGCGCCGGGATAGTGGCCGCATTTAGCTTGTTAAAAGCATAAACAATGCGCCACTTGCCGTTCGGCTTTCTGACACAGAACGTGGGTGTCGAGTGCGGAGCCTTAATCTCACGCACCATCCCTGCCTCGTGCTTCGCACGGAAGAATGCGTCAATGACGTCACACTGCTCTCTCGGCAAAGGCCATTGCCTTGTTACGCAGTATTTGGTTCCAGGAACCAGGTCAATCTCATGACACACGCCTCGATCCGAAGGCAGGCCCGTCGGTGGGTCTTTCGTGACAACGTCTCCATACTTCTTCACCACCGGGTAGAAGGGATCCGAAGGATCTTTGAGGATCGCCGATCCACTTCTTGCGCTCAGCGCCTTTTTGGTGTCCTCTAGGACCGCGTCGTCCACGACGGATGAGGAGTTCAACTCCTCCTCAGGTCCCAGCAGGACCACCTTGGCTAGCTCGCCTGCCTTTAAGGCTTCGCCAAACTCGGCAATGGACATCTCGTCCAGCTCTAGCAGAGCATCTGCAGCGGGCAGAGTGTCAAGGCTGATATCGCCTTCTACCTCCCCCGTCACTCCGTTCACGAGTGTATACAGCTGTTCACAGCAATCACGTGGAGCATCACCGCTCGTCACGTTGGACACATTGTCCGACGTCGAAGACGTCACAGACGCCCTGCGTCTTCTTCTCCTCTCCCTCCGCGACCGAGCCCGGCCGGAAGAGGGCGGTGTAGCGACATCTCCGTCACCACCGCCGGGTGCAGCAGCACCATCACTCCTCGAAGAGGATACAGTGTCTCGCAAGACACTCGGCTGAAAGCCAAGAGGTCCTCGACCTTCACACAGTGAACTAGGTGTCACTTCACCTGTATCTCCTGGGCCACGCCCGTGATGCCTCGACTCGCAGTCGACCGCGACCCTCAGGTCACGCAGCGGTAGGTCATCGACCAGATTCGTACCACTCAGTGGATTACGCACCACTCCGCGCTCGTCCTCACCAGGACCCTGCAGTTGGTCATTGACCTGACCTGCACCGCTCAGCGGATAACGTGCCGCACCACGTACGCCCTCAGGGCAAACAGCAACCTCGTTGCTAACAATTTCGGACATACCAATGTCCAGCACTACGGCCGCCTCGGCCTCGTGCTCGCGCTAAAAGCGCTTCTGCTTCCTAGCAGAGGTGGGTTCATGACTCACCAAAGCTCCACTAGGAGCAGGGTGCGACGCACCCAGCGTTTTCGACTTCCAGTCGATCCATGGCTCATGGCATTCCAGCCATGCCATGCCAAGGATGAGGTCATACCTCGCATCCAGGTCTAAGACCAAACAGCGTTTCACGCTATCGAAGCTCTCAAACTTCACTCCAAGGTCGACAGAGACCTTCGACACAGTTACCAGTGTCCCCGTCGCGAGACGGACAGAGATCGTATCTCTCGTTGGCACTTCCGGTGCTTCAGCATACAGCTGACTCCCTTCTAGGGTGGAGCGACGGGCGTAGTTGCCCGAGGCTCCCGAGCCAATCAAGACTCTCCATGGCTTTGCAAAGCCCTTCACGTTCGCTTGAACGACCAGCAAGCCCGGCTTGCACACACTCTTCTCGTAAGAGAGCTCAGCTCTCTTCGGGGCTGAGCTCCGTTGCCCTCTACCTCTTCGAGGCACAACAGAACTCAGTTCTTCCCCAGTAGGCCGCCCCGCGCCTACTGGGAGTTGCCGTTTTCCGGCGATGACCCGGAGGGCTGACTCCTTTCTAGGATGGAGCGACGGGCGTAGTTGCCCGAGGCTCCCGAGCCAATCAAGACTCTCCATGGCTTTGCAAAGCCCTTCACGCTCGCTTGAACGACCAGCAAGCCCGGCTTGCACACACTCTTCTCGTAAGAGAGCTCAGCTCTCTTCGGGGCTGAGCCCCGTTGCCCTCTACCTCTTCGAGGCACAACAGAACTCAGTTCTTCCCCAGTAGGCCGCCCCGCGCCTACTGGGAATTGCCGTTTCCCGGCGATGACCCGGAGGGTTGGCTCGCCGGAGCCCCGCGCTTCTTGCGCAGAGGGCAATATGCCCTCAAGTGCTTAGTGCTATTGCACACAAAGCATCGGCGGATGCCGGCATGCTGCTTCGCAGCAAGAAGCTCCGCTTCTTCATCTTCAGCATAGCTGAGGCCATCGGCTCTGGACCGCTCGAAGAGCTTGCGCTACTAGCGCTCCAACCAGGTCGAGCCGACCTGAAGTTGTGCTCGGCATTTAATACCACATTCACCGCCTCTTCGAAAGAGTTAGGGTGTACACGGAGCACTTCCGTTCGAGCTGCGCTCACACGAAGTCCCTCCATGAACACGGTCACGCTGACCAGTTCCGGAAGAGGGTCCGCCGCCATTCCGGCGATAAGAGTTCTTAACTCTTGGACATAGTCCAATAACTCTTTTTTGCCCTGATGGGTAGCAAGGACTTTGAATAAATACGGTACGCCTGATTAGGCGGCGCGAACACGCGCGAAAGCTGTTGCTTCAGCTGATCCCAAGTGGGAAATGCAGCGTCAATAGACGTGCCGCACGTTAGTGCCCATTCGCGAGCGCGACCTCCAAGCCTGGAGATAGCCAGCGCCACGCGCTGATGCTCAGACTGGAGCAGGGCCGATTGTTGTGTTGGAATTCCCACGTGAACTCTAGCTACAAATGTAGTTAGGACGTTCCCACAACAATACGTCTACTAGGATAGTAAACGATCGTTCGGGCGGACCTGAAGACCCCAGTTCTGCCCTTGCACCGGGACAAACTGGACCTTGTAAACTACTTATATAGGCCAACCAGTAAAAATAAGAACACGCTACTAGCACGAGCAAAGCTAGCAGGTGTTTTGAATCCTCGTGGTCCCAACAGCGGAAGGGTACCAGGCACGGGTAAGCCTTTTACGAGATCACCGAGTGTTCAACACTCGGTAGGAAGAAAAAAAGGGAGGCAGTTCAAGCACTCCCAGTCGTGCAAATAGGCAACAATAAGCCGTCACGTAAAACCTCCCGATAGTAATCGGCCAATACACAAAGTCTCTTGGCCTTGCCGGATGAACCCTCGCTACAAAGCTTCGAGTTCACCGACAGGCATAACACACTCAAACAAGCTTGACCTGACGCTTACCTTGAAGCCGGACGTCGCTCTGTTCGCTTGAGTGGAAATTCTGTTCTGTATTTAAGCTTACCCTTTCGGGTCTATTCCTAATAAAAGTCCTAATCAAGTATACAAATATCAAGTGAACAATGATCCGTTATGGATCTTCTTGCATGCCAAGCGTCGTCTGCACCGTCGCATGAGCATCTTTAACGGTCCGCGCCCTGTCCCAGACGGTGAACGTGCCTTCCAAGGGTCGCTGAGACTTCCGCGAACTCATCCCAACCGCCACTGAGGGCTCGTACCGTAGATGGTCCGCTGAATGCGAATCCGGCCAGTCCATTATTATTAATAATAAGGACAGCCTGGATTCAGTGACATATGCCCGTATCCAATGCTCGTTGAAAGCTCGGGAGTGACGCCGTCGAGTCCCTGGCACCTTGGCGTCTCCGTACATCACCTGACCGAGGGTTCGTCGCTTGAACATCTTGGGCGGTGTCACGTCTTTGTCGACGGGTGATAATCCGCAACTACGGAGAAATCACTACACACAACTGCCCCTGTCGCAATGGAAGCCACGGTCCTGGTGCCCGTTGTGACATGACATTTTTTCATTCTTCAATTCACCATCTCGCCACCGTATGTCCAAGCGTCTGAATCGAGCCGTGTCCGACGCTTTTCAGCGTCTCAATCCTCGTAGACGTCGCGAACGTGAACAGCTGGAGGTACGTCAGCTCATCCTTCTCTTGAATCATCGGCACCTTGCTCATCACCTCGCATTACTCGACTTGTTTCTCAGGAGGGCAAGGCCGAGGGTTCGAACGCCCCTCAGTCTGCTACACTTCCTCCGACAGCAGCGTCATCAACCGGTCCTCCGGCGCCTCCTGCCCCGGACTCTTCATTCTCTGCGGTAGCTCCTGCAGCACTCCCCGTCTTCGCTGAATCCGCGGAGATGGCTCCTGCTGCTCCTCCTGCGCCTGCTGGTGGTCCACCACCGCTCACCGAAGATTCGCTGCGCGCCATGCTGGCTGAAAGTACGGAGACATCGGTCGATCACACGATGACCTCGATAATTCCGTACTTGACTGCAATGGCTCGCCACCAAGTGCAGCTCAGCGTTGCGCCTCCTCTCCACGGCGATGTACACACTCAGCGTCGCCTCGAGACTGCTGTTGGTTTCGATGATGTCCTTGCTGCGGTACAACCTCTTCCTGACGCGCTGTCGGCATTACCCGAGCAAGTCACCGACTTGGAGCGTCAGCTGCGGTTTGCTCAGTCCGAGGCTACTGCCGCCGTACGTTCGGTGGCACCCGAAATCATGGCTCGTGAGAACGCGGAGGCGTTCCTCAAGGCTGCCAACGCTGAGATTGAAGCCCTTTACTACAACGTCAAGATTCTCCGCGAGTCGAACGCTAAGAACGACGCCATGCTCGCCACTGCTCAAGCCACTATGGAGCGACACGCAGAGGACTTGAATCGTCTGCACTGCGAAGTCCGAGCTCGGGACGTTTTCATCAGCACCTTGCAAAAGAAGCTGGCTCGCGAACGCGAGGTGTACAAGTCTTCTATTGGAGCGAATACCGAGCAGACTCGGAAGCTTCACCTCCTTCTGGTAAAGCTTGCCCAGGGCAAGTACGTTGATAACGACACGCTCAAGGTCCTCGAGAACCAGCAAGACCGTAGCACTCGCCTCCTCCAAGCGAATCGCACCCTCCGTGCACACGTGAGTCTGGCCGGGATGGATCCCGAGGTAATTCGTCTGGCTGTTGATGGTACGTTCCTAATGTCGCTCCTTCCACCGTGTGTTCAGCAACTAACGTTCGTTTACAATCTTTCGTGATAGGTCTGACTGCGGGTGAGCTGGACCTGGACGCGCTGGACTTGAATCAGGAAACGTTAGTCGCTTTGCGGCGCATCCAGTCTGCCACCGCGTCTTCGGACGATCCTCAAACCCTTCCTGCAGCTTTGGCCAAGGCCGCTCACCAGGTGGCCCATGGGAAGTACCATAAGCGTCTTAGACCAGGTGGCGAGGATTCAGACGACGAGCCGGACGACTCTGACGAAGACAAGGCTCCAATCCCAACGGACAAGGCCAGTACTTCGATGGCAGCTGCCGGTCTCGGTGATGCGCCACCTGCCGATACTTCAACTCCCAAGTCTGCTCGTAGATCGCTGTGCGGCCCGAAGGCGTGGAAGAAGGCGACCCAGAAGAAGCGCGAGGAATCTCGTCCACATTCCCCTGCCAAGTCGCCCCGACGTCATATGAAGACTCGGTCCAAGTCTGTACCGTCTTCTCCAAGCTCATGGTCACCACCTCCTACACCAACGTCTTCTTCTACTCCCGCCGTAGTCGACCTCAGCGGCGACCAGAGTGACGTGGACATGGGGAACGCTGATCCAAGCAGCGTCCCTTCGGTTCAGGAAACTGCCACAGAGCCTTCGGGTAAAGAGGTGGATCCTGGGGATCACAACGATGTTCCCGATTCTCCTGACGCGCCTTCGCCCCCGCCTCAGGGTCCACCTGATGCGGCCAAGCCACCAGCTTCAACGATTTCTCCTTCTCCAGCCGACATACGAGCTGCTGAAGAAGCTCTGCGCGAGGCTGAGCAAATGCGACTCATGTTCGGCTCAAGTGATGAAGGTGAAGAATCGGACCATACTGTCCCACAAGGCAAGTCTGCTTCGGTGTCTGTTCCGACGTCCAAGACAGTTGAAGTCTCGGGAGTGGTTTCTACAGCAGGGCCTGCCCCTGTTGAAGCTGCTCCACCAGCCTCCGTGTCTTCAAAGCCGGCTCCGATTGTTCTGACAGCTGTCGTACCAAGCGTGTCTTCGCCCGACTTTTCGATGGAGATTGATGACGATGGAAATGCTGATAACGATCGTGGAGATGTCGTGGATGATAATGAACCTTCGGTGGATGATTCTCCTGATGCTCCCAGTGGTAGCGGTGATGTTCCGCCACCTACCGATCATTCAAGCACACTCGATGACGAAGATGTCGAAGATTCCGACGGCAACTGGAGCAGTCTTGGCCCAGCTCGGCCTCCGACTCCACCTCGGCCAAATCCTTCGCCGATGATAACTTCTCCAATCAAAGTTGCCGGTCCGCCTCCTTCGCCACCGGCAAGTCACCCAGCACCAGCATCTTCTCCTCTAGTTCCAGTGTCTCCTCGTCCGCCTATTTGGACTCTCGATGCTGGGCCTGGGTGCATGATTACGGCCACCTACACTTCGGTGCCGCGTCGTGGTGGTGCACCGTCGGTTGAGCCGTTGCCTCACCGAGTGTTGTCTGGTGGTCGCCCTACGGTACCGGCTTCGTCCACCTTGCCACCGTGGGTTCTTCCATACGTGGACATGGAGTTTGCCGACGCAGGTGCCAAGAAGTGTTTTGAACGACTCTTGAGCATGACACTTCCCGAACCAGCTGGTGAGGTAGCCGTCCGTACGACGTTGGAGGGTCTCCAAGCGTACTTCGACTACTCGAATCCTGATCACCCGTACCAGCCACTCCGGCAGCTCTATCTTTCCAGGCGTGTCTCTTCGACACCGTCGACTTCGATCCAAGCGTTCCCATCTCCAAGCGTGCCCCAATTGAGACCCGTCTCAAGATGATCTGGGCGAACCTTCGGGGTGACGGCGGTAAGCAAGGTGACCTTGGGTTCGCGTTGTGGGAGCGTCTCCACTGGCTTCCGTTGGCTGGTATTGAACGAGGTCTCGCTGAGGAAGCTAAAAAGGTTGGCCACGACAAGGAGCGCTTGAAGGAACTGAGAGCTCTGCTGAAGAAGCTCTTCAGCGAGCGCGACCGTCGTGCCGATCGTCTTCGTAACAAGTACCGTGAGCAGTACAGGGCGTGGAGTCGTGACTCGGCTTCCTCTGGTGCTTCCGGCGCGCCGTTCATTCGTCCCGAGTTGCTTTTGGAGCCGTCGAAGCCGTGGTACCCCATTGAAAACTTGTCGTTCGCACCTCGGACATCTGACTGGCTTTCCGAAGTTCCGGCTCTCGACGCTCGTCAGCCCTGGCGTACTGGATGGATGAATGCGCCGCATCAGCACCCGTACAACACCACGTACTTCCCGTGCCAGCGTAATCCGGAGATCTTCAATCCTCGTGGTACGCGTTTCGTGAATGTGTACCGAAGCGTGATCGTAGACCCGTCTCTGGATTCTACTGAAGTTATTCCGACCTGGCGTTCGTTGTTTAACTTGCCACCGGGTACTCCACGTCCCGCTCTGGATGCTGCTTCTGTTGAAGCTGGTACCGAGGATTCGCAGAGTCCGGCTGCAGCTCCAGCTTCCGAGGCTCAAGTTCCTGGTGAAGAGGAGAAGGAGAGTGGTGACTCGACTTCGTTGGCACTCTTGGCCACCGCGGCCAGGCAATTGGAATCGATTTGAATCCTCGCTGCATGCTCCACGACGTTCTCCAGCATCTCAGCTAACTGTTGATGTGTTCAGCGAAGTTTCGTTTTCAGTGGTCGCTCCCCGGTCGGCATTCACGTTTTCGTATTCGTAATCCACTTTCACAGCGTAATCATGTTTATGCTGTTCTTCAAATGCATATACAATTTGTTGTTGCAGTAACGTTGCTCGTCTGTTACTACAGGCTACAGTTCACACGTGATCCAGTCACGCTAGTCTTCGTCCGCCACTTGCGCCATCTGCAGCCGATTCTCGCTCTTCTTGGCTCGCAAATAGTCGTACAGCAGACCTCCACATGACAAGTTAGATGATGGTTCCCAAGTTGTATCTTCATAGCCCACCCACTTGACTTTGAACTCGCGTACAGCACGCTCCGTGCTCGTCATCAGTGACGTTCTGTCGTCGAGAATGGCCTCGACTTCATATTCACCGGCAACTTGATCTGGTTCCCAGCTGTCATCAGGCAACAGCTCCCCATCGAAGTCGAGTCTTGCTTCATTAGTCGCGTCTAGTACCAACCGAGTGTTCGGTCGACTGTTGAACTCGTTGACAGCCTTGAGTCTCGACACATGCACTACTGGGTAGAAGCGATACCCACTTCGGTCAGGCAGTTCCAGCTCGTACGCAAACTCTTCCACCTTGCGCTTGATCGAAAAGGTCCATGCCATCGGTGAGCTAATTTCTTCGTCAAGCCCAGTTTGACGCGTTCCATGTACAACCACGCCCGGCTCCCAATCTCAAAAAGAGATCTCGGTGGGGTTCTTGCAGGATCTTCCATCTCTTCTGAAGCTTCTAGGGGGTCCGCCGAGTGTTCGTTTCCACTTGGTTGAGGTACAGCAGCTTTTTCCAGTCGACTCAGAGCATCATTATGCTTTTTAGCCCTTCGCTCCTTTTCTACAGCCTGATAATCCTTGGCCATAGTGAGGGCGACCTCATGTTGTCGATTGATCTCACGCCGCCACGCCAGTGCGTCAGACTGCTTGCCGAGTCCTCGTTTGAGTGATGACGACATTGCCCTCAACGTCGACTGAGCATCCCAACCGTGAACGAGGTAGAGCGGCGTTTCCTTCCTCGTAGTGTCTTGAGAAGTATTAATAGCAAATACTAGCTTCTCCGCGATTTCGTCCCAATCTTGCTGTAGAGGGTCTTCCGCGTACACCCGTACGGAACCCATCACTGACCTCACTGAGCGTTCCTGCTGTCCATTAGCCTGTGGCCGATAGTTCAAAGTTGCTCGCGATCTTGACTGCATCATCTCTGCGAACGCTTGGAAAACCTCGCTCATGAAGCGTGGGTCGCGGTCGTGCCTTATTAATGATGGGGCTCCGAATCGTCGGTACACACATTCTTCGAACACTTGGGCAACACTCAGTGCAGTCGTATCTGACATAGCCTTGGCAATAACGAATCCCGTGAACGAGCACTGAAATAGGAGCAACGCCGTGTTGCCCCTGCGAGATTTCGGTAGTGGGATCACAAAATCCATCGAGACGATCTGGAAAGGTCGTTCGGCTAGTACGTTGCCAGGTGAGTATCCACGAAGCTGTGGACGGCTTTTACTCGAGCTGCAATATGGACATGACTTCACATGCTTCTCCACGTCAGCGTACAAGCCGATCTAATAATAATCGGACTTAACGCGATGGAACGTTCTCACCACACCTTGATGTCCTCCTTCCAGCGAGTCGTGACAGTTCTGCAAGACCTCTTGAATCATCGTTGTCGGTACCACAAGCCGCATCCTGGTATCCTCTTGCCAACCGTCTCGTACCGACGATTCAATCCAAGATAGTGAAGCACGCCGTCTTCTGACAATACGAACCGGTCAGCATATTTCCAGGCATCTCGAGCTTCTTTGTAACTCAGCTCTTCTGCTTCGCCCTGAAGCACCTTCTTGATGTTAAACCACTTCTGCTCCTCGTCTTGTGCCACCAGTATCCGTCTGCGTCGTCCCCGCTGTATCGCTACCGGGTCAACATCTTCCGCATCGGGAAATGCCGCTGGTACAGTCTTGTGAGGATAGTCTGGCAAATCTTCGCCGAATGAATCTTCGGTGGACGTCTCTCGTCGTTCTTCATGCTGTTCTTGAGCTTTCGAGACCTCCTCCGAGTGTTCATCCGCAAACCTGACGCGTTTCTTAGCTTTCGTCTGTCGCCGAGTCATCACTGCCATATTACCATAATCGCACTTTGGTGAGCTGTAATCAACCACAAAATTTTCGAAAGTTTTCCACTTTGAAGACTCGCTGCCTGACAGTACATGTACTTGACGCTCTGCTCCACGTGACGAAACATCTACCGAGTCTTCATCCGGTTCGTAGATCATTTCCTGGATGCGATTCAGCGATGCCAATTCCGACTTGCGAGTTTCAGCCAAGATGACCCGACTGACCTTCGATTCCAGCGCTTCAGTGGCTAACAAATCCGCGGCAGCGTTGTATTCTCGTACAGCGTGAAGATATTTAACTGATCGAAGCTTGGCCGTGAGTTCCTTGTGAGTATTCAGCAGCGCTAGCAAAGTTTCCTTCCTGCATGCGATCACCCCTAGTGATTGTTGAATCGCGAGCCTTGAGTCACCAACGATGACTAAATCCTCGGCACTGTGCGCAACAGCAGCCTTGACACCGTTAATCATCCCTGTGTACTCTGCCTCATTCACCGTGGTGGCCGAGAGGTAAGCGTTTGCAGCAATCACTACCTTCCACTCAGGAAGGCTCCACAGCACCCATGAACAACTCCCGTAGCCGCCGTACTTCTCTGCCTTCGCTGATCCGTCAAAAGACATGACGAATCCGCTGTAATTACGGGGAAGCCTGGCGTACAGCAACGCGGGGTCCATTCGAATAGTCGGAAAACCCTTGTTTGGAGGTGCCACCGGCGCGAGCGAGTCTTCCAGGTCGACGAAGCTCGTGATGCTTGACTGCAGTAGCTGTGCGAAGGCGACATCCTTCTCCTTCACGCGCTGCACCTTCAAATGCCACTGCGATAGCAGCACTGCGAACTGAACTGCGCGTCCGAAGAGAGACTTCGACTTGTGCACCCACTCTAACGTCGAGAATCGTGTATAGACATGTAGCGTCTTTCCTGCCAGCTGGACGTAACAGATCTTCAACAGCAGAAGTAACGCCAAAACTTCCTTCTCGGCAGGATGGTAGTTCATCTCAGCCTCCTTGAGCACCCGACCGAGGAACCGCACGGGGTGTAACTTGCCTTCATGTTCTTGCATTAGCGTAGTGCTCAACGCCCATTCATTCGCAAAGAGCATGGCGTGAACTGCTTTCGACCGATCGAAGTGCCTGAGGATGGGTGAATGTGAAACACTCGTCTTCAATTTTTCGAAGGAACGACGTGCCACAGAAAGGCCACCTTCAACGGCAAAGTCTTCATCCTTGAGCTGGTACAGCGCCGCACCGTAGACCGCGAAGTTTTGAATGAAGCGGCTGTAGTAATTAACCGCTCCAAGAAACGACTGCATGCCCTTCTTACTCGTTGGAAACGAATGCTCGGTGATGGCCGCAAGCTTCTTGGGGTCAGCTCTGACACCTTCTGGCGAAATTTTATGCGACAGAAAGTCCACCTTGGGTTGGCAGAAGATGCTCTTGGTGAAGCGAATGCTGATCCGACACTGTGCAAATCTTGCCAGCAATCGGTCCAGCGTCGCCAGGCAGCTGTCGAAATCCTCGCCACCAAAGCAAATATCATCCACAAATGATCGTCGACCTAGCACAGGTACCAGCGATGATTCGTCTGGATTCCCCGTTCGTAAACATGTCAGCGACGGGGCTGTTGACGAGTTGTAATACAGGGTCGGTCTCTACCGGTGCTTCGCGGTCTGCCACAAACTTCGTTTGAAACGAACCCTTGGCGCTTGGCCCACGACGTTCCTTGGCCTGTTCTTCAGCTAAACGCATCTTCTCCGAGTATTCAAACCAACCTCCTTTTGGTTGAACGAACCCCCAGAGAGCGTTGTCGATCATACGCTGGTAGATCATCGGCGCGCTCTTTAATCCAAAGGGCATGTGCAACCACTCGAAGTGTCCGAGTGCGCAGACAAACGCCGATACTTTTCGTGCTCGCAAGGTCATCATGACCGCCCAGAAGCCGCTTGCTGCATCCAGCGAGCAGAACCACAGGTAGCGCTCGAGATCTGTTAACAGGTCGTCGACTAGCGGCATTGCATACTCCATGATCGCGGTGATAGCATTCACCATCTTGTAATCAATGCAGAGCCGGATGTCCAGCCCGTTCTTTTTCATCACAATCACGATCGGCGATGCCCATGGACTATCTGAAAAAAAAACGATCAGTCCAGCTCGCAGCAGAGCGCGCAGCAGCTCGTACAGCTTGCCGAGGAATCGTAACGGCACGCGTCGGGCACGCTGTTTAATTGGGGCGTGCCCTTGTGTGTCGATATCGCATACCGCGCCATAGGCTGGCGGCGGCAGTGCGTTACCACTAGCAATCAGGATCTGCTCGTGGTTCTTCAGCGTCGCGATCAGACGTTCTCGGCGATCAGTCGACAACTGAGGATCAGCAACATTAGACGCAGTGTAGTCTCATTAGTGTGTGTTGATCTCTTTGGTCAGGTCCGGCAGGAATGCCAGCTCCTTCGCGTAGTCTTCCAAGCCAATGTTGTTAACTGGTTGTTCGTAGAAATCATTTCTCCTATCCTCCGTTGCTTCATTTCCCTCGGTTGTTAACACTCGAGCAACCGAGATGTATGTTCCGTCCAACGCCGCTACGGATTCTTTTCTTGACTCAACATTGCCATCCGTTTCGATTTCAACAGTCGGTACTTGGTCCATCTCCTTCCCATCCTGGTTTCCCATCTCTGGGCCACCTGCCGAGTCGTCGTTCGCAATATTGAATGAGTGGGTCACCGACATATTGGGTTGTTGACTTTTGTTCAGCTCCTCGGTCGGTCGCTGTCTCGACAGTTCGGCATTCGCACTAATCTTGCAATGAACACTCGGTGCCGCACTCAACACCTTCAGCGCGATGCCTGCATCCTCTGGATCAACCACCAATGTCTCGTTCGCAGATTTGGTTGCAAACAAGGCCGGGACAACTTCGTCAAAAATGGTGACCCCATCTAATTCAGTGCTGTTACTTGTCGCTTCCGTGTTCACCCCTGACTGGACACGAACACTCGTTGGTGCATGTACAACGTTTACCGGCCTCAGTAGTTCGTGTGTACGCACTACCGAGGCTTCGTTCGCGTTATTGTCTCTGCCATGGGTTGTCGTGTACGTGTTCAAAAGTTCTTCGGAAGGCCGACCGTCGGCCGAATCCCCGGCTGTCACCCCAGACGCCAGACAGGCTTCCACTCGTTCACGTTCTTCCAGGATCAGTGCCCAGCGCTCTGCACACGTCAGACGATCACTAAAATCCACTAGCGAGTCTTCTAGAGGTCGTGCTAGCACCCCACTAGGTTCTGGGTAGTCTGGTCGATCAACTGCCGAAGGCTGAGTTGCAAGCCATTGTTCGTAGATTTTGCATTCACGCTGAAAGAGCTCGCGGTCTCTACAACCTTCGTAGGCCAACACTTGCCAGTCTTGGTACTTCTTGGACTCCAGACGCACATAGCCTTCACCTCGTGGCAAATCCCCATCTGGAATCCACATCGCGATCGAGTCGTGTGCTGGTAGGTACACAGTTCGATCAGACACGTTGGTCAATCGAATGCTCTGAGGCCGTCCACGTCGAAACCTCGTCACTGACGGGATTAGCTTGTTCGTTCGACGAACCCACAGTACGTGTTCTTCCAGCCCGACTTGACGCTTCGCTAGTCGATATTCTCGCCACTCGTGCGCTTGAATGTCCAAACGCTCGGGTGGCCCGGCGTTAACATGGGAGCCGTATTCTTCGCTGTCGATCATGTTCTTGGTCTTTATCAGCGGGATTTGGACTTCGTGCGGTAATTGCGCCGCGCCGTGGAACAGGTCCAACCGGATCCCGGCTGGGATCATAAAGTCGGTCCCGAGTACCACGTCGACGCCTGCACTATGCGCCATTACCCACATCTCGAACTCGTACACCATCTCCCATCCGAGCGTAATCTTGACGCACGCTCGCCGCGTCGTAGACACCTTGCCTTCGTTAATACCTTGAATGTCAATGCGGCGTCCGTGATCGGGTACATCTCGGAGTCGCAACTTCTTGGCAAAGGCGTCAGTGATCACACTAACGTTCGCTCCTGTGTCGAGTAGGATCCTCGTTCGCTGGTCGCTCACAGCGCCTTGCACCAGAGCTCTCATTCTGATCCGTCGGTCGAATTTCTTGGCCGACCACCACCCCTGTCTCTCGCCAGGGTTCAACTTCATCATCTTGGAGTGACCCTTCAGCTCGTCTCGCGCTGCACTCGAAACCAAGCCGAACGAACCCTAGCTGGTGCCCTCATCAGCATCAGCACACTCCACTCTCTCTCCAACACCTCCACCGAGGATTCTTCTCCTCTCCTTTTCATTTTGCGTCGTGTTCACACTTGTTACGTAATTATCAGGCCATTCACTCTGCCCCATGAAAGCAAAGATACACTCTGCTTCCATTGAAGGCTCGGTTAACTGTGGCAGCCCGATAGGGACCAACCCAGTTGTAGTTGGCGGGCTGCCTAGTTTAAATGACGTTCTTGAACGACGGCCTTGAGCTCTGGCGGGAGTTCCTCCTTCGTGCCTTTAGTGCGCACGAATTTGGCAAGGTCTTGGAAGTTGCGGAAAAGTTCACATTGTCCAGCATCGTGGAGTTGTTTGCAGAACTTGCATCGCTTGTTACGGTAGTGGGCGAAGTGACTCATGCCACCGCACACCGCGCATGGTCCGTATTGTGGGCGTCGGTTGTCGCGGTTGAAGTCACGTCGACCGCGTTGGTCCTGATTGAAGCCACGGTCACCACCTCGGCGATCTTGATTGAAGCCATTCTCGCGATCAGGCGTGTTTCCACGCGGTTGACGGTTGTCTGAACGTGCGTAGGTGCCTTCAGCAGCTGCACGGCGCTCATTTTCGTTAGCAGCGGCGAGGTATCGGTCATTTTCATCCAATGAGAAATCACCGTCCGTATTATCGAGCTGAAAGTCGTTGTACTCATCTTGGACATCGTCGTAAGCGTTCGGATCTTCGTTTGAATACTCGTTGCCTCCCTGAGCAGCTTCACGACCTTCTAATTCAGCTAGTAGGTCACCCACCGTGGCTTCAATGAGCGTCACTCTCGGTTTGTTTCGGTTGTCATCGCGGCGACGGTCATCACGCCGGTTGTTGCGGGCGTACCCATCGTCGCGTCGCGTATCACGACTCTTGGAGTATCGGTACTCACTGTCACGCTTGACCATTCTCTCCTTGCCCTTGGGAACATCTTCGATGATCTCTTCGAGCTCGTGAATGTCGGCGACTCGAGCATGGTAGAGACTCTCCGCTAGCTTGTCATCATCGCATGTTGCCAGGAACTGCTGTACGCGTTCTTTCGCGTCGCGACCACTCTTCTCAAAGTGTAGACGGGCAGTCCGTGCGTAGCCATATAGCCTGTTTATGTAGTCGCACAGATGTTTATTACGTTCTCGCTTGGCGGAGTCGTAACGCGACAGTGCCGTCTGAGTGAGCTGCGAGCAGTAGTAGCGGATGAACGCGTCGCTCAGCAGCTTCCACTTGCGCTTCGTCTTCTTCGGAAGTTGACGGAACCAATGAATGGCTCCGTCCCGGAGACTTAGCTCAAATGGAATGCACCATTTATCGGCATCTGTGTGGGTTCCAGTCATTTCATAGACGAACCCACGGAGCCACTGCATACAGTTCTCGCTCTTGTTGCGAGGGCCTGAGAATGCGATCCAACGGTCGGTGCGATGCCATTTCAATCCTCGGTGTAGGGTCCACGTCGCTCAGCGTCGCCAGCTCATTCATCTGACGCATCAACTCGACTTGAGGATCTTCCTCGTCGAATGTACGCATCAACTCGACTTGAGGATCTTCCTCGTCGAATGTACGCACCAAAATGTCATCGTCCCTGGACGAACCATCGCTGTCGACTTGACGACGTCTGGCACCACCTTTGGGAGCTCGCGGACCACCTCGGCGACCGAACGAACCCTCCTTACTTGCGTAAATACGTTGCATACGGCTCTCCGAACGTGGCGTAACCATGTGCGAGTCTTGAAAGTACGGTGAAGCTTCGGTAGTGCCAAAGGCACCACGCTCAGCTCCACGCTTGGTCGGAGGAGTACGAACGAGTCGTTGGGGTGTCGGCGGCAGTGGAATCGTGGACGAATCTTCATCTTGAATCATCGGTCGACTAACCGGCTGCTTTCCGGCGTTAATACCAACAGCGCCAAACGCCTTCCGAAGCTTCTTCTTCCATTTCCGGAGAGCAGCTCCGGCTTCATGTGGACTCCAATCTTGGAGCGACATCGTTGATGGGTACGTCTCGTTCTCGAAGCCCAGAGACAACAGTAGCGAAACTGAATCCTCGGCAACTTGGCTAGTTGCAACCGTTTTGACTGGGTATTGAAGTTCCTGCGCAAGCGCAGGCCAGTCGGCTTTTTTCTTGGGGATGGGATTGAACAGCTGCATCCACTCATCATTCTGCATCAGCGCTTGTACGCGGTCGAAAACGCGCTTGGCGGCTGGTGTATCACCGTTGATAGGTGGGCGAGGTGCTTTCAGCAGTACTGAATGCTTTGCACTCGCCACCGAAGGTTTAGAACCCTCGGTCCCATCGTCATAACC
Organism: Phytophthora infestans T30-4; assembly: GCF_000142945.1. Taxonomy (NCBI): domain Eukaryota; phylum Oomycota; class Peronosporomycetes; order Peronosporales; family Peronosporaceae; genus Phytophthora; species Phytophthora infestans. The sequence continues at coordinate 229,410 of NW_003303753.1, forward strand.
ATCGTAGGCGGGTTCCGGTCCCGCAACATCATCGAGCTCGTCGGCGAGGTTCCTCGAAAGAGACCTGGTCGCCCCGCTCAGCCCCGATGATAGCGTGGCCGTCTCCGGTGTCGCTGCGCCTGGCTCTGGAGCCGGCGTCTTGTCTTCGTAATCTTCATAATCGTAAGCGTCAGGACCGATGTCCGCTTCGTCGTAGAAGCTCACTGAAAGCTCGGTGGCGGCTGCAAAGCGCGCAGTCGGGCTTGAACTCTCGTTGCGAGCCCCGCCAGACTTGGCAGGCGTAACTGGTACCGTCGGTTGTCCTTTCGCCATGTTTCTCGTCTTTTTCTTGTTCTTCTTCTCTTGGTAGCTCGTAAACTGGAAGGCCATACAAACAGTTCACAATGGTCACAATCTGTTCCCGGGTCGCGGCACCAGTTGTGGTGTTGGAATTCCCGCGTGAGCTCTAGCTACAAATGTAGTTAGGACGTTCCCACAACAATACGTCTACTAGGATAGTAAACGATCGTTCGGGCGGACCTGAAGACCCCAGTTCTACCCTTGCACCGGGCCAAACTGGACCTTGTAAGCTACTTATATAGGCCAACCAGTAAAAATAAGAACACGCTACTAGCACGAGCAAAGCTAGCAGGTGTTTTGAATCCTCGTGGTCCCAACAGCGGAAGGGTACCAGGCACGGGTAAGCCTTTTACGAGATCACCGAGTGTTCAACACTCGGTAGGAAGAAAAAAAGGGAGGCAGTTCAAGCACTCCCAGTCGTGCAAATAGGCAACAATAAGCCGTCACGTAAAACCTCCCGATAGTAATCGGCCAATACACAAAGTCTCTTGGCCTTGCCGGATGAACCCTCGCTACAAAGCTTCGAGTTCACCGACAGGCATAACACACTCAAACAAGCTTGACCTGACGCTTACCTTGAAGCCGGACGTCGCTCTGTGTGCTTGAGTGGAAATTCTGTTCTGTATTTAAGCTTACCCTTTCGGGTCTATTCCTAATAAGAAGTCCTAATCAAGTATACAAATATCAAGTGAGCAATGATCCGTTATGGATCTTCTTGCATGCCAAGCGTCGTCTGCACCGTCGCATGAGCATCTTTAACGGTCCGCGCCCTGTCGCAGACGGTGAACGTGCCTTCCAAGGGTCGCTGAGTATTCCGCGAACTCATCCCAACCGCCACTGAGGGTTCGTACCGTAGATGGTCCGCTGAATGCGAATCCGGCCAGTCCGTTATTAATAATACGGACAGCCTGGATTCAGTGACATATGGCCGTATCTGATACTTGTTGAAAGCTCGGGAGTGACGCCGTCGAGTCCCTTGCACCTTGGCGTCTCCGTACATCACATGACCGAGGGTTCGTTGCTTGAACATCTTGGGCGGTGTCACGTCTTTGTCGACGGGTGACAATCCGCAACTACGGAGAAATCACTACACCACACGATCCCATGGCCATCTCGACCTCACGGGTCCAGAGAAGGAGATTCTCATTATCCTTCCCCTCGAAGGTTTTTACGCTCACCATGAGCGGTTTCAGTCTCATAGACTCTTCACGCGTCATCGACGCCGCCGCCGTTGCGGCGCTCATCTTTTCTTGGACATGCTCCAAGATTGCGTTCTCGTAGCGGGAGAACGATTCCAGCCTGGCAGTGACCACCTCTGGACCTTGCGATGCAAGATGAGCCACGCCCTCCGGGCCAAGCAAGGACATAAGCTTAGTAAGCACGTCCTGCTGCGCCGGGGGCAAATTCGCGAACACGGGGTGTTCCATCCTCGCAGAGGATATAGTCAACCGACTCAGGAGCGGGATTGACTACATGTGCTACCAAGTGCAGCGGGGCTGCCGTAGCTTTAGCGTCAGAGGAAGACGTTCGACTCAAAGAGTCACTAATACTAAGTTCCTTATCCAAAGGACACTTACAGCCCAAGACCAGGGCTCAAAGTTAATACCTTAACTTTTATGCTTCAAAATCAAAAGGTAGTTATTTACTATGATTGCGGCCAAGCCGCCTAGGGGTAAATGTATCTCTTTAACTATCTAGCATAGTTAAACCTAATCAAATGCATAACGTGTGGCCTTCAGCCAACGTACTGAGAGACCTTGTTAACTCTCTGGCTTATGTACTGAGAGTATGTTAACTCTCCAACTTATGTACTGTGAGTTTGTTACCTCTCTGGGTACTTCGTACCCCTGTGTGTTCCACACCATGTAGCCCCGCTACAATCCAACTTACCAACAGCGCCCAGACACCGACTAACGGAGGGGGCCCCCCGATGATCCGTGTTCTGCTTGCTACGTAATTGCGCTGGTATTCTGGACAGTAGCAGAAAGCAGAATAAACTCTTGTTACTTCCCTTATTATCTCAACCGCAACTACGGTTTCTTCTTGAGTTTGCCTTTTTCTTTTGAGAGAAAAGCATACTCAAGAAGAAACCGTAGTTGCGGTTTGCCTTTTGCTTTTGAGAGAAAATCATACTCAAGAAGAAACCGTAGTTGCGGTCGAGGTAATAAGGGAAGTAACAAGAGTTTATTCTGCTTTCTGCTACTGTCCAGAATACCAGCGCAATTACGTAACAGGGTTATGAGCCCAACGACGCGGAACAGAGGAATCGGAGACTCAGTAGCCAAGAAAGCGGAGGTGGAATGGAATAAAGATGGCCGTCCAGTGAATTGGAATGGACGCAATTGGCCTCTTTACAAGCGCACCATAGTGCGATACCTGACTTGCTACAAAGTAGAGGATAATGGCTGGCGTTTGGACGACATCTGTGACGGTAGTACTGAGTACCGAAACACCAATGGTAACGAGGAGGAGCAACGATTCATGCGGCAAGACCAGTTACTCGCTAAGTTGATTGCAAGTTCACTGTCGTGCACCCTCGCCCAGCAAGTAATGCGGTTTGACTACGGGTCGGACATGTGGAACTACTTGGCTGCGCGCTTTGAAGGGCGTGAAAACAAGATGACTACGCTGTACACACAACGTGGCGTTCGTCAGAAGCTCGAAGGTGCATACATGTCGGCCAGGTGCAGACGTTGGCCGCAGTAACGGTGGCAAGCCGATGCCAAAGTACCAGAATCGTAACAAGGACAAGACTACCATAAACAGCGGTGGCAGTCAAAAGTACTCGAGGTACTTCAAGAGAAGAACCGACGAGCAGCAGCGGCAGTATGCAGAAGATCGAGAGAATAAGAACTGCTTTGGCTGCCATCAGCCGGGGCACACTCGAAGAAGCGGCCCAGAAGAGATGAAGCCAGAGCCGGAGAGCCTAAGTGGTAGTAGTGTCGGTAACGTCCGCAACCATGCCAGCTTCACTCTTTCGTCGGGGGTGGCTAGCCGCGAGCCACAAAGACCTGCGCAAAAGCAGGAGGGACGCGCCTACGCACGAGAAGCTTTATAGTCGGAGAAAGGCACTGCCAGGTACCAAAAGAAGCTAGAATACCAGCCGGAGACTTGGGTGCTCGACAATGGAGCGACACAGCATTTGGCCGGAGATACGAGATACTTTGTCAACTACCGTGATCTAACGCTAGAAGAGCTACAGCTCATGGCTACAACGGCAAGAGTACTCCAGTCGGCATAGGATCAATTGACCTATGGGTCAATGTTAACGACGATCCAGTAGTTCTTCGTCGAGAACGTATATTATTCGCCACAACGGACTAATTTGCTCTCCCAGTCGGCGGCAACGGAGCAAGGATTCCAAACCTCGTATGACGACTCGACGAGAGAATACACGTTGAATATGAATGGTGAAGTAGCACTTAAGGTGCAGGTACAACCGGCTAAGCTGTGGACGTTCACAGCAGACAACTCATTCTTACCAGGGATAACGTCGGAGGAATACCAGCCAACGCCAAAGCCAATGATCAACTACGCAATTAGTGATGGCGTTGCAGACTTGCAGAGCTGGCACGAGCGACTGGGCCACATCTGCCCTCGATTTGTGAAGCAAATGGCCGATCAAAACTTGGTCGAAGGGATGATGTTGAGAAAGAGGGACTTTGATATGTGTGAAGCCTGTCAACTTGGAAAACAACGCGCAAAGACACCATTGAAACAACTAGATCGTGGAGTCAAACGACGAAACCAGTTAGTATTTGCCGATCTGCTATTTCCGCCAAGTCACTACAATTGTACGCGTTTCAAGGCAGAACTGGTGATAATGGACGCTAACACGAGGTTTACAACGATTTATCCGGTGCAGACAAAGCAGAAGAAAGAAATTAATTCACTGATGAAGCGATATGTCGTTTGGGCTGAGAGGCAATCACCCGAATGCAAGGTGAATGAGATCATTACAGACGGCGGTGGTGAGTTCGAGAATGGACAGATCACAACATGGTACCAGGAATACACACCGTCATATCACCCAAAACATCTCGGCTGAACACGGTGGAGCGTACCCATCAGACGATAGCTGGCGTGATGAAGACAATGATGAAGGAATCGGGTTCCCGACGTCATCTTGGATCGAAGCACTGTATTATGCAGTGTATCCTAAGAATCGATCACTCTCAAGTTCAACTAACTGCACGCCGTACGAAGGAATGTGGGAAAGACGCCCAGATATTCACAACATTAGGAAATTCGGAGCTCTAGTCTACGCACACACGAGGGTTGGGCCGTCACATCACAAATTTGCCGACAGCTGCAAGATTGGATTTGTGCTCGGCTATCGTGATGGAGTTCTTGGATGTAAAGTCTATTTTCCTGCAGATGGTTCAGTATTTATTGCTGGAGAAATCACTGCCAACAAACGAGTACTATACAAAGATCGACACCACACTGATTTTGGTCGAAGCGTAAGAGACTGGGTACTAGCTGAGCGACCCGATTTCACAAGCACAGGCCGTCATGATTACGACTTACCAGTCGTCGGGGGGAGTGACGGAGATAGCAGCAATGATACCGTCAGTAACGAGCAACATAGCTCAAGATCTGGTGGACCAAGCGTTAAAGGACCGTCATGGCTACGAAAACCGCTACCAAGCTTTGAAAATACCATGGCGGTGCCTCCTGAGGTGGATCGTCGAAAACGAGTTAGTGACAGTATGAAACGCATCAGATTTGCTGCCGACGATGAAAGTGAACCAAATACTAGCACGTGTCAGGAGACAGTGGACTCGAGTTTGGAAGAGGAATCAGATGATCTTGACCAAGAAGCTGAAGAACAATTTAAATACGCAGAATTGATAGCAAGATCGCTGCTCGACGACGTGGATGAGAATTCACTTAGTGATGGAAGTGAAGATGGTGCTGAAAAGGAGAAGAAACAGCACTTAAAGAGGGGTATGGAGGTGTTTGCGGAACCTGAAGAAGAGGATTTAACTGCTGACGAGATGCAAGTGTAAGCTGCGCTAATCGCTATCGCACTTATTACAGAGACGCCTACGCAGCCACAGCAACGCACATGGCACATTTCGGAGGTAAAAGTTCCAAGAACAGTATCCCAGGCGATGAACGCACCCCAGAGAGCTGAATGGTGGAAAGAAATGGAGAAAAAAGTGTCAGCAATGGTTGAAAAGACGTACTTGAGTTGGTTGCGGAGACGGACATTCCAATAGGGATGAAAACACTCGAGACGATGTGGCGATTTCAGCCCAAGACTGATGATTTTGGAGATATTTTACGCTATCGCTCTCGTCTCTGTGCTCGTGGAGACAAGGAGGTACCAGGTATTGACTTCAGTGTATTGGATACATTCTCACCTGTGGCGCGAATGGATTCATTCAGATTGTTTGTTGCACTTTGTCAATTTTACCAATTGGTTGCCCACCAAGGTGATATCAACACAGCCTACCTGAATGCACCGAAGAAACAACTCGCATTCATTCGACGAATCATAGGATTCCCACTCAAACCAGGATGGGTCTACAAGGTGAAGAATGCGTTGTATGGTTTGCATGAAAGTGGACGTGAATGGTACGACGAGCTGCACAGTTGGCTGAGTGAAAAAGGAATGGAGAGAAGTACGACTGAACCCTGCCTGTATTTCCGATTTGAAGGGCGATCTACTGCTCTCCTCTTTATCTACGTGGATGATTTTATCTATGCTACGAACAACCCGAGCTGGAAGACAACGTTTTTCGCAGACATTGATGCAAAGTATGGCATCAAAGACTTGGGTTGGCTAGGAAATTATCCTGGAGTACAAGTTGAATGGCAAGATGATGGTGTTTTACTTCACCAGACAAAGTACGCGAAAGATATCTTGAAGAGATTCGCGTTTGCAGACGCTGTTGGTTGCCGATCACCAATGGACACTACGGTCAAGCTGGAAGCTGCGAAAGAAGGTGATATAAAACCTGGTTTGCCGTATCGTGAAGTAATTGGAGCATAGATGTACTTGGCGACAAGCACTCGCCCGGATCTTGCTTTTTCTGTTGGTTATATGAGCCGTCATGTACAGCATCCGAACGCAGCACATGTTGGAGCACTAAAGAGGATCTTACGGTACTTAGTTGCAACGTCGGACCATGCAGAGTTCTTTAAGAACCAAGACAATGAAGCTGCAGAGAAGTTGGATACGTTGATGCTGATTGGGGCAATTGTCCGGACACGAGAAAAAGCGCTACTGGATATGTGATGACGATGGCTGGAGGACCGGTGACGTGGGCTGCGCGACGACAAACAATTGTGGCACTAAGCACGGCAGAAGCAGAATATGCTGCGGCTTGTGAGGCGTGTCAAGAAGGAGCTGCTATTAAGAACATCTTGTCGGAGGTTGTCGGTAAGAGCACTCTGATGTTTAAACTTGGAGTTGACAACCAAGCAGCGATTTCACTAGCAACCCACCCCACGTACAGCAGAAAGACACGTCGTATTGAGTTACGCCTCCACTACGTGAGAGATATGGCTCGCCAGAAAGATGTTTTACTATGGAATGTGAAAGGAGACGAATACCCTGCGGATCTTCTGACGAAACCAATGGGGTTGACGCGGCTTGATAGGACAAAGCTCATCATCGGCATGACACCGAAGATTAGCAAGACTCGCCGTGAGACCAAAAGAGCGAAGTATCGTGAGGAAGTGCTGTGTGGGAGCAGAGTGAAGAGATATGAAGATTAGTTCCGAGAGAGCTATCTCGGAGGGCGGCGTGTTAAGATATTGGGTGAGCTGTACGACTTAGTATGCACAGCACGTACAGTCCCAGAAGGAGAGAGGTGATCGAAGACCAAGAACGGAACGTTTAGCTGTAAGGACGCAAGAGGTCTAACCACAGTTTGCCTTTTGCTTTTGAGAGAAAAGCATACTCAAGAAGAAACCGTAGTTGCGGTCGAGGTAATAAGGGAAGTAACGAGAGTTTATTCGGCTTTCTGCTACTGTCCAGAATACCAGCGCAATTACGTAACACTGCTGAACTTTCCTCACCTTGTGTACTCGTCGGTAGGGCGGGATCTTGCTCTCTCGGTAACTTCCGAAGCGTTCCAGTGGTGAAGCTTGAGTGTCTTGGCGGAACGTGGGGATGGGGTGTAGCAGTAGTGGTAAGATCTTCACTCTGCGTCCGTAATTGTTTTTGGGCCTCCAGCGAATATTCGAGCTTATGGATCCGGGTCCTAGATCGTGGATCTGGCCGTAGGGTTGTCTTGCGAATGTGTTCCCTTGCCTTTGTAGTTCCTTTGTGTCGTACTTGCTGCCTCCTGTGACGGGATCTTGAGAGTTGAGAACCTCTAGGGTGTAACCGACCAAGTAGTAAATTCGGTTAACCCGTCGGATCTGCACGTGTATGGGAAAGCTTACTAGGTTGTAGGAACTGGCCAATGTATTATCCAGTTATCACTACCAGCACTTGATTCGCAATTCCCAACCTTCTACGAGCTCGTACGGCCAATGTACTTCCGATTCTTGAGGGGAGGAAGGCACTTGCGTGATAGTGTGCAAATTGAAGTCTGATTCAAAGTTAGGCTTATACCTGCCTGGATTCCTACCTTCTATGTCTTTTACCTGTTAAACCCCCTACCAGGTTCGGCTGCATGTCCTTTTTCTCCTTGACCCATCATCCCAGCTGTATTATCCTCAGATCCACCGGATCCATGGCGTAATCATTATGGTCACCATATTATGGGTACACTCCTCCGGATCCAGGTCGCTTGGATCCACTTCACTGCAAGAGTACACTCATCATGGATCTGAGCTCTCCAATCTGCCAACATCGTCTTACGATTATCTGCGGTCTCCGTCACTCCACAAAAGTTCGAGATCCACTGCATCCACCATCCCCATATCCGGGATCCAGGTCACTTCGTGTAGGATCCTCACCTCCTTGGATCCGGACTCGGAAGTATGGGATCTGGGACATATCGTGGTGGATCTTGCCTTCTCGTTAGCTGTAGATACCAGATCCACCTTCAGATGACACCTACCATCCCTCCTTCATAGGATCCCCACTTGATCCACCTGTACATGTGTCACGGTGTACAGTTAGATGGTGGATTAACGATGCTGGCTGACTTCCTGCAGAAGGTCAACTCACTCCAGACTCTCCGGACCACGTCCAAGCAGGCGGGACCTGCACTCAAGACAGTGACGTTCCAAGTGTGAGGTCGTGAAGCAGCTGGTCGTGGCGGGAATTGGAGCTGGACCGCGACACACGAGGGGTCTGCTGAAAGTTAAGGAGCTCTGAAAACTTCTAGCGAGGTGAAATGAGGAAGTCAGTCGTGGATTTCCTTCAAACAAACAACACAAGAATATATCAACTTTTACATTACTATCCCAGTAGTATCGCTAATACTACTACCTCCTACGTTGGCCCAAGATACTCACGACCCCGATTAGAGGAAGACCGCGACAATTTGGTGGAGAAGCAGGGTATCTTCTAGCCGAATATCTTAGGAGTTCAAGCGCGAGAAGAGGCCTTGGCAGTGGAGTGTCAAGGAAGAAGTGGGAAAAGGATGAGCGCTCATGGATGGTCCGGCGAAGGACTTGGAGCCAGTGAAGAGGTAGGGGGATGGGCTCCTCCGTTGGAAACGGAGCCCGTGGAGATCCTCGAGGAGGAAGAGGAAGTGCGCGCTGAGAGAGCTGCTGACGGCGGCACGCCGCAGAGACTTCAAGGAAGGGAGCGCCAGGGAGATGGCGGGGAACGTGGCACGCCGCAGCGAGCTGATCCCGAGACGGGAAGGCACGAGACACGAGCGGTCCACGTGGAAGGGCGAGGACATGTTCGAAGTTGCGTCTCCGTCTCCGGGAACGAGAAGGACGGTTGTGTCTGTGTCTGGGACACCTCAGGGTGGACAGATGTCTAGCACAGGCCTTGAGCAGTGGGCACGCCAACCGGCACCCAGCGAGGGAACGACGCCTGCAAGGACGACAACGGGTACGCTCTTGGACGCTTCGGTGATGGACTCGGGAGGTCGCCGCGAGGTGGGGTTCGCCTTGGATCGATCGCGACCCTCGTTACTACCAGTGGACAGCTCTGGAAGAGACGTGCCCATGGTCACGTCTGTGTACGGACAATCCAACAACAGCGTACCGGGCCAACAAGGAAGACGTCGCGCCCCAGAGAATGCACCCGATGCTGCTGGGACACCAACGCGAGCGTACGTACCTGGTGGAAGTCGAGGAGCGACGCCTGTTCAATCGATGAGAACGCCAACGAGAGGAAGTGGAACGCCGACGACGGACCCAGCCTTACAGGCTCTCATCATGGACGGTCTCGCCCAATTGCTACAGAAGGCTGGGATGACAAACGGAACGCCTGTGCCGTCACCAAGACCTCAAGCTACGGGACACGTGCCACGTGCCACGTACCGTGCCGACGCCGACCCGACCAGTGACGTCTTCAATGATGGGGTACCAAGGACCTATGACCCCGAGAATGAGGACGCAAACGCCGGTTTCGACGCCTAGCCGAATGCCGATGGCTGCTATTCCTTCGTATGGAGGCGTGTCAATTCCAATGGCTGGTTCCACGTGGAACGGTGGGGTAGTGGAACGCCTCAAAGGAGTGCGTTCTACCCTCCCTTCCAACCGCCAATGCCGTCGACACCTGGATGGGCTGCAGCTGGAACGATTCCCGCGTGGTCTGCTGCGTCTGCGCGGCAGACACCTGCAAGCCCCAGAAGCGGAACGTACGGATTGCCGTTCCAGAGAACGTCTCCTATGCCTGTTGCGACGTTCCAAGGACGAGGGTACCAAGGACCTATGACCCCGATAATGAGGACGCAAACGCCGGTTTCGACGCCTAGCCGAATGCCGATGGCTGCTATTCCTTCGTATGGAGGCGTGTCAATTCCAATGGCTGGTTCCACGTGGAACGGTGGGGTAGTGGAACGCCTCAAAGGAGTGCGTTCTACCCTCCCTTCCAGCCGCCAATGCCGTCGACACCTGGATGGGCTGCAGCTGGAACGATTCCCGCGTGGTCTGCTGCGTCTGCGCGGCAGACACCTGCAAGCCCCAGAAGCGGAACGTACGGATTGCCGTTCCAGAGAACGTCTCCTATGCCTGTTGCGACGTTCCAAGGACGAGGGTACCAAGGACCTATGACCCCGAGAATGAGGACGCAAACGCCGGTTTCGACGCCTAGCCGAATGCCGATGGCTGCTATTCCTTCGTATGGAGGCGTGTCAATTCCAATGGCTGGTTCCACGTGGAACGGTGGGGTAGTGGAACGCCTCAAAAGAGTGCGTTCTACCCTCCCTTCCAACCGCCAATGCCGTCGACACCTGGATGGGCTGCAGCTGGAACGATTCCCGCGTGGTCTGCTGCGTCTGCGCGGCAGACACCTGCAAGCCTGTTACATAATTGCGCTGGTATTCTGGACAGTAGCAGAAAGCAGAATAAACTCTTGTTACTTCCCTTATTACCTCGACCGCAACTACGGTTTCTTCTTGAGTATGATTTCTCTCAAAAGCAAAAGGCTAACCGCAACTACGGTTCTTCTTGAGTATGCTTTTCTCTCAAAAGCAAAAGGCAAACTCAGGAAGAAACCCTCTGGGGCTTGCAGGTGTCTGCCGCGCAGACGCAGCAGACTACGCGGGAATCGTTCCAGCTGCAGCCCATCCAGGTGTCGACGGCATTGGCGGTTGGAAGGGAGGGTAGAACGCACTCCTTTGAGGCGTTCCACTACCCCACCGTTCCACGTGGAACCAGCCATTGGAATTGACACGCCTCCATACGAAGGAATAGCAGCCATCGGCATTCGGCTAGGCGTCGAAACCGGCGTTTGCGTCTTCATTCTCGGGGTCATAGGTCCTTGGTACCCTCATCCCTGGAACGTCGCAACAGTCATAGGAGACGTTCTCTGGAACGGCAATCCGTACGTTCCGCTTCTGGGGCTTGCAGGTGTCTGCCGCGCAGACGCAGCCGACCACGCGGGAATCGTTCCAGCTGCAGCCCATCCAGGTGTCGACGGCATTGGCGGTTGGAAGGGAGGGTAGAACGCACTACTTTGAGGCGTTCCACTACCCCACCGTTCCACGTGGAACCAGCCATTGGAATTGACACGCCTCCATACGAAGGAATAGCAGCCATCGGCATTCGGCTAGGCGTCGAAACCGGCGTTTGCGTCCTCATTATCGGGGTCATAGGTCCTTGGTACCCTCGTCCCTGGAACGTCGCAACAGTCATAGGAGACGTTCTCTGGAACGGCAATCCGTACGTTCCGCTTCTGGGGCTTGCAGGTGTCTGCCGCGCAGACGCAGCAGACTACGCGGGAATCGTTCCAGCTGCAGCCCATCCAGGTGTCGACGGCATTGGCGGTTGGAAGGGAGGGTAGAACGCACTCCTTTGAGGCGTTCCACTACCCCACCGTTCCACGTGGAACCAGCCATTGGAATTGACACGCCTCCATACGAAGGAATAGCAGCCATCGGCATTCGGCTAGGCGTCGAAAGCGGCGTTTGCGTCCTCATTCTCGGGGTCATAGGTCCTTGGTACCCTCGTCCCTGGAACGTCGCAACAGTCATAGGAGACGTTCTCTGGAACGGCAATCCGTACGTTCCGCTTCTGGGGCTTGCAGGTGTCTGCCGCGCAGACGCAGCAGACCACGCGGGAATCGTTCCAGCTGCAGCCCATCCAGGTGTCGACGGCATTGGCGGTTGGAAGAAGGGGTAGAACGCACTCCTTTGAGGCGTTCCACTACCCCACCGTTCCACGTGGAACCAGCCATTGGAATTGACACGCCTACATACGAAGGAATAGCAGCCATCGGCATTCGGCTAGGCGTCGAAACCGGCGTTTGCGTCCTCATTCTCGGGGTCATAGGTCCTTGGTACCCCATCATTGAAGACGTCACTGGTCGGGTCGGCGTCGGCACGGTACGTGGCACGTGGCACGTGTCCCGTAGCTTGAGGTCTTGGTGACGGCACAGGCGTTCCGTTTGTCATCCCAGCCTTCTGTAGCAATTGGGCGAGACCGTCCATGATGAGAGCCTGTAAGGCTGGGTCCGTCGTCGGCGTTCCACTTCCTCTCGTTGGCGTTCTCATCGATTGAACAGCGTCGCTCCTCGATTTCCACCAGGTACGTACGCTCGCGTTGCTCTCACTGCAGCATCGGGTGCATTCTCTGGGGCGCGACGTCT
>NW_003303753.1:242433-245129 GCF_000142945.1 Phytophthora infestans T30-4
GTACACAGACGTGACCATGGCACGTCTCTTCCAGAGCTGTCCACTGGTAGTAACGAGGGTCGCGATCGATCCAAGGCGAACCCCACCTCGCGGCGACCTCCCGAGTCCATCACCGAAGCGTTCAAGAGCGTACCCGTTGTCGTCCTTGCAGGCGTCGTTCCCTCGCTGGGTGCCGGTTGGCGTGCCCACTGCTCAAAGGCCTGTGCTAGACATCTGTCCACCCTGAGGTGTCCCAGACACAGACACAACCGTCCTTCTCGTTCCCGGAGACGGAGACGCAACTTCGAACATGTCCTCGCCCTTCCACGTGGACCGCTCGTGTCTCGTGCCTTCCCGTCTCGGGATCAGCTCGCTGCGGCGTGCCACGTTCCCCGCCATCTCCCTGGCGCTCCCTTCCTTGAAGTCTCTGCGGCGTGCCGCCGTCAGCAGCTCTCTCAGCGCGCACTTCCTCTTCCTCCTTGAGGATCTCCACGGGCTCCGTTTCCAACGGAGGAGCCCATCCCCCTACCCCTTCACTGGCTCCAAGTCCTTCGCCGGACCATCCATGAGCGCTCATCCTTTTCCCACTTCTTCCTTGACACTCCACTGCCAAGGCCTCTTCTCGCGCTTGAACTCCTAAGATATTCGGCTAGAAGATACCCTGCTTCTCCACCAAATTGTCGCGGTCTTCCTCTAATCGGGGTCGTGAGTATCTTGGGCCAACGTAGGAGGTAGTAGTATTAGCGATACTACTGGGATAGTAATGTAAAAGTTGATATATTCTTGTGTTGTTTGTTTGAAGGAAATCCACGACTGACTTCCTCATTTCACCTCGCTAGAAGTTTTCAGAGCTCCTTAACTTTCAGCAGACCCCTCGTGTGTCGCGGTCCAGCTCCAATTCCCGCCACGACCAGCTGCTTCACGACCTCACACTTGGAACGTCACTGTCTCGAGTGCAGGTCCCGCCTGCTTGGACGTGGTCCGGAGAGTCTGGAGTGAGTTGACCTTCTGCAGGAAGTCAGCCAGCATCGTTAATCCACCATCTAACTGTACACCGTGACACATGTACAGGTGGATCAAGTGGGGATCATATGAAGGAGGGATGGTAGGTGTCATCTGAAGGTGGATCTGGTATCTACAGCTAACGAGAAGGCAAGATCCACCACGATATGTCCCAGATCCCATACTTCCGAGTCCGGATCCAAGGAGGTGAGGATCCTACACGAAGTGACCTGGATCCCGGATATGGGGATGGTGGATGCAGTGGATCTCGAACTTTTGTGGAGTGACGGAGACCGCAGATAGTCGTAAGACGATGTTGGCAGATTGGAGAGCTCAGATCCATGATGAGTGTACTCTTGCAGTGAAGTGGATCCAAGCGACCTGGATCCGGATGAGTGTACCCATAATATGGTGACCATAATGATTACGCCATGGATCCGGTGGATCTGAGGATAATACAGCTGGGATGATGGGTCAAGGAGAAAAAGGACATGCAGCCGAACCTGGTAGGGGGTTTAACAGGTAAAAGACATAGAAGGTAGGAATCCAGGCAGGTATAAGCCTAACTTTGAATCAGACTTCAATTTGCACACTATCACGCAAGTGCCTTCCTCCCCTCAAGAATCGGAAGTACATTGGCCGTACGAGCTCGTAGAAGGTTGGGAATTGCGAATCTAGTGCTGGTAGTGATAACTGGATAATACATTGGCCAGTTCCTACAACCTAGTAAGCTTTCCCATACACGTGCAGATCCGACGGGTTAACCGAATTTACTACTTGGTCGGTTACACCCTAGAGGTTCTCAACTCTCAAGATCCCGTCACACGAGGCAGCAAGTACGACACAAAGGAACTACAAAGGCAAGGGAACACATTCGCAAGACAACCCTACGGCCAGATCCACGATCTAGGCCCCGGATCCATAAGCTCGAATATTCGCTGGAGGCCCAGAAACAATTACGGACGTAGAGTGAAGATCTTACCACTACTGCTACACCCCATCCCCACGTTCCGCCAAGACACTCAAGCTTCACCACTGGAACGCTTCGGAAGTTACCGAGAGAGCAAGATCCCGCCCTACCGACGAGTACACAAGGTGAGGAAAGTTCAGCAGTGTTACGTAATTGCGCTGGTATTCTGGGCAGTAGCAGAAAGCCGAATAAACTCTCGTTACTTCCCTTATTACCTCGACCGCAACTACGGTTTCTTCTTGAGTATGCTTTTCTCTCAAAAGCAAAAGGCAAACTGTGGTTAGACCTCTTGCGTCCTTACAGCTAAACGTTCCGTTCTTGGTCTTCGATCACCTCTCTCCTTCTGGGACTGTACGTGCTGTGCATACTAAGTCGTACAGCTCACCCAATATCTTAACACGCCGCCCTCCGAGATAGCTCTCTCGGAACTAATCTTCATATCTCTTCACTCTGCTCCCACACAGCACTTCCCCACGATACTTCGCTCTTTTGGTCTCACGGCGAGTCTTGCTAATCTTCGGTGTCATGCCGATGATGAGCTTTGTCCTATCAAGCCGCGTCAACCCCATTGGTTTCGTCAGAAGATCCGCTGGGTATTCGTCTCCTTTCACATTCCATAGTAAAACATCTTTCTGGCGAGCCATATCTCTCACGTAGTGGAGGCGTAACTCAATACGACGTGTCTTTCTGCTGTACGTGGGGTGGGTTGCTAGTGAAATCGCTGCTTGGTTGTCAACTCCAAGTT
>NW_003303753.1:248011-252211 GCF_000142945.1 Phytophthora infestans T30-4
CTGAAATCGCCACATCGTCTCGAGTGTTTTCATTCCTATTGGAATGTCCGTCTCCGCAACCAACTCAAGTACGTCTTTTCAACCATTGCTGACACTTTTTTCTCCATTTCTTTCCACCATTCAGCTCTCTGGGGTGCGTTCATCGCCTGGGATACTGTTCTTGGAACTTTTACCTCCGAAATGTGCCATGTGCGTTGCTGTGGCTGCGTAGGCGTCTCTGTAATAAGTGCGATAGCGATTAGCGCAGCTTACACTTGCATCTCGTCAGCAGTTAAATCCTCTTCTTCAGGTTCCGCAAACACCTCCATACCCCTCTTTAAGTGCTGTTTCTTCTCCTTTTCAGCACCATCTTCACTTCCATCACTAAGTGAATTCTCATCCACGTCGTCGAGCAGCGATCTTGCTATCAATTCTGCGTATTTAAATTGTTCTTCAGCTTCTTGGTCAAGATCATCTGATTCCTCTTCCAAACTCGAGTCCACTGTCTCCTGACACGTGCTAGTATTTGGTTCACTTTCATCGTCGGCAGCAAATCTGATGCGTTTCATACTGTCACTAACTCGTTTTCGACGATTCACCTCAGGAGGCACCGCCATGGTGTTTTCAAAGCTTGGTAGCGGTTTTCGTAGCCATGACGGTCCTTTAACGCTTGGTCCACCAGATCTTGAGCTATGTTGCTCGTTACTGACGGTATCATTGCTGCTATCTCCGTCACTCCCCCCGACGACTGGTAAGTCGTAATCATGACGGCCTGTGCTTGTGAAATCGGGTCGCTCAGCTAGTACCCAGTCTCTTACGCTTCGACCAAAATCAGTGTGGTGTCGATCTTTGTATAGTACTCGTTCGTTGGCAGTGATTTCTCCAGCAATTAATACTGAACCATCTGCAGGAAAATAGACTTTACATCCAAGAACTCCATCACGATAGCCGAGCACAAATCCAATCTTGCAGCTGTCGGCAAATTTGTGATGTGACGGCCCAACCCTCGTGTGTGCGTAGACTAGAGCTCCGAATTTCCTAATGTTGTGAATATCTGGGCGTCTTTCCCACATTCCTTCGTACGGCGTGCAGTTAGTTGAACTTGAGAGTGATCGATTCTTAGGATACACTGCATAATACAGTGCTTCGATCCAAAATGACGTCGGGAACCCGATTCCTTCATCATTGTCTTCATCACGCCAGCTATCGTCTGATGGGTACGCTCCACCGTGTTCAGCCGAGATGTTTTGGGTGATATGACGGTGTGTATTCCTGGTACCATGTTGTGATCTGTCCATTCTCGAACTCACCACCGCCGTCTGTAATGATCTCATTCACCTTGCATTCGGGTGATTGCCTCTCAGCCCAAACGACATATCGCTTCATCAGTGAATTAATTTCTTTCTTCTGCTTTGTCTGCACCGGATAAATCGTTGTAAACCTCGTGTGAGCGTCCATTATCACCAGTTCTGCCTTGAAACGCGTACAATTGTAGTGACTTGGCGGAAATAGCAGATCGGCAAATACTAACTGGTTTCGTCGTTTGACTCCACGATCTAGTTGTTTCAATGGTGTCTTTGCGCGTTGTTTTCCAAGTTGACAGGCTTCACACATGTCAAAGTCCCTCTTTCTCAACATCATCCCTTCGACCAAGTTTTGATCGGCCATTTGCTTCACAAATCGAGGGCAGATGTGGCCCAGTCGCTCGTGCTAGCTCTGCAAGTCTGCAACGCCATCACTAATTGCGTAGTTGATCATTGGCTTTGGCGTTGGCTGGTATTCCTCCGACGTTATCCCTGGTAAGAATGAGTTGTCTGCTGTGAACGTCCACAGCTTAGCCGGTTGTACCTGCACCTTAAGTGCTACTTCACCATTCATATTCAACGTGTATTCTCTCGTCGAGTCGTCATACGAGGTTTGGAATCCTTGCTCCGTTGCCGCCGACTGGGAGAGCAAATTAGTCCGTTGTGGCGAATAATATACGTTCTCGACGAAGAACTACTGGATCGTCGTTAACATTGACCCATAGGTCAATTGATCCTATGCCGACTGGAGTACTCTTGCCGTTGTAGCCATGAGCTGTAGCTCTTCTAGCGTTAGATCACGGTAGTTGACAAAGTATCTCGTATCTCCGGCCAAATGCTGTGTCGCTCCATTGTCGAGCACCCAAGTCTCCGGCTGGTATTCTAGCTTCTTTTGGTACCTGGCAGTGCCTTTCTCCGACTATAAAGCTTCTCGTGCGTAGGCGCGTTCCTCCTGCTTTTGCGCAGGTCTTTGTGGTTCGCGGCTAGCCACCCCCGACGAAAGAGTGAAGCTGGCATGGTTGCGGACGTTACCGACACTACTACCACTTAGGCTCTCCGGCTCTGGCTTCATCTCTTCTGGGCCGCTTCTTCGAGTGTGCCCCGGCTGATGGCAGCCAAAGCAGTTCTTATTCTCTCGATCTTCTGCATACTGCCGCTGCTGCTCGTCGGTTCTTCTCTTGAAGTACCTCGAGTACTTTTGACTGCCACCGCTGTTTATGGTAGTCTTGTCCTTGTTACGATTCTGGTACTTTGGCATCGGCTTGCCACCGTTACTGCGGCCAACGTCTGCACCTGGCCGACATGTATGCACCTTCGAGCTTCTGACGAACGCCACGTTGTGTGTACAGCGTAGTCATCTTGTTTTCACGCCCTTCAAAGCGCGTAGCCAAGTAGTTCCACATGTCCGACCCGTAGTCAAACCGCATTACTTGCTGGGCGAGGGTGCACGACAGTGAACTTGCAATCAACTTAGCGAGTAACTGGTCTTGCCGCATGAATCGTTGCTCCTCCTCGTTACCATTGGTGTTTCGGTACTCAGTACTACCGTCACAGATGTCGTCCAAACGCCAGCCATTATCCTCTACTTTGTAGCAAGTCAGGTATCGCACTATGGTGCGCTTGTAACGAGGCCAATTGCGTCCATTCCAATTCACTGGACGGCCATCTTTATTCCATTCCACCTCCGCTTTCTTGGCTACTGAGTCTCCGATTCCTCTGTTCCGCGTCGTTGGGCTCATAACCCTGTAACGTAATTGCGCTGGTATTCTGGACAGTAGCAGAAAGCAGAATAAACTCTTGTTACTTCCCTTATTACCTCGACCGCAATTACGGTTTCTTCTTGAGTATGATTTTCTCTCAAAAGCAAAAGGCAAACCGCAACTACGGTTTCTTCTTGAGTATGCTTTTCTCTCAAAAGCAAAAGGCAAACTCAAGAAGAAACCGTCTGGGGCTTGCAGGTGTCTGCCGCGCAGACGCAGCAGACCACGCGGGAATCGTTCCAGCTGCAGCCCATCCAGGTGTCGACGGCATTGGCGGTTGGAAGGGAGGGTAGAACGCACTCCTTTGAGGCGTTCCACTACCCCACCGTTCCACGTGGAACCAGCGATTGGAATTGACACGCCTCCATACGAAGGAATAGCAGCCATCGGCATTCGGCTAGGCGTCGAAACCGGCGTTTGCGTCCTCATTCTCGGGGGTCATAGGTCCTTGGTACCGTCGTCCCTGGAGCGTCGCAACAGGCATAGGAGACGTTCTCTGGAACGGCAATCCGTACGTTCCGCTTCTGGGGCTTGCAGGTGTCTGCCGCGCAGACGCAGCAGACCACGCGGGAATCGTTCCAGCTGCAGCCCATCCAGGTGTCGACGGCATTGGTGGTTGGAAGGGAGGGTAGAACGCACTCTTTTGAGGCGTTCTACTACCCCACCGTTCCACGTGGAGCCAGCCATTGGAATTGACACGCCTCCATACGAAGGAATAGCAGCCATCGGCATTCGGCTAGGCGTCGAAACCGGCGTTTGCGTCCTCATTCTCGGGGTCATAGGTCCTTGGTACCCTCGTCCCTGGAGCGTCGCAACAGGCATAGGAGACGTTCTCTGGAACGGCAATCCGTACGTTCCGCTTCTGGGGCTTGCAGGTGTCTGCCGCGCAGACGCAGCAGACCACGCGGGAATCGTTCCAGCTGCAGCCCATCCAGGTGTCGACGGCATTGGCGGTTGGAAAGGAGGGTAGAACGCACTCCTTTGAGGCGTTCCACTACCCCACCGTTCCACGTGGAACCAGCCATTGGAATTGACACGCCTCCATACGAAGGAATAGCAGCCATCGGCATTCGGCTAGGGGTCGAAACCGGCGTTTGCGTCCTCCTTCATCGAGGTCATAGGTCCTTGGCACCTTCGTCCCTGGAAACGTCGGCACA
>NW_003303753.1:253651-256491 GCF_000142945.1 Phytophthora infestans T30-4
TTCTGGGGCTTGCAGGTGTCTGCCGCGCAGACGCAGCAGACCACGCGGGAATCGTTCCCAGCTGCAGCCCATCCAGGTGTCGACGGCATTGGCGGTTGGAAGGGAGGGTAGAACGCACTCCTTTGAGGCGTTCCACTACCCCACCGTTCCACGTGGAACCAGCCATTGGAATTGACACGCCTCCATACGAAGGAATAGCAGCCATCGGCATTCGGCTAGGCGTCGAAACCGGCGTTTGCGTCCTCATTCTCGGGGTCATAGGTCCTTGGTACCCTCGTCCCTGGAACGTCGCAACAGTCATAGGAGACGTTCTCTGGAACGGCAATCCGTACGTTCCGCTTCTGGGGCTTGCAGGTGTCTGCCGCGCAGACGCAGCAGACCACGCGGGAATCGTTCCAGCTGCAGCCCATCCAGGTGTCGACGGCATTGGCGGTTGGAAGGGAGGGTAGAACGCACTCCTTTGAGGCGTTCCACTACCCCACCGTTCCACGTGGAACCAGCCATTGGAATTGACACGCCTCCATACGAAGGAATAGCAGCCATCGGCATTCGGCTAGGCGTCGAAACCGGCGTTTGCGTCCTCATTCTCGGGGTCATAGGTCCTTGGTACCCTCGTCCCTGGAACGTCGCAACAGTCATAGGAGACGTTCTCTGGAACGGCAATCCGTACGTTCCGCTTCTGGGGCTTGCAGGTGTCTGCCGCGCAGACGCAGCAGACCACGCGGGAATCGTTCCAGCTGCAGCCCATCCAGGTGTCGACGGCATTGGCGGTTGGAAGGGAGGGTAGAACGCACTCCTTTGAGGCGTTCCACTACCCCACCGTTCCACGTGGAACCAGCCATTGGAATTGACACGCCTCCATACGAAGGAATAGCAGCCATCGGCATTCGGCTAGGCGTCGAAACCGGCGTTTGCGTCCTCATTCTCGGGGTCATAGGTCCTTGGTACCCTCGTCCCTGGAACGTCGCAACAGTCATAGGAGACGTTCTCTGGAACGGCAATCCGTACGTTCCGCTTCTGGGGCTTGCAGGTGTCTGCCGCGCAGACGCAGCAGACCACGCGGGAATCGTTCCAGCTGCAGCCCATCCAGGTGTCGACGGCATTGGCGGTTGGAAGGGAGGGTAGAACGCACTCCTTTGAGGCGTTCCACTACCCCACCGTTCCACGTGGAACCAGCCATTGGAATTGACACGCCTCCATACGAAGGAATAGCAGCCATCGGCATTCGGCTAGGCGTCGAAACCGGCGTTTGCGTCCTCATTCTCGGGGTCATAGGTCCTTGGTACCCTCGTCACTGGAACGTCGCAACAGTCATAGGAGACGTTCTCTGAAACGGCAATCCGTACGTTCCGCTTCTGGGGCTTGCAGGTGTCTGCCGCGCAGACGCAGCAGACCACGCGGGAATCGTTCCAGCTGCAGCCCATCCAGGTGTCGACGGCATTGGCGGTTGGAAGGGAGGGTAGAACGCACTCCTTTGAGGCGTTCCACTACCCCACCGTTCCACGTGGAACCAGCCATTGGAATTGACACGCCTCCATACGAAGGAATAGCAGCCATCGGCATTCGGCTAGGCGTCGAAACCGGCGTTTGCGTCCTCATTCTCGGGGTCATAGGTCCTTGGTACCCTCGTCCCTGGAGCGTCGCAACAGGCATAGGAGACGTTCTCTGGAACGGCAATCCGTACGTTCCGCTTCTGGGGCTTGCAGGTGTCTGCCGCGCAGACGCAGCAGACCACGCGGGAATCGTTCCAGCTGCAGCCCATCCAGGTGTCGACGGCATTGGCGGTTGGAAGGGAGGGTAGAACGCACTCCTTTGAGGCGTTCCACTACCCCACCGTTCCACGTGGAACCAGCCATTGGAATTGACACGCCTCCATACGAAGGAATAGCAGCCATCGGCATTCGGCTAGGCGTCGAAACCGGCGTTTGCGTCCTCATTCTCGGGGTCATAGGTCCTTGGTACCCTCGTCCCTGGAACGTCGCAACAGGCATAGGAGACGTTCTCTGGAACGGCAATCCGTACGTTCCGCTTCTGGGGCTTGCAGGTGTCTGCCGCGCAGACGCAGCAGACCACGCGGGAATCGTTCCAGCTGCAGCCCATCCAGGTGTCGACGGCATTGGCGGTTGGAAGGGAGGGTAGAACGCACTCCTTTGAGGCGTTCCACTACCCCACCGTTCCACGTGGAACCAGCCATTGGAATTGACACGCCTCCATACGAAGGAATAGCAGCCATCGGCATTCGGCTAGGCGTCGAAACCGGCGTTTGCGTCCTCATTCTCGGGGTCATAGGTCCTTGGTACCCTCGTCCCTGGAACGTCGCAACAGTCATAGGAGACGTTCTCTGGAACGGCAATCCGTACGTTCCGCTTCTGGGGCTTGCAGGTGTCTGCCGCGCAGACGCAGCAGACCACGCGGGAATCGTTCCAGCTGCAGCCCATCCAGGTGTCGACGGCATTGGCGGTTGGAAGGGAGGGTAGAACGCACTCCTTTGAGGCGTTCCACTACCCCACCGTTCCACGTGGAACCAGCCATTGGAATTGACACGCCTCCATACGAAGGAATAGCAGCCATCGGCATTCGGCTAGGCGTCGAAACCGGCGTTTGCGTCCTCATTCTCGGGGTCATAGGGTCCTTGGTACCCTCGTCCCTGGAACGTCGCAACAGTCATAGGAGACGTTCTCTGGAACGGCAATCCGTACGTTCCGCTTCTGGGGCTTGCAGGTGTCTGCCGCGCAGACGCCAGCAGACCACGCGGGAATCGTTCCAGCTGCAGCCCATCCAGGTGTCGACGGCATTGGCGGGTGGGAAGGGAAGGTAGAACGCACTCCTTTGAGGCGTTC
>NW_003303753.1:257357-315280 GCF_000142945.1 Phytophthora infestans T30-4
AGAGGGTGAAGTGGAAGAAGATGAAGTGGAGACGGAACCCACGAGAAAGCGTCGTCAAGGAAAGAAAAGAACCGTCTCCGATGTCGAAGAAGAAGAGCTGGTTCAGGTCCCTGTTTTTAAGGCGCATCATGATTCGTGGGCCTCGCTGGAGCAGTCTCTCAAGGAATACATGGAGGCGACGCGCCAAAAAATCGTGGTGAAAGAGGTGATCAATGTAGCCCGCAGGAATGCTGATCTTCGGCGCCAAGTGAGGTACCAAGGGCTTCCTGACTCAGAGTCGCCTCTCGTCCCTGCAGAGATGGAACCTTATCAGCGCAAGTTTATCTGTACGCATGGGTGGTCCGAACGTGACAGATCAACGGGAAAGCGGACGTCACACAAGCTGAGTACTACCGATTGTCCGTTTCAGATGCTGGCTCAAGCTACCAAGCGTAGTGACGGTCAATGGGGCGTTGTGATGAAGCGTGAAGTGTACGCCCATAATCATCGTGTCTCCGAAGACATTTACAGGTCTTATCCGGGTATTCGCCAGGTTCCGGCGGACTCAGGCGGCGTTAGCACTAAAAGAGTACAATAACGGGATGAAACTACGCGCTCTTTTAAGAGATAACGACGTCTGCGATGTGGTGTCTACTCTATGGATGATCATGCCTGGAGTTCGCGAAGTTGGGTCTTTCCTTACTACCTTTCCACTCAACAAGAATGGTGAGGGAAGGTCAATTCAGTGGCGCGTCGACGGAGATTACGTGCCAGATCGAGTGCGATTCAGGCTAGTCGAATCGCTTGTTGATGATGCGTTGGATAAGCTGAGGGGCGGATTGGCGCTAGATGAAGAAATTGAGTTGGACAGGGACGGTGAACGAATGGGCAGCATTGAGAGTTACGTGGTGTCAATTGAAAAAGTTGGTCAGTTCACCAGAGAGCAACTGGAAGCTATGAAATCCTTGTGGGGGCTACAAGATACTTGTCGCAATGCTGTTCTTTGCTGTACCTGGTTGAATAGCACTGTTAAACCCGCGGTCAGTGACCCCGCTTCAGCGGGTATTATAATGGGAAAGATACTGGAGTGTTGGCCGTATACACCGCTGGTTGGGTTCGGATTCGACCTGACGTACAACAATCTCTTTTGCTTTCGAGATTCCGCTTGGCTAAACGATAATGCCATGCGTGCTTTTGCGGTTTGTCTCGCACGGTACAAGAACAATTGTACAGTTGTCATTCCGCCCCCCAAAAAAGCCAAAGATGCCAAGAATGGAACCCAACCAAAGGCCACCAAAAGTCGTATCTCTACAAGCACGCTCGACAAAGTTGGTGAAAGTGTTGCCTCGCACCAATTCGTGCTTCTTCCTATCAATTTTGGTGGCACGCATTGGGGATGCCTCGTGGTTAAGCGAGACACCAAGGTTATCAAGATGTACGACAGCATGGGCGGTAAGAGAAACAAGAAACGGTTGCAGAAGATGGCTGAAGAAATCCGTACTGGGCCTCTACGTGACGATTCCTACGAAGCTTTGGAAGTAACCGAGCCGGTGCAAACGGACAGTGACAGTTGCGGTGTGTTTGTGTGCCGGTTTTTTTTTTTTTGACTTGCGTGAGCAGCGAATCCCCCAGCGATGTGTCCCCAGCTGGTATTACGAAGCTGAGGTGGGAGATGCTGCACGCAGTCATGAAGTTGAGGCCGCGCTAGTTATTCGTGCATATCCGTCAGTGCAACATGCATGCAAACACTAACGATTTTAATACATGGTCAATTCTTGGGCAAAACCTGGACAATGGCTGTATGGTGCAGAAGTCGATAATGGTACATTCGTGGTACGCCACCATGAGCGTGAACGCCGACACACCGCAGCGGCCATCACTCTAGAATTTTTCTAAGTAGCGCACACATGATTTACCCAGGTTTTAAAACCTGTAAAATACCTGGGTAAACGGTGAAGAAAACGATTGGTTGCGGTGAGTTCCGACGTCGACTGCCTACGATCATTTCCACTTTAGCCTAAGTCGTGCACACATGAGTATCCCAGGTTTTATACCTGGAAAATACCTGATTTGGTCATTTAAGTTCCCGAATGTAAATTACCAAATCTGATTCCGTTCTCTATAAGGAAACCTGGGCGAAACCTGGCCCCCTAGCTGGACTATTCATGGAGAATCAGATTTCTGAGTATTTTTTCAATCTGGGAAACCTGGACGCTAAGGTCGTCCTTTTACTATTTTATGAAGAACATATTTGCACAAAACATATATTTTTCTTTATATTTTTTCACCATACAAAAGATTAAACAATGCACCCATCCACCTCAACTGCGAAGTACGATCCGCTACGAGCTAAATGCACCGTCTTCATCGGGTTCTCTACCTCGTAAGTAAATGTTGAGACCACCTTGCAGTCCTTGTCTACTGTAGTCACCTCAACGCTCCAGTTGTGAAGTTTTGAAGCGGCATAAATCTCCAACTCTCCTGGATCTGTGTCTCCGTTTTGAATATTCTCCAGATACTGCGCGCCAATGAGACCGTCGAGATCGTCCAGGGTTTTATGTAGTTCACCAGCTCGTAAACAAAGTCGTCTATAGCAGTTGATGTGCCAAAGAGTAAACAGTAGAACAAGCTTGGCCTCTCGTTCTCGGGCAGGTACCAGGAAGGAGCGGATACGCAGAGCTGCTCTCGATCATCCGCTTCATTAAGGAGATATTGATACGATGCGTGTCAGTTCTCCATGTCAAGATCTGGTTCCAGAAGGTCTCTTAATTAAGGGCCGATGAAGCTTGTCTTGCTTAAAGCTTGACTTTGGTACAATCCCGCACAGTGTAAATGCCTTCTTGCTTGACGAGTTGCTACCCAGTCCAGCGTCCATTCCGCGACAGTTTTGTAATGGGGGATCTTGGGATTTCCAGCAGCGGTTTGCATAGCCGGATCGATCAACGCTCTGCTAATGTAAGCATCATACTTGTTCCGGTAGAACGATTGATAACTACGATTGACAGCTACGTCAAGTGGCTGTAATATACTGGTGAGGTTGGGCGGTACCACCACGACAAAGATGTTGTAGCGCTCCAATAGTGTAGACTCTGCCAAAGCTACGTGACACGCGTAAGAATCGATCAAATAGAGCACCGGCTCCCCAAAGAATTGGGTCTCCTTCCTTAAACACACCACCGCTTTAGAGAAGCGCAGCAGGATATCTTCGTTCCACATGCCAGTACTATTCACATCTACCAGAACACCATCAGGGCACTCCGGACGATTCTTTAGTTTTGAAAAGAGAAGGTGGGGCTTCAGGATGATTCCAGAGGCTGTAATGGCAAACGTAGCAGTGAAGCGCTTATGACTTGTCCCTCCCTTTTTTGAAAGTACCTCACGGGATCCACGAGTCGTGATGGTCGTCTTAGGCTCGGTTTCAAAGTACCTTGGTACCTGGTTCATGTTAACGATGTTGTCAAGCTTGATATTGTGCAGATCGATGAGTTGGTGAACACGATGAATGAAATCACGGCAAATCTCTCCAGCATTATCAGGCAGTATTCGTGTAGTCGTCTGACGCCGAGAGACGAGGTTCTTCCGACGTTTAAATCGCGCCAACCAACCAGTAGACGCATCAAAGCCCGATACCTGAGGACTATGTAGCTCTCGGTAGATGTTCAGAGCTTGCAGCCGGATGTAAGCGTCCTTGACCCACAGTCCTCTAGTATTTCTGTCTAAAATCCACTCATGTAGACGACATTCTACATCACCGTGCTTGGCAGGTCTCCCCCCCCCCACCCAGTCTTCTTGTTGTACGCGTGGTAATATCACGGTCTCTCAGAGCTTCCTTTAGTTGTCGCGGAGATCCCACCACCCTCGAATTGTTCCTGGAGCTATTTTGTGTTTTTTCCTTGGAGCAAAGAAGCCTTTTCTTTTGACGCCTTTGGCGTGTTGGGACAGGATATCCAGCTTCTCTTTGATAGTATAGTTTCGGCGCTTGCTTTTCACCATGGCAACTTGGGAATGAGCAACCGACAAGAGGAACGAGAAAAGTTGTGGTCAAACACTGACAGCCAACCACCTCCTATTACAGTTATAATTACACATGTTACTGTTGTATGCAGTAGGCGTTGTATTTTGCTATGTGTTCTATACGAATATTTTATCGCGAAAGATAAAATTCCATTATTTTATTAAAGCGCCTAGGCGTAGGTGTCTGTCTGTCAGTCCGTCCGTGGCTAGGGTTAATAAAACTCACGCTAATGCGGGTGTTCTACTGGCTGCCGAGCGCAGCGAAGGCGACCCCCATTGGCTAAAAGCGACATTGTGTTTTGTACACACTTTATGTGGACTACACATCGTACTTAAAAGCACTACTTAAATTTCATTTTGCTCTCATTTTCAGCTGCGGTCTGCAAGGCTACGCAAAGGGCGCTGCCTGTGTGCGCGTTAGTGAGCATTAGGATAAAATGTCGATGATCACACACGTACGTTATCGTCTTAGGAGCTGTTGAAAAAGAATTGTAGGCTTTGGTGACTCATATTTCGAAACTTTAGTACTTTTTGGTAATAAAATGATATTTTAGGCTTCGTAGTACTTTTGTAACAAGTAATCTTTTAAAAATGTTTTGCGCAGTACTATTCAAAATATTTTTATATTATTGCATTGCATTTATTTGTAGTAGTAGTACACAAAATTATCATATAAGCTTAAGAAAAGCACAGCTTTACTACTATTATTAATGTGTAAGCTTTAAAATATTACTATTGGGGCTTCCCACCCCACACACCACTGCACACCACACCGCCTCCGGAAAAAAGTATCATCCTCCTCTGTATTTGCGCGCGTAGTGTGCGACCTTAAGATATTGTGCAAACTTTCCAACAATGTATGTAGCGTACATAAACAATGGAAACAGCGTTTGCAATTGAGCTAGCGCGGAGGCACGTGGATAAACAAGAACACAAATCACGGAGGAACACCGAGTCAGACTATGTTCACGATGCGATAGAAGGAACAACTTCAAATACGGAAGGCCACGGACGATAAAGAATTAGGACACGATATTTCATGCGAAGCACGAACCACGGAAGAGCACGCAGTCATGAAACATACAGAGCGGCACGAAATGACGGAGGTGGGTGAGAGCTGAAATAAAGACACCCCAACGTTACGAAAAACACGGGCCACGGAAGAAAGCGCACGTTCGCAGTCACGGTAGACTACGTAGCTGTGTGAGTGCACGGAGTTCTCCCACCACGGTACAGTACGAAGCACGGTCGACAGATTAAACACAAAGCCACGGGAGAGCATAAGCGGGAAACCACCGAGCTTTGGAACACGATATTAGTGTAGAACCGGAGCTCACGGAGACCCACAGCACGATACCACGGTAGCTAACGATCGCCCAGACGACAGACCAACCCCGACACCACAAGTTAGTACGATAGCACGAACTATGCCACTAAACATGGGATAAATCAGCCGCGGAGCTATAGCCAGAAAACCATCGAGCCGCGGAGATCAATACCAGTGTAGAACATGAGCTTACCGAGCCACGGAGGTCAGTAGTAGATTAGAACTCGATCGCACGGACGGCGGACCATCCAGGAAATACACGGGGGGCGCTCGGGGTGACCACGATTGCACACCGTGGAGCATGATGCCATTGTAGAAAACGATAAGACGGGCAACGCAGATGCACTACGCGAGCACAGCACCATAAATATCATTACCACACCGCGATTGCACGATAGCGTGATAACGCGGTCGATGGAGCCTCACCAGGCGAGCACGATACAGGAGCGACGAAACAACACGACTGCGTGGAGGCACGAATCACGGAAGAGCACCCTTCGGCTAGCGTACCAGCGATGGGAGGCCAACAGTCACGAAAGCCTGTGTACCACATCACCGGTGCAGCCCACGTAAAACGTTTGAGAGCTGGGAATATTTAGCAGCCACGAAAGAGCCCGTACTAAAGAGCATGGACCAAAAAGGGAGAAAGTGCATATCCACTAAGCAGCGTGGGCCACGGCTGACCAGGGAACCACGAAGACAGGAAGGACAAGGAAGAGCACGGGCCACTGAAAAACATGACATCCAACCTGTAGAACGGGGTAACGGTAGCTTACCAAACCACGATACTGTACGGGGCCGCATGAGACTACAGAATGGTAAGTGGTTTAAGTACACGACATCACGATGCACTGGGGTGGACGAATTCACGCGCAGCATAGAAGTACAGGAATCTAAGCAAAAGCACGGGACACACTAAAGCACGAGAAGCTGCGGCCACCTCATCTCCGGCAAACCATGCTACTCCGCCGCGTAGCGGCGGCGGCCGGCTATTCTTACCCCTTTAGTGGTCTGTGGTCTGCGGCCGGCCGTCCGTCAGTCCGTCCGTTATGGGCCTGTTTGTTAGCATGAACATTTTCCCACGCATGGCTACACTCCACCTGTTCAGTACTTCAACGTCCCATCCTTTCGACTGCACCTATCTGTGTGACTCGGCTTGA
This sequence comes from Phytophthora infestans T30-4, assembly GCF_000142945.1. Taxonomy (NCBI): domain Eukaryota; phylum Oomycota; class Peronosporomycetes; order Peronosporales; family Peronosporaceae; genus Phytophthora; species Phytophthora infestans. The sequence continues at coordinate 263,838 of NW_003303753.1, forward strand.
CTATGCTAAATTTGCACTTTTAGCCATGAATAGGGTAAATAAATGTAACGCAAATACGCGCATTCTACTGGCTGCCGAGCGCAGCGAAGGCGGCCGCAATTGGCAAAAATTGCATTATGTGGTGTACATGCACTATATGGTCGACACATCGTACTTAAATGCACCGTTCAAATTTCATTTTGCTCCCGCGGAGCTACTCTCGACGCAAAGGGCGCTTCCTGTGTGCGCGTTAGTTAGCATTGGTAGAAGGCGCCAATGTGCACACACGTACTATATCGTCGTAGAAAAATTGTAGGGCCTGTTGACTTATATTTCGGCTTAAATTGGATCTTTAGTACTTTATTGGTTATAATATGATGTTTTAGGCTTCGTAGTACTTTTGAAATAGTTTAACTTACAATATTGTTTTGGCTAGTACAATTCTAAATATTTTCATATTATTGCTTGCAGTCATCTGTAGCAGTACTATAAAACAATAATTAGTGGCGCAAGAAAAGAAAACGCATTTTACTACTAATTCTAATCAATTTAAACTATAGTACCGGTATTATATTTGCGTTAGAAAAAGATGCACAATTTATTACCACTATTAAATATTTGAAAACTTTTAAAATGTGAAGATAGTGGCTCCCACAATCCCACCCCACATAACTATGTACACCACTCCGCCGCCGAAAAGAAGGATCATATTCCTTTGTATTTGCGCGCGTAGTGTGCGACCTTAAGATATTGTGCGCACTTTCCAACACGATATTTAGCGTACATCAAACAAAATGGAAACAGCGTTTGCAATTGAGCTAGCGCGGAGGCACGTGGATAAACAAGAACACAAATCACGGAGGAACACCGAGTCAGACTATGTTCACGATGCGATAGAAGGAACAACTTCAAATACGGAAGGCCACGGACGATAAAGAATTAGGACACGATATTTCATGCGAAGCACGAACCACGGAAGAGCACGCAGTCATGAAACATACAGAGCGGCACGAAATGACGGAGGTGGGTGAGAGCTGAAATAAAGACACCCCACCGTTACGAAAAACACGGGCCACGGAAGAAAGCGCACGTTCGCAGTCACGGTAGACTACGTAGCTGTGTGAGTGCACGGAGTTCTCCCACCACGGTACAGTACGAAGCACGGTCGACAGATTAAACACAAAGCCACGGGAGAGCATAAGCGGGAAACCACCGAGCTTTGGAACACGATATTAGTGTAGAACCGGAGCTCACGGAGACCCACAGCACGATACCACGGTAGCTAACGATCGCCCAGACGACAGACCAACCCCGACACCACAAGTTAGTACGATAGCACGAACTATGCCACTAAACATGGGATAAATCAGCCGCGGAGCTATAGCCAGAAAACCATCGAGCCGCGGAGATCAATACCAGTGTAGAACATGAGCTTACCGAGCCACGGAGGTCAGTAGTAGATTAGAACTCGATCGCACGGACGGCGGACCATCCAGGAAATACACGGGGGGCGCTCGGGGTGACCACGATTGCACACCGTGGAGCATGATGCCATTGTAGAAAACGATAAGACGGGCAACGCAGATGCACTACGCGAGCACAGCACCATAAATATCATTACCACACCGCGATTGCACGATAGCGTGATAACGCGGTCGATGGAGCCTCACCAGGCGAGCACGATACAGGAGCGACGAAACAACACGACTGCGTGGAGGCACGAATCACGGAAGAGCACCCTTCGGCTAGCGTACCAGCGATGGGAGGCCAACAGTCACGAAAGCCTGTGTACCACACCACCGGTGCAGCCCACGTAAAACGTTTGAGAGCTGGGAATATTTAGCAGCCACGAAAGAGCCCGTACTAAAGAGCATGGACCAAAAAGGGAGAAAGTGCATATCCACTAAGCAGCGTGGGCCACGGCTGACCAGGGAACCACGAAGACAGGAAGGACAAGGAAGAGCACGGGCCACTGAAAAACATGACATCCAACCTGTAGAACGGGGTAACGGTAGCTTACCAAACCACGATACTGTACGGGGCCGCATGAGACTACAGAATGATAAGTGGTTTAAGTACACGACATCACGATGCACTGGGGTGGACGAATTCACGCGCAGCATAGAAGTACAGGAATCTAAGCAAAAGCACGGGACACACCAAAGCACGAGAAGCTGCGGCCACCTCATCTCCGGCAAACCATGCCACTCCGCCGCGTAGCGGCGGTGGCCGGCAAATCCTAAACTATCAATGCTAGCACGGTGTCCGTCCGTCTGTCACACGAAACGCTCAGATTTTTGAGCCTTCCCATTGGCTGCCGAGCGGAGCGAAGGCGGCTTCGATTGGTTAAAATTGAAGTATGTTGCTTACATCAGTAAATTCATGTGGTTCACAGAGCACATATGGAGATTTGCACAAGACTATCCATTATCCGACATCGTTTTAATACTACGAAGTATTTACTATTTTAAAAATATTAATACATGTTGCTTTTAACATTTGAGTGCTAAACAGAAAGAGCTACTTATTCGCAAATCAAATAGCCCCTAAAGATACTTCCAATGCTGCAAGATGCTTAACGTACACGTAGGAATGCGTGTTTCTAAGGACATACTATAAATATACGTGATAGTATGTACTTAATAACTTTTGTAAGCTACAATGACTATTGTAACTACAACTGTTTCGCTGTAGAAATATTAATAAATTATCTGTGAGTGAGGTAACTGACTGAACTGCCTAATCATAGTACATGTACAGCAGAAGCTGGTCGTAAGAACAACGCTGTGTTAATAAACGTTGTCACTTGATCCATAAAGGTAGATACTGTAGTTTTAGATTGAACAAAATGAACTCATATGTGTTACTGCTGTAAACCATTGTTTTCTAAGAGTTGTTTAGACAGCAAAATCTGATTCTACTTAACCGGCGGACGCGTCGTCGACAGGGGCGTAGGATACGATTTTAAATGGAGCGGCAATACAACAACAGAACACGAGAGGTGTGAATTATAGTTGGATAGGTAGACCCCATAATGAAACGTTAACAAACTTGGAGCCTAAAAATGACGTCCAATAATTCTGGAATCATCGTTAAATTATCAAATACAAAATCACCAGCAACAGCAGCAAGGCGTCTTGCGACACAATATCCAAATACTTCAATCATAACTGGCACAGATTCGAGTGCTAATTCTGAATCAGCACGAAATGAACGCTACATACATTAAAATAGTACAATTTGAATACACAAAATGAACGCTACATACATTAAAATAGTACAATTTGAATATTGTTTAGCTTTCATTGAGTTTGAAATGAGAAGCGAACAATCTTTATTAATAGTTACTTACAAGCTGAATTAGGCAGTACAGACAGGTAAGTAGTGCAAGCTGGACAGGCCATTACTATCGTTTGCGCTGATGTGAGCCAAGTTTCATATCGGCTCAGAAGTGGCCCGTTATATCGAGCACGACGCTAAACTAAACATATTGTGTAGCGTTTGTATAAATGTTATTTGAAGTGCTGGTGGTTTTGGGTGGAAGATGAAGATACAGTGATAGCCAGCAATAAAAAAGCGATTGCATCAAGAATCTTGAATCACGAGAGGTAAAAATTATTGTTGGTTAAATAGACCCCATAAAGAAACGCTAGTAAACTTTTAAGCCTAAATGACGTTTAGCCATCCTGGAATCATCGTTACACTATCAAATAAAAAACACCGCCGTCAACAAGAACAACAGCAATGCGTCAAGGTTTGGTATGAGAAGTGATCATTCATGCGCTTTCGTAAGGCAGCAATACAAGCTGGAGGTCATGCGTAAGGCAGCGGTCTTACGATTTCTAAGAATGATGAAAAGCATTGCTCAGGTTTCTATTGGCTAATCACTGGGGTGGGCATCAACGACCTTTGTATGGGACAGCGTAAGAAATCTGCCTTACGTAGAAATCAGTGATATCATTGGCAGAAACGCGCTCGATGAGCTCACACGGAATCGCTCGTGATCAGCGCCAGGGAGTGGACGCACCTGGCCAAGAGAGATTAGATGGGGATGGCGTTCGAGCACGATGCATTTCTGACGGCACCATAGCCCGATACCACAGCTATCTAAAAGGAATTCGCCAGTGGGTGTTGGCAAACAAAAGCATAGCCAACCCTCAACGCTTCTTCGACGCGTCCGGCAATCTCGACCCGAGGAAGTTCAAGGCCAAGGACTTTGAGGCGTTCCTCGTCGACAAGCAAGATAAACTGACGACTGGTGCCCTCGGAGGGTACAGGAGCGCAATGAAGGATCTGTATCGACGCCACCAGTTGCCCCTCCCAAGCGTGTACGGCGAGAAAATGACAACGCTTTTTTCTGGTCTAAAGCGCTTATAGGCTGATCGTGACCAAACCGGTCAAGGACGCGAATCTGGCAAACGGCCACTTACATATTCACGATACGTAGCGGTGTGCAAGTCGACTCTAGCTCGGGATGATGGTGGGTTTGCCCATTTATTCCTGACAACGCAGTGGAACCTAATGTGCCGATCAAAATCTGTGGAGACTATCCAAACCTCGCACTTGGTGGGTGCCGACGACAGCATCGGCATTGTGCTACACAAAACGAAAACCAGCCAAGAAGGAAGCGGCCCTAAAGATCCACGACATATCTACGCAAATCTGGGTCGCCTGTGACGTGCTGGCTGACTGCATTAGGGGTTTATTTAGCGTGTCACCCACGGCTTCAACCCGGTGCCCTTTTTCCAGGCTCTAATCAAAAACTACGGCTCGGTAAGGCGCTATCACAGTGCCTCAAGGATGACTCTGATGCAAAATTCCTCGGTACACACTCAATTCGCAAAGGAGTGGCATCATATGCATCGGGTGGCTCCACTGGTGGCCCCTCCATCGTAAGTATCTGTCTTCGCTGTGGTTGGTCCCTTGGAAGTGTCCAAGACAGATATTTTCGCTATGAAAGTGCAGGGGACCAGTATCTCGGCCGTGTTGTAGCAGGCCTACCGCTTAACAGCAGTAAATTTTCCTCGTTACAGCCTCATTTCGTCGACCCCAGTTACAGCCAGGTTGATGAGTGTGTTCGACGGATGTTCCCCTCTCTTGCTGCTGACGGGAAACTAGGACAAACTCTGCAGTTGTGTGTCGCTGCACTAGTGAACCACGCGGATTTTCTTCGACAGCAACTACCTTCTAACCACGCGCTACTTTCAACATTTTTATTCAGAGACGACTCCGTAATGACTAGCCTGAAGCAGCAGGTTATAACGTCCAACTCGCCTTGGATGCAATCTACTGGTATCCCACCTCATATTGAGATTTACAAACAATTGGAGGACCTACGCGAGTCAATTAAACAATTACCGGAAACTTTGCTCAGTCGAGTTGAAATTTTGCTCGATGAAAAGGGTGTTGCGGCCGGTAATATCACGCGGGACGTGTTAGCACAAACAATACGCCAGCTACTTGCAGATGCTGGCATAGGTGTGCCATGTTCAGCAACTCAGCCCACAAATTCTCCTTCAGAAAGCAGTCAAAATGTACACTTCTGGGGCGGCAAGTTCCATTTCCTACCAGCTGACTTTGAGTTTCCCAGCACAGACCCGCTCACGGCGTGGATGTTATGGTGGTTCGGAAACAAAACGCTAGGATACCCACCGCTTTACCGAATAACAAGCCGTGATCTGTCAAGCCGGCAAAAAGCCAACACGCTTTCAGAATGGAAAATGTTCGTACACCATATCACGGTTGAGATCGAAAAAGCGACTGGGTTTGCAATAACAAAGATGCACACAGAGACAGAGGCTGAGAAGTTATTCGCACAAGGCATGAACAGACTCAAGTTACTCCCCACCATTCGGGCTCGAAGGAACACGCAGCTTAAGGTGAGTACTCCCACTCGCCTTATACGTGAAGCGATGAAAGCAGACAATCCGAACGCACTGTCAGAACCTTTTCGAAAGCGCAAACGCGCCAAGCGGAGTGACCCGACGGTAGGATAGGATGCGGGGTGCCAAGACATCTTACCTTGCTAGTTGCAGGCCTTCTAGTGTTTTATGATCAAGTTACCCACCGACGCCACTTATCGCATGTATTTTAACCAATCAACACACATCTCTATATCGTCAGAAACCTGCCTTACGATTTCTCCTCACAATTCATTCATGCGCTTTCGTAAGGCAGCAATACAAGCTGGAGGTCATGCGTAAGGCAGCGGTCTTACGATTTCTAAGAATGATGAAAAGCATTGCTCAGGTTTCTATTGGCTAATCACTGGGGTGGGCATCAACGACCTTTGTATGGGGCAGCGTAAGAAATCTGCCTTACGTAGAAATCAGTGATATCATTGGCAGAAACGCGCTCGATGAGCTCACACGGAATCGCTCGTGATCAGCGCCAGGAAGTGGACGCACCTGGCCAAGAGAGATTAGATGGGGATGGCGTTCGAGCACGATGCATTTCTGACGGCACCATAGCCCGATACCGCAGCTATCTAAAAGGAATTCGCCAGTGGGTGTTGGCAAACAAAAGCATAGCCAACCCTCAACGCTTCTTCGACGCGTCCGGCAATCTCGACCCGAGGAAGTTCAAGGCCAAGGGCTTTGAGGCGTTCCTCGTCGACAAGCAAGATAAACTGACGACTGGTACCCTCGGAGGGTACAGGAGCGCAATGAAGGATCTGTATCGACGCCACCAGTTGCCCCTCCCAAGCGTGTACGGCGAGAAAATGACAACGCTTTTTTCTGGTCTAAAGCGCTTAGAGGCTGATCGTGACCAAACCGGTCAAGGACGCGAATCTGGCAAACGGCCACTTACATATTCACGATACGTAGCGGTGTGCAAGTCGACTCTAGCTCGGGATGATGGTGGGTTTGCCCATTTATTCCTGACAACGCAGTGGAACCTAATGTGCCGATCAAAATCTGTGGAGACTATCCAAACCTCGCACTTGGTGGGTGCCGACGACAGCATCGGCATTGTGCTACACAAAACGAAAACCAGCCAAGAAGGAAGCGGCCCTAAAGATCCACGACATATCTACGCAAATCTGGGTCGCCTGTGACGTGCTGGCTGACTGCATTAGGGGTTTATTTAGCGTGTCACCCACGGCTTCAACCCGGTGCCCTTTTTCCAGGCTCTAATCAAAAACTACGGCTCGGTAAGGCGCTATCACAGTGCCTCAAGGATGACTCTGATGCAAAATTCCTCGGTACACACTCAATTCGCAAAGGAGTGGCATCATATGCATCGGGTGGCTCCACTGGTGGCCCCTCCATCGTAAGTATCTGTCTTCGCTGTGGTAGGTCCCTTGGAAGTGTCCAAGACAGATATTTTCGCTATGAAAGTGCAGGGGACCAGTATCTCGGCCGTGTTGTAGCAGGCCTACCGCTTAACAGCAGTAAATTTTCCTCGTTACAGCCTCATTTCGTCGACCCCAGTTACAGCCAGGTTGATGAGTGTGTTCGACGGATGTTCCCCTCTCTTGCTGCTGACGGGAAACTAGGACAAACTCTGCAGTTGTGTGTCGCTGCACTAGTGAACCACGCGGATTTTCTTCGACAGCAACTACCTTCTAACCACGCGCTACTTTCAACATTTTTATTCAGAGACGACTCCGTAATGACTAGCCTGAAGCAGCAGGTTATAACGTCCAACTTACCTTGGATGCAATCTACTGGTATCCCACCTCATATTGAGATTTACAAACAATTGGAGGACCTACGCGAGTCAATTAAACAATTACCGGAAACTTTGCTCAGTCGAGTTGAAATTTTGCTCGATGAAAAGGGTGTTGCGGCCGGTAATATCACGCGGGACGTGTTAGCACAAACAATACGCCAGCTACTTGCAGATGCTGGCATAGGTGTGCCATGTTCAGCAACTCAGCCCACAAATTCTCCTTCAGAAAGCAGTCAAAATGTACACTTCTGGGGCGGCAAGTTCCATTTCCTACCAGCTGACTTTGAGTTTCCCAGCACAGACCCGCTCACGGCGTGGATGTTATGGTGGTTCGGAAACAAAACGCTAGGATACCCACCGCTTTACCGAATAACAAGCCGTGATCTGTCAAGCCGGCAAAAAGCCAACACGCTTTCAGAATGGAAAATGTTCGTACACCATATCACGGTTGAGATCGAAAAAGCGACTGGGTCTGCAATAACAAAGATGCACACAGAGACAGAGGCTGAGAAGTTATTCGCACAAGGCATGAACAGACTCAAGTTACTCCCCACCATTCGGGCTCGAAGGAACACGCAGCTTAAGGTGAGTACTCCCACTCGCCTTATACGTGAAGCGATGAAAGCAGACAATCCGAACGCACTGTCAGAACCTTTTCGAAAGCGCAAACGCGCCAAGCGGAGTGACCCGACGGTAGGATAGGATGCGGGGTGCCAAGACATCTTACCTTGCTAGTTGCAGGCCTTCTAGTGTTTTATGATCAAGTTACCCACCGACGCCACTTATCGCATGTATTTTAACCAATCAACACACATCTCTATATCGTCAGAAACCTGCCTTACGATTTCTCCTCACAATTCAGTTAATTACAAGCTCAAACAGGCAGTACAAACGGGTACTTAGTGGAAACTGGACATGCCATTACAATAATATCTTTTGCATTGATGCGAGCTAAGTTTCATAGCGGCTCAGAAACGGCCTATGATATCGAGCACGACGCAAAGCTAAATATATTGTGTGGCGTTTGTAGACATGCTATTTGAAGTGCAGGTAATTCTGACAGATAGCAAACAATAATAAAGAGACTGTGTCAAGATCACAACATGAAAATAATCTTTTTTTAAGAATGGTAAGTATGATGCTAGGTGCGTAGGTTTTTGTTGGAATAATTGCACGGCTTACTGGGAGCTCAGCATTTTGTAGCGAATGGTCTAAATTAAACCCAGATTTATGAAAATGAAATTAAAGAAGTCGACTTGGGGCTCATAGTTTTTGCAATAATTATCTACCCGAAGCGAAGCGGAGGCGGGAAGACAAACAGCTTGAATAAAACCCAAGCTACCGCCGCGTGCTCGGCTAGTTCCTAATAATACTGCGAAGTATTATTGAGAAAACGGCAAGTCAGAACTGCACACTTTTCCACGAGTGCAAGCTATTAATATCTTACGTCCACCAAAGCAGCTGTACAGCTGCTTCTCGTTTGTATCGCGTGGGCTACTTGGTGGCTCGTAGGTTAGTCGTAAAATTCAACAGGATGACGGGGAGCGTCGCTCTGCTTGAGTTCTTGTTGGTCTTGACGTTCGCCCGACACATCCATCATGTGCTGATCGTCATCCTCACGGTCGCGCGCGGCAGCTTCCTTCTCCTCTTGAATTCGAGCTGACGGTGGTGCGACTGTGAAAGGCACACTGGGAACAGGTTCGATTTGGCGGAGGTTCTCATGGATCTGACGCTTAATTTCGTCCAGGTAAGCGGGTGTGTTGAGGTTTTCCATGTTGCTCACGGGCAAGTGTAGGCGGTACTCAGGTCCATAGTACTCAAAGTAGTCGTTGTAGGGCATCGCATCTGGGATATCAACGTCCACCAGCAGCGATGCCTCGTAGCACCAGGCACGTGCCACATTCCGCAATGTATAACCACCGCCGCCGACAACAAGAGTGGGGATGTTAAAGCTCTTGACGTACGCCACGCAGTCGGCGTGGCCCTTGGCTGACAGGTTGAAGCTGCCAAGTCTGTCACCAGAAAGCGAGTCTGTGCCGCACTGCAGCAGCACAGCACCCGGCGCAAAATGCTCCATTACCTTGGCAATGACGCTGCGAAAGATACCGGTAAAGCTCTCGTCGTCCATGCCGTCGCGGCACGGAAAGTTGACAGAGTAATGCTTGCCGTCTCCATAGCCGATATCTTTAATATCGCCCGTGCCGGGGAAGAACTCGCCGTATTTGTGGAATGAGCAAGTCATCACCCGGTTCGTCGTGTAAAATGCCTCCTCCACTCCGTCACCGTGGTGGATGTCGATATCGATGTACAGGACGCGTTGGTGGGCTTTTAGCAGCTCCAGAATACCGAGCACGCAGTCGTTCACATAGCAGAAACCGGACGCTTCTGAGCGCTTGCCGTGATGTAGACCACCGGAGTAATTGATGACGATGTCGGCCGATCCCGCGTTCAATTTAGCAGCGCCGCCGATCGATGCCGACGCGTAGAGTTGGCAGAACTCGAAGAGACCATCAAAGACTGGGCAATCCTCACCCACGTTGAAGCGTTGCAATTGGCGCAGATACTCGTGCATGTTGTCGGGTGTCACGAGCCGCAAGAAGTGGATATAATCGTCCGAGTGGAAGCGGGTGAGTTCCATCCAGTCCACCAGCCGAGGACGCTGAGCAATAGCAAAACAATTCAATACACAGAAGATAACTACATTAGCTTCTACGTTTAAAAAGGACGTTGCAATATCGCAGACGTACGAAGACTTCCATGTGCTTGGTGAGTCCATAGTTGGTGATGAGGTTGTGTGCCATTCGCACGCGATGTGGCTTCAAGGACAGAGAAACATTTACATAGTCAGAGACTAACGATTGTCTAGATATCAGCAGTCAGCTACTTTTGAGAAGCGTCACCTTCATGGGGTGGTTCTGTCCGTAGTGGTAATTGCCAATCTCCGCTGTCACGGCAACAAACGCGCAGCGTGAGTCAGTTAGAGCGAGTGACGCGCCGTATTCAACACGGCAAGAAAAACGCGTGCTTTACAGTCGTAGAAGTATGCCACGCGACGCTTGGAAGCTACGGTGCCGCCGCTGGTGTTCGCCACGGAACTGCCGTTGGTACTGCTCATGCTGTGTCGGTCGGATTAAGGGAGGGGGCTAGGATGTCGAAAAGTGTGCAGCATTTTAGTGTGTCATACAGCACGGTACTGTAGTGTTTTGTATCTGTACATCGACCAGCCGGTGACGCTTCCGTAGCCAACCAAAAGTGCAAAATTGGGTCATTTTCAGAAAGAAGCGACCTCCCCTCGCCACTCACTTTTATAGTAGACGCAGAAAATGTCTGAAAAGCCCGTGACTACCGAGCAGGATACCGTGGTAGAAGTAGACCACCACGACGGACGTGGCTTCCAACCCGTGGATAGTGTGGCCGAACAGGTGGCGCAGCTATCTGTGAGCGCCGACGCCCCCGCTGAGGACGAAGAGGGGGAGGACGATTTGGCGAGCCTGCCTAAAAATGTCCTGCTGCGTTTGGATGCGCTGCGCAAGTTGCAGGAGGCGCAGGCCGAGGTGGAAGAGGAGTTCGAGAAAGAACGTAAGGATCTGGAGCTGAAGTACGAAAAACTCTACCAGCCTTTTTATAAGCAGCGCGCTGAGATCGTTTCGGGTGCTAAGGAGGTGGAGACCGTCACGGCTGCTGCTGATCCTCAGCAGGCTGAGGCTGAGGAGGATGTGAAGGGTGTGCCCGGCTTCTGGCTGCGCGCCTTCATGAACCATTCGGTGCTGGCCGAGCTCATTCAAGAGCGTGACCTGCCTGCCTTTGAGTTCCTCACGGACGTGCATTCAGCGAGCCACGAGGAGGACAACGGATTCAAGCTAACGCTTGAATTTTCTGAAAACCCGTTCTTCACCAACAAGACCCTCACTAAGGAGTACGACATTGGCGACGCCTCAGAGCTGGGCGAGGCTGTGCTGCGCAATGTGATGGGTACGGTCATCGTATGGAAGGAGGGCAAGAACCTGTGTGAGGTGACCAAGAAGATCAAGCAGCGTGCTAAGGGCGGCAAGGGTGAGACCCGCGTCGTGAGCCGCACTGAGCCCTGCGAGAGTTTCTTCCAGTTCTTCACGCCAGTCGAGATGCCGTCAGAGGAGGACGATGAGGACGTAAGTGCATGTGGTTGTGATTGCGAGAGCGAATTGGTGTTTTCTGATGTAATGTGGTTGTTGATCTTAATATTTTAGAGCGAGATGATTATGCGCCAGCTGAGCGGTGATTTTGAAATTGGCTTCACGATCCACGAGACGATCATTCCCCAGGCCCTGCTGTGGTTCACTGGCGAGGCTGTGGAGGACGATGACTCGGACTACGACCCAGAGGAGGATGCGGACTATGAGGACTCGGATGAGGAGTCGCTTTCAGGCGACGAGGCCCCCAAGCCGCGTAGGGGCAAAAAGAAGTTCCCCGCTCTGGAGGGCGGCGCCAATTCGACGGAGAAGCCGCCTGAATGCAAGAACCAGTAGTTCCTGCATCATCAACTTGTTGAGAGTATCGTTTTGCGAGATTGACGCATCAGTAAAAAGCCCTAATGCCCACGCGCTCTTAGCCAAGAGAGACGAGAACATTTTTTATATTAACAAATCTTTGAGCCATCGTCAATCATCACGTAGTAGTATTTTTACTAGTACTTTTGTGCACTTCAGTGCTTTTGTCCTTTTCACTTAGTCGATTTTTTAATAAGGCTCTCCCTACGCTCACCAATATTTTGTACATAGAGCAGACGAGAATGAATCGGTATGCCTCAAAACGCTACCGGATCTTGCGTGGTATTTAGAGAATTTTCACTACTATTATGTAGCTACACAAGTGACTTGCAGCCAGGGAACCCGAAAATGCAATACTTAGATTAATACATCGACGTGAGCTGAGCAAATTAATACTTTAAAAGTAATTCAATTATCTGCATTACTCCGGCCCCACCGCACTCATGTCCCACAAATCACGATTGTAGTTCAGAAACATTATCATCTCGAGCCTGGCAGGAGACAGACATTCGCTTCCGTAGATCAGACAGCACCAGCTTAGCGAGAGAGAAGAAGCACTCACACTCGTTAGACGTTGGCGGGATGTACGCGACGTCGACGTAGTGCGCGCGCTTCACGACCTTGCGTTTCTTGAACGCCGCTCTCGCAATAGAACACTCCTCAGCGGCTCTTGAAGACGACCGTTCGAGATCAGGCAACCTAAATTCAGCGCAGGCTAATTTTTCCGCGTCGTTTAGCGCGTCTCCACGCTGTATTAATAATATGACTTGACCTTGCTGTTGTTCACTATAGTTGCCATTGTTGACAGCCATAAATTAAATAATTAGGATTAATTCTTATGCATATTATTTTTTCGAGCTCCCTGCTTGCAGAAGCCCACTACACCGTTCACTATAATTAGTCATGCCATAACTAATTATGGTGTTAAGGTTGGAGCACAGAATTTTGGAAATTTAACGGCCCGTTAAATAAAAACTACTACCGTCTTACCGCGCACTAGACGCCTAAGCGTTCAATTAAAATAGAGAGCCCCGTGGGCGTTCTATTCATGTATACAGCCTAGGCGCTCAAATGCAGAGATAAACTAAAAGTCAGAAGAGCGACATGAGCAGGCGATCTATAGATGGAGTCCGTCGAGCTTCAAGGTAAAAAGTGGCCCAATTCGTGCTATGCAAATGTGGTGTTGGAAATCCCACGTGAACTCTAGCTACAGATGTAGTTAGGATGTTCCCACAACAATACGTCTACTAGGATAGTAAACGATCGTTCGGGCGGACCTGAAGACCCCAGTTCTGCCCTTGCACCGGGACAAACTGGACCTTGTAAACTACTTATATAGGCCAACCAGTAAAATAAGAACACGCTACTAGCACGAGCAAAGCTAGCAGGTGTTTTGAATCCTCGTGGTCCCAACAGCGGAAGGGTACCAGGCACGGGTAAGCCTTTTACGAGATCACCGAGTGTTCAACACTCGGCTGGAAGAAATAAAAGGGAGGCAATTCAAGCACTCCCAGTCGTGCAAATAGGCAACAATAAGCCGTCACGTAAAACCTCCCGATAATAATCGGCCAATACACAAAGTCTCTTGGCCTTGCCGGATGAACCCTCGCTACAGAGCTTCGAGTTCACCGACAGGCATAACACACTCAAACAAGCTTGACCTGACGCTTACCTTGAAGCCGGACGTCGCTCTGTGTGCTTGAGTGGAAATTCTGTTCTGTATTTAAGCTTACCCTTTCGGGTCTATTCCTAATAAGAAGTCCTAATCAAGTATACAAATATCAAGTGAACAATGATCCGTTATGGATCTTCTTGCATGCCAAGCGTCGTCTGCACCGTCGCATGAGCATCTTTAACGGTCCGCGCCCTGTCCCAGACGGTGAAAGTGCCTTCCAAGGGTCGCTGAGTCTTCTGCGAACTCATCCCAACCGCCACTGAGGGTTCGTACCGTAGATGGTCCGCTGAATGCGAATCCGGCCAGTCCATTATTAATAATAAGGACAGCCTGGATTCAGTGACATATGCCCGTATCCAATACTCGTTGAACGTTCGGAGGTGACGCCGTCGAGTCCCTGGCACCTTGGCGTCTCCGTACATCACCTGACCGAGGGTTCGTCGCTTGAACAACTTGGGCGGTGTCTCGTCTTTGTCGACGGGTGATAATCCGCAACTACGGAGAAATCACTACACCACAACTGCCCCTGTCGCAATGGAAGCCACGGTACTGGTGCCCGTTGTGACATTTCTTCATTCTTCAATTCACCATCTCGCCACCGTATGTCCAAGCGTCTGAATCGAGTCGTGTCCGACGCGTTTCAGCGTCTCAATCCTCGTAGACGTCGCGAGCGTGAGCAGCTGGAGGTACGTAAGCCCATCCTTCTTTTGAATCATCGGTACCTTGCTCATCATCTCGCATTACTCGACTTGTTTCTCAGGAGGGCAAGGCCGAGGGTTCGAACGTCCCTCGGTCTGCTACACTTCCTCCGACAGCGGCATCATCAACTGGTCCTTCGGCGCTTCCTGCCCAGACTCTTCACTCCCTGCGGTAGCTCCTGCAGCACTCCCCGTCGTCGCTGAATCCGCGGAGATGGCTCCTGCTGCTCCTCCTGCGCCTGCTGGTGGTACACCACCACTCACCGAAGATTCGCTGCGCGCTATGCTGGCTGAAAGTACGGAGGCATCGGTCGATCACATGATGACCTCGATAATTCCGTACTTGACTGCAATGTCACGTCACCAAGTGCAGCTCAGCGTTGCGCCTCCTCTCCACGGCGATGTACACACTCAACGTCGCCTCGAGACTGCTGTTGGTTTCGATGATGTCCTCGCTGCATGTTCCACGACGTTCTCCAGCATCTCAGCTAACTGTTGAGGTGTCCCGCGTGACTTCGTTTGCAGTGGTCGCTCTCCGGTCGGCATTCATGTTTTCTTATTCTTAATCCACTTCCACAGCGTAATCATGTTCATGTTGTTCTTCAAATGCATATACAATTTGTTGTTGCAGTAACGTTTTTCGTCTGTTACCACAGGCTGCATCGCCCTGTGGACAGTTCACACGTGATCCAGTCACGCTAGTCTTCGTCCGCCACTTGCGCCATCTGCAGCCGATTATCGCTCTTCTTGGCTCGCAAATAGTCGTACAGCAGACCTCCACATGACAAGTTGGATGATGGTTCCCAAGTTGGATCTTCATAGCCACCCACTTGACTTTGAACTCGCGTACAGCACGCTCCGTGCTCGTCGACAGTGGTGTTCTGTCGTCGAGGATGGCCTCGACTTTATATTCGCCGGCAACTTGATCTGGTTCACAGCTGTCTTCAGGCAGCAGCTCCTCGTCGAAATCGGGTCTTGCTTCATTAGTCGCGTCTAGTACTAACCGAGTGTTCGGTCGACTGTTGAATTCGTTGACAGCCTTGAGTCTCGACACATGCACCACTGGGTGGAAGCGATACCCACTTCGGTCTGGCAGTTCCAGATCGTACGCAAACGCTTCCACCTTGCGCTTGATCCGAAAAGGTCCATGCCATCGGTGAGCTAATTTCTTCGTCAAGCCCGGTTTGACGCGTTCCATGTACAGCCACGCCCGGCTCCCAATCTCAAAAAGAGATCTCGGTGGGGCTCTTGCAGGATCGTCCATCTCTTCCGAAGCTTCTGGAGGGTCCGCCGAGTGTTCATTTCCACTTTGTTGAGGTACAGCGGCTTTTTCCAGTCGACTCAGGGCATCATTATGCTTTTTAGCCCTTCGCTCTTTTCTACAGCCTGATAATCTTTGGCCATAGTGAGGGCGACCTCATGTTGTCGATTGATCTCACGCCGCCACGCTAGTGCGTCAGACTGCTTGCCGAGTCCTCCTTTGAGTGATGACGACATTGCCCTCAACGTCGACTGCGCATCCCAACCATGAGCGAGGTAAAACGGCGTTTCCTTCCTCGTAGTGTCTTGAGAAGTATTAATAGCAAATACTAGCTTCTCCGCGATTTCGTCCCAATCTTGCTGTAGAGGGTCTTCCGCGTACACCCGTACGGACCCCATCACTGACTTCACCGAGCGTTCCTGCTGTCCATTAGCCTGTGGCCGATAGCTCAAAGTCGCTCGTGATCTTGACTGCATCATCTCTGCGAACGCTTGGAACACCTCGCTCATGAAGCGTGGGTCGCGGTCATGCCGTATTAATGATGGGGCTCCGAACCGTCGGTACACACATTCTTCGAACACTTGGGCAACACTCAGTGCAGTCGTATCTGACATAGCCTTGGCAATAACGAATCCCGTGAACGAGCACTGAAATAGGAGCAACGCCGTGTTGCCCCTGCGACATTTCGGTAGTGGGATCACAAAATCCATCGAGACGATCTGGAAAGGTCGTTCGGCTAGTACGTTGCCAGGTGAGTATCCACGAAGCTGCGGACGGCTTTTACTCGAGCTGCAATCTGGACATGACTTCACATGCTTCTCCACGTCAGCGTACAAGCCGATCCAATAATAATCGGACTTAACGCGATGGAACGTTCTCACCACACCTTGATGTCCTCCTTCCAGCGAGTCGTGACAGTTCTGCAAGACCTCTTGAATCATCGTTGTCGGTACCACAAGCCGCAGCTTGGTCTCCTCTTGCCAACCGTGGTCGTACCGACGATTCAATCCAAGATAGTGAAGCACGCCGTCTTCTAATAACACGAACCGGTCAGCGTATTTCCAGGCATTTCGAGCTTCTTTGTAACTCAGCTCTTGTGCTTGGCCCTGAAGCACCTTCTTGATGTTGAACGACTTCTGCTCCTCGTCTTGTGCCACCAGTATCCGTCTGCGTCGTTCCCGCTGTATCGCTACTGGGTCAACATCTTCCGCAATGGGAAATACAGTCTTGTGAGGATGGTCTGGCAAATCTTCGCCGAATGAATCTTCGGTGGACGTCTCTCGTCGTTCTTCATTCTGCTCTTGAGCTTTTGAGACATCCTCCGAGTGTTCATCTGCAAACCTGACGCGTTTCTTGGCTTTCGTCTGTCGCCGAGTCATCACTGCTATATTACCATAATCGCACTTTGGTGAGCTGTAATCAACCTCGAAATTTTCGAAAGTTTTCCACTTTGAAGACTCGCTGCCTGACAGTACATGTACTTGACGCTCTGCTCCTCGTGACGAAACATCTACCGAGTCTTCATCCGGCTCGTAGATCATTTCCTGGATGCGGTTCAGCGATGCCAATTCCGACTTGCGAGTTTCAGCCAAGATTACCCGACTGACCTTCGATTCCAGCGCTTCAGTGGCTAACGAATCCGCGGCCGCGTTGTATTCTCGTACAACGTGAAGATATTTAACTGATCGAAGCTTGGCCGTGAGTTCCTTGTGAGTATTCAGCAGCGCTAGCAAAGTTTCCTTCCTGCATGCGATCACCCCTAGTGATTGTTGAATCGCGAGCCTTGAGTCACCAACGATGACTAAATCCTCGGCACCGTGCGCAATAGCAGCCTTGACACCGTTTATCATACCTGTATACTCTGCCGTATTCACCGTGGTAGCCGAGAGGTAAGCGTTTGCAGCAATCACTACCTTCCACTCAGGAAGGCTCCACAGCACCCATGAACAACTCCCGTAGCCACCGTACTTCTCTGTCTTCGCTGATCCGTCAAAGGACATGACGAATCCGCTGTAATTACGGGAAAGCCTGGCGTACAGCAACGCGGGGTCCATTCGAATAGTCGGGGAACCCTTGTTTGGAGGCGCCACCGGCGCGAGCGAGTCTTCCAGGTCAACGAAGCTCGTGATGCTTGACTGCAGTAGCTGCGCAAAGGCGACATCCTTCTCCTTCACGCGCTGCACCTTAAGGTGCCACTGCGATAGCAGCACTGCGAACTGGACCGCGCGTCCGAAGAGAGACTTCGACTTATGCACCCACTCTAACGTCGAGAATCGTGTATAGACATGTAGCGTCTTTCCTACCAGCTGGACGTAACAGATCTTCAACAGCAGAAGTAACGCCAAAACTTCCTTCTCAGCTGGATGGTAGCTCATCTCGGCTTCCTTAAGCACCCGACCGAGGAACCGTACGGGGTGTAACTTGCCTTCATGT
Source organism: Phytophthora infestans T30-4 (assembly GCF_000142945.1). NCBI lineage: Eukaryota > Oomycota > Peronosporomycetes > Peronosporales > Peronosporaceae > Phytophthora > Phytophthora infestans. Next base: position 282,084 of record NW_003303753.1, read on the forward strand.
TCTTGCATTAGCGTAGTGCTCAACGCCCATTCATTCGCAAAGAGCATGACGTGAACTTCTTTCGACCGATCGAAGTGCCTGAGGATGGGTGAATGTGAAACACTCGTCTTCAATCTTTCGAAGGAATGACGTGCCACAGAAAGGCCACCTTCAACGACAAAGTCTTCATCCTTGAGCTGGTACAGCGCCGCACCGTAGACCGCGAAGTCTTGAATGAAGCGGCTGTAGTAATTAACCGCTCCAAGAAACGACTGCATGCCCTTCTTACTCGTTGGAAACGAAAGCTCGGTGATAGCCGCAAGCTTCTTGGGGTCAGCTCTGATACCTTCTGGCGAAATTTTATGCGACAGAAAGTCCACCTTAGGTTGGCAGAAGATGCTCTTGGTGAAGCTAATGCTGATCCGACACTGTGCAAATCTTGCCAGCAATCGGTCCAGCGTCGCCAGGCAGCTGTCGAAATCCTCGCCACCGAAGCAAATGTCATCCACAAACGACCGTCGACCAAATACAGGTACCAGCGATGATTCGTCTGATTCCCCGTTCGTAAACATGTCAGCGACGGGGCTGTTGACGAGTTGTAGTACAGGGTCGGTCTCTACCGGTGCTTCGCGGTATGCCGCGAACTTTGTTTGAAACGAACCCTCGGCGCTTGGTCCACGACGTTCCTTGGCCTGTTCTTCAGCTAAACGCATCCTCTCCGAGTATTCAAACCAACCTCCTTTAGGTTGAACGAACCCCCAGAGTGCGTTGTCAATCATACGCTGGTAGATCATCGGCGCGTTCTTTAACCCAAAGGGCATGCGTAACCACTCAAAATGTCCTAGTGCGCAGACGAACGCTGACACTTTACGCGCTCGCAAGGTCATCATGACCGCCCAGAAGCCGCTTGCTGCATCCAGCGAGCAGAACCATAGGTAGCGCTCGAGATCTCTTAACAGGTCGTCGACTAGCGGCATTGCATACTCCATGATCGCGGTGATAGCATTCACCATCTTGTAATCAATGCAGAGCCGGATGTCCAGCCCGTTCTTTTTCATCACAATCACGATCGGCGATGCCCATGGACTGTCTAAAAAGACGATCAGTCCTGCACGCAATAAAGCGCGCAGCAGCTCGTACAGCTTGCCGAGAAATCGCAGCGGCACGCGCCGGGCACGCTGTTTAATTGGGGCGTGCCCCTGTGTGTTGATATCGCATACCGCTCCGTAGGCTGGCGGCGGCAGTGCGTTACCACTAGCAATTAGGATGTGCTCGTGGTTCTTTAGCGTCGCGACTAGACGTTCTCGGCGTTCAGTCGACATCTCAGGATCAGCAACATTAGGCGCAGTGTAGTCAATTGTCGTGTTGATCTCTTCGGTCAGGTCCGGCAGGAATGCCAGCTCCTTCGCGTAGTCGTCCAAGCCAATGTTGTTAGCTGGGTGTTCGTAGAAATCATTTCTCGTATCCTCCGTTGCTTCATTTCCCTCGGTTGTTAACACTCGAGCAACCGAGATGTATGTTCCGTCCAACGCCGCTACGGATTCTTCCCTTGACTCAACATTGGCATCCGCTTTGATTTCAACAGTCGGTACTTGGTCCATCTCCTTCCCATCCTGGTTTCCCATCTCTGGGCCATCTGCCGAGTCGTCGTTCGCAATATTGAATGCGTGGGCCGCCGACATATTGGGTTGTTGACTTTTGTTCCGCTCCTCGTTCTGCCGCTGTCTTGACATTTCGGAATCCGCACCAATCTTGCAATGAATACTCGGTGCCGTACTCAACACCTTCTGCGCGATGCCTGTATCCTCTGGATCAACCACCGATGGCCCGTTCGCAGATTTGGTGACACACAAGGCCGGGACAGCTTCGTCAAAACGGGTGACTCCATTCAATCCAGTGCCGTTGCTTCTCGCTTCCGTGGTCACCCCTGACTGGACACTAACACTCGTTGGCGTATGTACCACGTTTACCGGCCTCAGTAGTTCGTGTGTACGCACTACCGAGGCTTCGTTCGCGTTATTGCCTCCGCCATGGGTTGTCGTGTACGTGTCCAAAGGTTCTGCGGAAGGCTGACCGTCGGCCGAATCCCCGGCTGTCACCCCAGACGCCAGACAGGCTTCCACTCGCTCACGCTCTTCCAGGATCAGTGCCCAGCGCTCTGTACATGTCAGACGATCACTAGAATCCACTAGCGAGTCTTCTAGAGGTCGTGCTAGCACCCCACCTGGTTCTGGGTAGTATGGTCGATCAACTGCTGAAGGCTGAGTTGCAAGCCATTGTTCGTAGATTTCGCATTCACGCTGAAAGAGCTCGTCTTCTCGAGGTCGTGCTAGCACCCCACTGGGTTCTGGATAGTTCGGTCGATCAACTGCCGAAGGCTGAGTTGCAAGCCATTGTTCGTAGATTTCACATTCACGCTGAAAGAGCTCGCGGTCTCTACAACCTTCGTAGGCCAATACTTGCCAGTCTTGGTACTTCTTGGAATCTAGATGCACATAGCCGTCACCTCGTGGCAAATCCCCATCTGGAATCCACATCGCGATCGAGTCGTGTACTGGTAGGTACACAGTTCGATCAGATACGTTGGTCAACCGAATGCTCTGAGGCCGTCCACGTCGAAATCTCGTCACTGACGGGATTAGCTTGTTCGTTCGACGAACCCACAGTACGTGTTCTTCCAACCTGACTTGACGCTTCGCTAGTCGATATTCTCGCCACTCGTGCGCTTGAATGTCCAAACGCTCGGATGGCCCGGCGTTAACATGAGAGCCGTACTCTTCGTTGTCGATCATGTTCTTGGTCTTGATCAGCGGGATTTGAACTTCGTGCGGTAATTGCGCCGCGCCGTGAAACAGGTCCAACCGGATCCCAGCTGGGATCATAAAGTCGGTCCCAAGTACCACGTCGACGCCTGCACTATGCGCCATTACCCACATCTCGAACTCGTACACCATCTCCCATGCGACGATGACAAGCTAGCGGAGAGTCTCTACCACGCTCGAGTCGCCGACATTCACGAGCTCGAAGAGATCATCGAAGATGCTCTCAAGGGCAAGGAGAGGATGGCCAAGCGTGACAGTGAGTACCGATACTCCAAGAGTCGTGACGCGCGACGCGACGATGGATACGCCCGCAACAACCGGCGTGATGACCGTCGCCGCGATGACAACCGAAACAAACCAAGAGTGACGCTCATTGAAGCCACGGTGAATGACCTACTAGTTGAATTAGAAGGTCGTGAAGCCGCTCAGGGAGGCACCGAGTATTCAAACGAAGATCCGAACGCTTACAACGATGTCCAAGACGAGTACAACGACTTTCAGCCCGATAATACGGATGGTGATTTCTCATTGGATGAAAACGGCCGATACCTCGCCGCTGCTAACGAAAATGAGCGCCGTGCAGCTGCTGAAGGCACCTACGCACGTTCGGACAACCGTCAACCGCGTGGAAACACGCCTGATTGCGAGAATGGCTTCAATCAAGATCGCCGAGGTGGTGACCGTGGGTTCAATCAGGACCAACGCGGTCGACGTGACTTCAACCTCGACAACCGACGCCCACAGTACGGACCATGCGCGGTGTGCGGTGGCATGAGTCACTCCGCCCACTACTGTAACAAGCGATGCAAGTTCTGCAAGCAGCTCCACGATGCTGGACAATGCGAACTTTTCCGCAACTTCCAAGACCTTGCCAAATTCGTGCGCACTAAAGGCACGAAGGAGGAACTCCCGCCAGAGCTCAAGGCCGTCGTTCAAGAACGTCATTTAAACTAGGCAGCCCGCCAACTACAACTGGGTTGGTCCCTATCGGGCTGCCACAGTTAACCGAGCCTTCAATGGAAGCAGAGTGTATCTTTGCTTTCATGGGGCAGAGTGAATGGCCTGATAAATACGTAACAAGTGTGAACGCGACGGAAAATGAAAAGGAGAGGAGTAGAATCCTCGGTGGAGGTGTTGGAGAAATAGTGGAGTGTGCTGATGCTGATGAGGGCACCAGCGAGGGTTCGTTCGGCTTCGTGTCGAGTGCAGCGCGAGACGAGCCCAAGGGTCATTCCAAGATGATGAAGTTGAACCCTGGCGAGAGACAGGGGTGGTGGTCGGCCAAGATATTCGACCGACGGATCAGAATGAGAGCTCTGGTGCAAGGCGCTGTGAGCGATCAGCGAACGAGGATCCTCCTCGACACAGGAGCGAACGTTAGTGTGATCATTGACGCCTTTGCCAAGAAGTTGCGACTCCGAGATGTACCCGATCACGGACGCCGTATTGACATTCAAGGTATTAACGAAGGCAGGGTGTCTACGACGCGGCGAGCGTGCGTCAAGATTACGCTTATGTTGCCAGGAACTGCTGTACGTGTTCTTTCGCGTCGCGACCACTCTTCTCAAAGTGTAGACGGGCGGTCCGAGCGTAGCCGTTCAGCCTGTTTATGTAGTCGCACAGATGTTCATTTCGTTCCCGCTTGGCGGAGTAGTAACGCGACAGTGCCGTCTGCGTGAGCTGCGAGCAGTAGTAGCGGATGAACGCATCGCTCAGCAGCTTCCACTTGCGCTTCGTCTTCTTCGGAAGTTGACGGAACCAATGAATGGCTCCGTCTCGGAGACTTAGCTCAAATGGAATGCACCATTTATCGGCATCTGTGTGGGTTCCAGTCATTTCATAGACGTACCCACGGAGCCACTGCATACAGTTCTCGCTTTTGTTGCGAGAGCCTGAGAACGGCGTGATGCGATCCAGCGGTCGGTGCGAAGCCATTTCAATCCTCGGTGTTGGGTCCACGTCGTTCAGCGTCGCTAGCTCATTCATCTGACGCATCAGCTCGAGTTGAGGATCTTCCTCGTCGAATGTACGCACCAAAATGTCATCGTCACTGGACGTACCATCGCTGTCGACTTGACGACGTCCTGCACCACCTTTGGGGGCTCGCGCACCGCCTCGGCGACCGAACAAACTCTCGTTACTTGCGTAAATGCGTTGCATACGGCTCTCCGAACGTGGCGTAACCATGTGCGAGTCTTGAAAGTACGGTGAGGCTTCGGTAGTGCCAAAGGCACCACGCTCAGCTCCACGCTTGGTCGGAGGAGTACGAACGAGTCGTTGGGGCGTCGGCGGCAGTGGAATCTTAGACGGATCTTCATCTTGAATCATCGGTCGACTCACAGGCTGCTTTCCGGCATTAATGCCAACAGCGCCAAACGCCTTCCGAAGCGTCTTCTTCCATTTCTAGAGAGCAGCTCCGGCTTCATGTGGACTCCAATCCTGGAGCGACATGGTACGTCTCGTTCTCGAACCCCAGCGACAACAGTAGCGAAACTGAATCCTCGGCAACTTGACTAGTCGAAACCGAGTTGACTGGGTATTGAAGTTCCTGCGCAAACGCAGGCCAGTCGGCCTTTTTCTTGGGGATGGGCTTGAACAGCTGCATCCACTCATCATTCTGCATCAGCGCTTGTACGCGGTCGAAAACGCGCTTGGCGGCTGGTGTATCACCGTTGATAGGTGGGCGAGGTGCCTTCAGCAGTGCTGAATGCTTTGCACTCGCCACCGAAGGTTTAAAACACTCGGTCCCATCGTCATAATCATCATAGGCCGGTTCCGGTCCCGCAACATCATCGAGCTCGTCGGCGAGGTTCCTCGAAAGGGACTTGGTCGCCCCGCTCAACCCCGATGATAGCGTGGCCGTCTCCGGCGTCGCTGCGCCTGGCTCTGGAGCCGGCGTCTTATCTTCGTAATCTTCATAGTCGTGGGCGTCAGCTACGATGTCCGCTTCGTCGTCGAAGCTCACTGAAAGCTCGGTGGCGGCTGCAAAGCACGCAGCTGGGCTTGAACTCTCGTTGCGAGCCCCGCCAGACTTGGCAGGCGTAACTGGTACCGTCGCTTGTCCTTTCGCCATATTTCTTGTCTTTTTCTTGTTCTTCTTCTCTTGGTAGCTCGTAAACTGGAAGGCCATACAAACAGTTCACAATGGTCACAATCTGCTCCCGGGTCGCGGCACCAGTTGTGGTGTTGGAAATCCCACGTGAACTCTAGCTACAGATGTAGTTAGGATGTTCCCACAACAATACGTCTACTAGGATAGTAAACGATCGTTCGGGCGGACCTGAAGACCCCAGTTCTGCCCTTGCACCGGGACAACCTTGACCTTGTAAACTACTTATATAGGCCAACCAGTAAAATAAGAACAAGCTACTAGCACGAGCAAAGCTAGCAGGTGTTTTGAATCCTCGTGGTCCCAACAGCGGAAGGGTACCAGGCACGGGTAAGCCTTTTACGAGATCACCGAGTGTTCAACACTCGGCTGGAAGAAATAAAAGGGAGGCAATTCAAGCACTCCCAGTCGTGCAAATAGGCAACAATAAGCCGTCACGTAAAACCTCCCGATAATAATCGGCCAATACACAAAGTCTCTTGGCCTTGCCGGATGAACCCTCGCTACAGAGCTTCGAGTTCACCGACAGGCATAACACACTCAAACAAGCTTGGTATGACGCTTACCTTGAAGCCGGACGTCGCTCTGTGTGCTTGAGTGGAAATTCTGTTCTGTATTTAAGCTTACCCTTTCGGGTCTATTCCTAATAAGAAGTCCTAATCAAGTATACAAATATCAAGTGAACAATGATCCGTTATGGATCTTCTTGCATGCCAAGCGTCGTCTGCACCGTCGCATGAGCATCTTTAACGGTCCGCGCCCTGTCCTAGACGGTGAAAGTGCCTTCCAAGGGTCGCTGAGTCTTCTGCGAACTCATCCCAACCGCCACTGAGGGTTCGTACCGTAGATGGTCCGCTGAATGCGAATCCGGCCAGTCCATTATTAATAATAAGGACAGCCTGGATTCAGTGACATATGCCCGTATCCAATACTCGTTGAACGTTCGGAGGTGACGCCGTCGAGTCCCTGGCACCTTGGCGTCTCCGTACATCACCTGACCGAGGGTTCGTCGCTTGAACAACTTGGGCGGTGTCTCGTCTTTGTCGACGGGTGATAATCCGCAACTACGGAGAAATCACTACACCACACAAATGTCTCGGGCGGCGCACTCTACAGTGTACGTGTACTTCGAGATAACTCTGCATTCGTTGTTAAGCGTGACGACTTCAATATCGCAATCGTGCATGCGAGATGCAGCAAATAGCTCGAGCTCTCCAGGCGCAAGTTCACCACTTCTTAACGACGCAATGTACTCGTCGTCGAACAGTCCGGTCAGGTCATTTAGGTTTTGCATATACTCCGTCAGAGATACAAAGTAGTCAGAGTCTGAAGCACCGAGACTACGACGAAGACAGCAAAACAGACTCGTCCGTGTGTCTTCTGGGATATACCAGCCTGGTGTTGAGATACAAAGTTCCTCGCGTTCATCCGTCGCGTCGACAATATGCTGATATTGTTGGTGCCAGTCGTACATGTTCATGGATGGGCTCAGCAACTCCCGAAGTGGAGGATACAGGTTGGCCAAACTAAACGCCGACTTAGCTACAAGCCCGCAAAGCTGAAATGCTTTCTTAATATCCTCCGGCGTTTTGGTATCAATCCAATCTAACACCCATTGTGCAACTCTGCCATAGTTAGGGACTTTGGGGTTGCCGGCTTTTGTTTGAAGCTGTTTGTCTTGTAGAGCCTCTCCAATGTAGCCATCATACATCGTGCGGTAATAAGCTTGGAAGCTTCGATTGACTGCAACATCAAGTGGCTGTAGAAGGTTCGTGAGATTTGGAGGTACTAACAACACGAACACGTTGTACCGCTCGAGCAGTTTCTCGTTGAACATCTTGACGTGGGCTGCATACGAGTCAATGATATACAAAACGGTTTGCCGATAAAATTGAGTCTCCTTCCTGCTGCATATCACGTCTTGCGCATGCCTGAGAAGGATGTCATCATTCCACATTCCAGTGGGGTTCACGTCTACCAAGACACCAGGTGGACATGATGGCCTCCTTTTCAGTTTGGAGAAGAGTAAGTGAGGCGCTAAAATCTGTCCGTCGCCAGTGATTGAAAATGTTGCAGTAAACCGTTTGTGACTGCTGCCGCCCTTCCGCAAAAGCACTTCTCGTGAGCCACGGGTTGTGATGGTAGACTTTGGTTCTGTTTCAAAATATCTGGGAACCTGGTCCATATTGATCACATTGCACGGAAGGATGTCGTGCTCTTCAATCAGTTGGTGTGCTTTCCTTATGAACTTCATGCACGTCTCTGCAGCGTCATCGGGAAGTGTTCTGGTGGTCGTTTGCCGTCGCGAAACAAGATTGTAGCGCTCCTTGAAACGATCCAACCACCCAGAAGAAGCACGAAACTCATTCGGTGGACTTCCACGCTCTATCAAAAGCACGGTTGATGTTGAGGGCTTGTAGCTGGATGTATTTGTCTTTTACTCGCAAACCCTTCTTGTTTCGAAAGGATACCCATGCGTGGAGTTCCTGCTCAAGCTGATGATAGTGTGGTTTGCGACCTGCACCAGGAATTCTGCGTAATGAGCGTGTACAGATTCGACGGTCCTTCGACGCGTGTTGCAGCGTTTCACGCAGCTTGCACCACTGCCTCACCATTGAAGACGTCACATGATGCTTTTTGGCGAGAGTATGATATCCATGGCCAACTGTATTGGGCTTGTACTCGCTGGCCACGTTCAATTTGAACTGGAGGCTGTAGCTGTTCCTCTTCTCCTCTGTCTGCATGCTACTGACGCTGTAGAACCGAAAATGTTACTCGTGGACCTCACTTCGAAGCACGCTTCGTGTTGTAGCCAACCATTGTGTTTGTTGGATGGCTGGACGTGAGCATTTGAGCAAGAATCACATGGCAAGCAGGCAGCACATGGCCCGTTAATTTTTTGTGCGACCTCTCAAGATGTGTTCGTTCTATTAATCCATGCTTTCAATTTGAGGTTTGAGATTTTAGTTTTTTTATAAGATTCCCTTGTTTTGAGCGCCTAGGCGTCTAGTGCGCGGTAAGACGGTAGCTCATATTTCAAACCAAGCACACTAGAATAAAGTAATTGCCGAGATCTGCCCAAAAACCGTTGCTTTTGTTTAGAATTTATGACTCTTCTTGAATATCCCAGATTTGTGACGTCATTACGATTAATTTCGAAGCACGACTAATTAGAGTGAACGGTGTAAGTGTTAACCCCAAGAGAATTTGAAGATCTTTTTCACTCATAGACTAAAGATGACTAACCCGTACCCGTGTTTCAGTTGTGGTGAGCCGGGGAACTGGTCGGCAGCTTGTCCGAACGAAACAAGGTGCTTCACGTCCAAGGAGTCTGGTCATTTGGCAAGATATTGCCCAATGACTGAGGCGAAGACACGCAACGACGAGCGCAGGAAGAAGCGCAACCAGCTGGTCAAGCCGGCAGAAATCTAGTGACGGACGTAGTAGGGGGACTACGGCGCTCGGTTGCGACAAGTAATCCCCAGTCGGAAACGGACTCGGTGCTGAAGAGCACTAACGGTGGTAGTGATGATGAAGCAGTCGACGATGTGCGAATAGCGCCGACGGTGAACGGGAAGAACAAGGTGACGAGTATGGACGCCGTAATGAATCGCATGGAGGTGGATGCGTCGGTGAAGGACGGAGGGGGGGGGGAAGCGCTACGTCAGTATGGTAAGACCTGCAATGCCGGTGGACAGGTTCGTTCGTGTCCCTGCCAAGGAGATGGGCACCAGCGGTAAGAAATACGGAAGGCGACGAGCTGTCAGGTGATGATGACGGTCGGCTCCAGACTCCAGATCCGAGGAGATGAAGGGCGAGACGAGTGAGGGAGACGCCAATATTGCGCGGGTGCGATTGACGCGAAGGAGAGTGCGAAAAACGGCAAAACGTGTGAAGGCCAGGCAGGCAAGAGAGCGTCGGCGTTGTGCCGAACAGGTTACCAAAGCGGAGCAGCAACATATGGACGAGTAGAGACAAACGGTGCGTCGCCAGGAAAAGGCCAAATATATGGATTTGGTGTAGGAATTTACTTTTGACCAAGAATCGGCTCGGTCTGATAACCCAGAGCTTAGGAACAAATGATCACGGTAAGTACTCAGCGATCTGTCCGGATGATGTTATCCGGATGGCCACTGAGCTCAACAGTCGCCTGAACCCAGCGGAAGGGGCGGTAGAGATCCGAAACGACCAGCCGGGGTGCCGTGACGTTTCTAGCTGAGCGCTCGGTGACCTGTAAAAAGCGCTCACGCGCCGTCGTCCATCCTTTGGTGGAGGGCATAGGGTTGTGAACGAGCTCAGCCGAACCAAACTCGGCGGAGTCTCGGAAGTGATCTGACTTGGTTAGTCGGAACTCAGTGGAAGCGAGCCACTCGTCTGTCCCGGCTGGACCGAACCGCGAGGGGACCACCCTCTGCGCAGGCCATACAAGCGACGACCTAACTCGGCGATTTGTTGTGGTTTGTGTTAGGAATCCACATCTGACGGTATTTGTGTGTTCTACTACACCACAACTGGTGCCGCGACCAGGGAACAGGAGTGTGTGCTTGTTTTTGTAGGTACCAGCTAACCAACTTAAAAGGAAGAGAAGAGAAAGAGAAGAGTGATGATGGTCAAGGGATCAGCAACTCCGAGCGACGGAAGCCCAGCGACGGCTGGAGGATCGCCTCTCGCGGGGTCGGACCCGGCGGATCAACGACTCATCGCCATGACGATGGAGGTGGGACGAACCGTCCAGTTCGACGAGGATGGCCAAGACCAGGAGAGCGAGAACGGAGATGCAAGTGAAGGAGAGTATGAAGAGAAGGCCGAGACCGCTGAGCTCGGAGAAACGAAGACTACCGCCGAGCTACTTGGCGAGGTGGAAGAGTTGACGCTGCAGGTGGGACGCATGGGAGACCCACGTCCTGTCGAGCGCAACTTATCCGCCGAGATCGACGAAGGTGCGGGCGATAAAGAAGATGAAGAAGAACGTGGCGTTGCGCAAGGGGACCGTCCGCCCCTAATTCCGAAAGCAACGAGGAACGCCGATACGCCGAGCGCCAATAAAGTGTTGGCTCAGCTTGGCGAAGAGATGAGGACGAGACCAGGGTGGATGATGATGTTTGCGTCTGTGGCGATGGCGCAGGCGAAGTGGCCGATGTTGGGGCCCACGTTAACTCAACCGGTGCGCGCAGCCAGCATCAATCAGTTGGTGGAAGAAACTGCCCTCGTCACGGTATTTGAGCTCTCTTGTCGCGAAGTTCATCTTCACTTGTTTCTCCACCATCCAATCCTCGCCCACCTGAAATTCGTTACCTTGTCCATCCACGAGCAGTGCGTCCACTGTGATCCTCTGCTGGTACTGTGTCGTACCGACAAATCGCCACACTCCCAACACTCGTGTTCGTCCGCCTCGAAGCCTTCAACCGCGTCCACTGGTGCGTCGCGTGTGATACACTTGCCGTACCTCCGCAGTTCAACTCCAGCGACACTAAACTGGGCACAGCTATCCAGTCGTACCTCCTGCGTGTGCGATCGAGTGAACGCCAGCAAGGCTGTCGACAAGCAGCTTGGATTTTCTGATCCGGCAGCACGCAATTGCGCCACTCACAGTCCACGGCCGTCTGCTCCTGCGACCAACTCCACATCTCCGTAGTTTCCCTTCTTCTGGTACACGTAGGACTTCGCTGGCTTCTGCTTCTTCTCGAGTAACTTCGCCCGGCGCGTTACACCGTCGTTTCGTCGCTGGTGTCTTCGGTTCTGCAGCCGTTCCCGTCGCCTTGCCCGTTCGAACGCCTTCACTTCACGGATGGCCCTCTTGCGCGCGGCCCGCATCTCCACTAGTGTTCCTTCCTCTTGCAGCTCCCTCGGACACATCTCCGCATAGTGCTGCACACATGCCAACCATTCGGCATCGGCGATCTCCTTTTCGGTGTCGCGGGTCTTGACTGTCCTTCCCGTCGTCTCTGTTCATCCGTTCTTCTTCTTGATCGCGCGTCCCTCTGTCTTCTTCATCGTAGCCACGGCGACGCGTAGTGCCCGCACAGGTTCTCCCCGCCGTACAACTCGCTCAGCTTCTGGCAGGACGTCGCGTGCTTGCTGTACTGCAAGGCGCAGCACCTTCGCTCGCTCTTCTCGGCGCTCTCTCAGATCGCTCGTCAGGATATTCTGGACTGCCGCCAGGTCCACTTCTCTCCGTCGCTGCCGTCGTCTCGCGGCCACAGTCCTTCCACCACTCATCGTTAACGTCACTTGGGACGCATTTGCCGTTGCCCGCTTCTTCTTCACTGGTTCTTCTGTCGTCTCTTCCGCGCACGCGCCTGCAGCGTCACTCGACCCGGGTATGCACATCGCCTCCGCACGTTTCCTTGCACCCATCGCCGGTACATTCACCGTCGATGCTTTGCATTCCTTCTCAGCCACGGCGATAGGCTCGTCGCTTTGCTCCTCCGATGTCTACGTCGGCGCTCTTCCCCCGGGTCCGAGTGCTCGCTTCCACCCGTGCCATCGCTATTTGGTCACGAAGCCACACGGGTCCTCCTTCACCAGCTCTGGGGTTGGTGGCATCTTCCGACAACGAAACCCCAGCCTTCGCTGCCGCCACTAGTTTCCCGGAGCCGTCGGTGGCGTTGCTGTAGCTGCGCTTCCGCCGCCCTGGTTGCTGCTCGCCGCCAATGGCGTCGGTTGGGTCGCTCCCAATGCTTGTTCATCCACCAAACGCCGGGCACACTCCCGCCACCAGTGGTCAACTTCGCCGCAGTAGCTGCACTTGGACTCGGCCTTGCGCTGCAAGATCGGGCGCGTGTCAGTCGGACCATAGTTAGCTAGGTTCGAACCTCCGCCTCGGCCTCCGCCAAACCCACGTCCACCGTCAAAGCCGCGGTTACTGTTAAACCCTCGTCCGCTGCCGTTGCCACTACCGTTGAAACCACCGCCGCCATAGTTGCCATTGCCATAGTTGCCGTTGCCATAGTTGCCAATGTTGCCCTGGTTCCGCCATCCGCTGCTGCCAGCCCCTCCGTTCTGCTGCGACTGCCGTGGCTGATTGCTCGCCGCCGCATTGTTTTCCGTTTTGACTTCCAACGCCAGCGCTGCCTTTGCTTTGTTCGCCGCTGTCTTGGTATTCTCCTTCCCTAACCCGGCAGAGACCAACAGTAATGCTTGAAGGACAGTCAATGAGAGAGGGTCCTTCTTAGCAGTTTTCGTTAATCCACTAACGATCTTGTCATCCGTGCCAAACGTGGGTGGTTCTTCTCCTCCGAACCCTAAGCCCAGTTGTTCCAGTCCAATGGTTCGGCCGCCTCATTCGTGGATTTTTTCTTCGGTGGAGACGCGTCTCCTTCCTCTCCGTACTCGCAGTGTTCCCGGTAGCGCCGCTTTGCCACACGCCATTCGGTTACCTTGAAGCCCTCTCCGTACTCACCACACTTGTCTTCCGCGAACTGTGCGGCCTCGTCTAGCGTCTCAGATTCGTACGCCCTCACTTGCGTCGCCGTCGTCTCGTTATTGATTCCGTTTATGAAGGCCTCCACGTAGGACTCAGCTGGGATGCGTTTGCCGAAGCCAATGTTCGTCAAGCTGGCAGCGTAGTCGCTGAGCCGATCGCCCGGCTGCTGGACTCGCGCCGCTAGTCGTTGCTGAATTCTGAACATATTATCACGGCTGCCGTACTTCTTCCGCATCTGTCGTACCAGGTAACTCAGGTTGCGGTCTTGAGGTCGCATGGTGTCCGACAGAGTTATTAACCACTTGTTGCTGCATGCTTCGCGTGTGCGGTCGCGCCGTAGTACAGTTCTTCTGTCGCCCACGAGTCGCCTCCCAGTCCACCTTGTCGCTCTACCTCCTGGGGAATCTTTGCCAGTCAAGCCTCGACCGACTCACTGGATTTGCCGCTGAAATCTTTAATGTGCAGCCTCTTCATCTTGTGACGCCGTGGAGCGTCCGTCGTCGGTGCTTGTATCAGGATGGGTTGTTGCGTCGGTTGCGCGGGTGTCGGCGCAGCTGGTTGACCCATAAAGCGTCGCATCATGGATCTCTGCTGGCCTGGGGTGAGGGCATCCCACCAGTCCATCGACTCCAGGTCGTCGTCATCTTGACCCCGATTTGCTGCTGCCGCTCCTGCTGTGTGCGTCTCGTCATCGCCCGGTTGCCCGCCGTCGCTTCCTCCGTTACTTCCGCCGTCGTTGTTTCCTCCGTTGCCCTGGCCACCTCCTCGGCAGTTGCCATCGTCGAACACATCGTCGTCATCTTCACTGCTGCCATCTGCGCCACCACCTCCAACAGGTGCTATCGCGACGTTGCTGCTGACAGCTACCTCATCAGTCCCGCCGTTGCCGTCACCAGTACTGAGTCGTATGCGCGTCCGGGGTTGACGACTCTTGTTGGGTGCCACAGGTGGCGTCGTTGAGCTTCGCGTCGTCATGCTCAGGGTCCAGCTGCCTCACTTCGTCGCCCTCCTTCTGTTCGTTGATACTCTCTGCTCTCTTGCTCGCTGTCCGTTGTCTCGCTCGTTCTCCTTCGTCATCGTGTTCGTGGGTGACGTGAAGAGGCACCTAAAAGGATTTCAATCCTCTTACTGACCCAAGTCAGTCTGGTGTCCACCTCACTTTTACGTGATAAAATGGCACCCGCATTGAGTACTGGCCTATGAGGGATATGTCCGCGTGAACTCGGCAAGGTGCCGTGACTGGCCGATATTGGCATTTGAGTCAGCGCTGGATAAATATTTGCTGCAGAAGGAACAACGACTGTACGAGGATTGGTTGTCACACCAGCCGCCAGCTGTGGAAAGACGAAAATACCCTATTCCGACGGCGGTGGAGAAACGACCCCCTCCAGTGGAGAACGGACAAGAAATAACATGCGCCGAGCGCTGAAGGAGGATCGAAGCTGATACAGGAGCCGACGAAGACCGGAGGCGCCGCAATGACGCCGACGTCGTATCCACTTCGGGGGTGGCAAGAGGCGACCCGACTCTAAAGTCAGCGCTTCGACATAGAGACGTCCGAGCGGATTGTTCGCCGGAGCTACACGATGGCCAATATGTCTTCTATCATCTGTCCAGGTTTGACGACGATAGCACCATTTCTGGCGCCAGCATGAACTCAGCGTTTGAAGGAACAAGCGCCGTAAGGACGAATAAAAAAGCGTCGACGACTGAAGACTCAGCTATAACGGCAAGAGACCCTGAAGAATGCTCGGAGCATGCCCTACGCGACGAGCAACCCGTGATTGAAGATCGAGCCAAGTTTGGTGCCATCAGACCAGGTTTTGGGGGTGAGGCGAACTCAGCTATGAGCGACCTGAACACTAGAAGTGCTGATATTAACCACTTGGTGACGGCGAGCTCGGCACTACATAGGAAACGTATTGGAAGCTGTCCCAGCGTGCCACAAGACCGCTCACTACGCGAGAGAAGAGGATGGGCGCGTGGAAGTCTGTCCTGCCGTCGCAGCGGACTCAGCGGTACAGCGCCCTAGCGCGACGACGGCAAATTCCAAGCCGGAGGTATTACTTTCAAGAGATGTTAAAGCTAACAGTGAAGCAATGAGCTCGATGATGAAGATCAGTAACCACGGTGACGAAGAGCCAAGTGTGGAGTCGATAGGTCTACTTTTGCAGACGTGGTAAGCTGCAAAAGTACGAAGGAAAATTAATTTCAAGTGGTAACGCACTTTCGCCTCCGGCGTATGGAGCGTTGTGCGACATCGACGTTCGAGGACACGCAGATATCAAGCAGAAAGCTCAGCGGATACCCCTCTGCCACTTGAGTAAATTGAACGAGTTGCTGAAGGGACTGCTTCGAGCTGGGTTGATATCAATCTCATGCAACCCCTGGGCTTCACCAGTGGTGATAGTACTCAAGAAAATGGAGTGGATATCCGGTTATACACTGACTTTAAAAAGTTAACGCGATTACGACGCCGATGGAATACGCCATGCCACTAATTGACGACCTGCTTACCGAATTGGAGGGTTACTTGTGGTTTTGCTAGCTTGATGCTGCTAGTGGATTCTGGGCTGTCTTGATGACTCGCCGAGCTCGGCAGATCTCGGCGTTCGTCTGTGCACTAATGCTTTTTCAGTGGTTACGAATGCCGTTCGGATTGAAGAAAGCGCCTATGATTTACCAACGACTCGTCGACAACGCTTTATAGGGGTACGTCCAACCGAAGGGAGGATGGAAATCGTTCGCTGAACGAATGGCTAACGCTGAAGCCGAGTCGGGAGCTCGGCCATTCGAGCTCGGTAGATTCGGCGACTCAACGCCAGGCCAGCTGACGAATTCGAAGCAGACTACCAATCACAAACTGACTGTGATCCGGTCCAAGACCTAGTCAACAGCCCTGATGGTGACATGGTTGCTAATGGAGAACCTGACCGGTCTAATCTGGTCCCAGTGTTCAAACGGAGGCCGTTTTGCGATGATATTTGTTTCGGAGGGGAGACGTTTGACGCCTGCCTCGAGACACTGGACCGATTACTAGCCCGGTTCACTGAGTGTCGGATTAGCGTCAGCTTTACCAAGAGCAGTTTCGTCCAACCCAAGGTCGATTTTCTGTCGCACGAGATTACGCCGAGTGGCATACGCGCTGATGGTACCATATACGTCTAGCAGCTCTTGTTGAACTCGTTTTCAGAACTGTGGTCTGAGCCGTTCTGAGTTCTAGAACCGCTATTAGCTCTGACCAATCACACACGAATGGACACTACTGCGACTGCCATCTTTGCTGTCGTGAGCGCTAGCGTCGCTGTGGCGATAACAGTCACCGCCGATCAGCGAGCCCTCGCGAATGAGTGGAAAAATGTGTCAACGTTCCTACGGAGACGTTAAAGAGGGCGCTCAAGGCTCCCCACACGAGGTGGTTTAACAAGATGCTGTGTTGTGATTGCTCCTCCTTTCTTATCATCACCCAGACACTTACAGCGACGCGGCCCGTTAATCCGCACCACAACGCTAAGTTTAGGATTGTCCATCGCTTAGCACTGACGAGGATATTTTTAGCGCAAGGGGGAACCATCGAGACGGCTGGCCAAGCTCTGGACAGCTCGCATACTCGTGCTGTAAAAACCATCAGCGAAAACCTTGAGGTGATCGTCAGTCTCGCAAAAAACAGTCATCTGCATGTCTATATCGAGTAAAGCGTCTACCGTAGAGGACGGGGTTTCGCCCTCGCAGGGTTTCCTGGTGCTATTTTGTTTGGTGCGTCGATGGCACACTAGCGCGAATTGCTAGACCAGCAGATTTTGAAGGCTGGTATTGCTGGAAGGGCTACCCTGCAGTAAATGTCCAAGCTGTAATGGACTATCGTGGGCTTTTTTTACTTGTTGTCCATCCGATCTGGATCTACGAACGATCAGTCACTTTGAAACGGCTCAGGTATTAAGCAGAGGCAAGGCAAACACGCTGCGTAAATTGTTTATACTAACGCGTTTGTACATTTGTCGACTGTCCTCATATATGCCTTCCGGAAGCATTTGCTTGGTGGTGCGGGCTACGAACTGTGAGGACATTTTCTCGTCCCTTATCCAGAAGCTGCAGCAGCTACGTGTACTATGAAGCGTCGCTACAACTATATTCATTCTCGTACCCGAAATATTGTGGAGTGTGCGTTCGGGCGGTTAAAGAATCAGTTCCGTGTAATGTGGCTAATGTAATTGAAGCTACGTGTGTGTTGCGCAACGTATTAATACGTCTTAATGACAGTGAGCATGTAGTCGGAGACGACCCTTTGAACGAGAAGTGCCATCACCAGCTGCAGAAGCCGATGAGATAATGGAGACGTCACTATCCCAAACACAAGGAAATGCTTAGCAAGATGATCTAGCAAAGCGTTTTCAGATGTATTGAAGTTAACACACAAATTTAATGCCGAGTCGCTAGTTAATCTTTCATAAACTTGCTCGCGATAAGCTCCAATATCTTCACTTGGCGCTGTTGCATACGCATGCTCTCGGTATGCTGCGCGTTAATCTTCTCATGTACCTCTTGTAGCTGACCCGGGCTGTCCTTTCGTGTAGTCCTAGCAGTAGCTATTGCCTCCATTCCTGTCTGCATGACGACTGCCAGTTGCAC
Organism: Phytophthora infestans T30-4; assembly: GCF_000142945.1. Classification (NCBI taxonomy): domain Eukaryota; phylum Oomycota; class Peronosporomycetes; order Peronosporales; family Peronosporaceae; genus Phytophthora; species Phytophthora infestans. The sequence goes on from NW_003303753.1 coordinate 300,049, forward strand.
AAGAGGAGGCTTCTTGTCCAACTTCGGTACGGTCAGCCGGCTATCCGTTTCAGCTTCGCTTTCTTCTAAGGAATAGTCAAACATTACATCTCCACTTATACCAAGTACATCGCTAAACGCACTGTGCAAAACGCCCCAGTAAGTTTCATCCATGCTTGATACCGAATTATCGTAGTCCTAGGCGTCACTTCAATAGCAAAGGATGCAAATCGTGAGCACCGACATATGAATGCAAATCATAGTTTTACCGAAGCATTCACTGCAAATTACTGTATTTAGCATTCGCTACCGCTATCACTACCGGTACCAGCTTCAGACTCTATATCATCGTCAGAGTCGACATGACCATCAGTTAAATTGCATTTTTCCAGCTCTTGGACAAGCTCGCTATCAATATGTCCCGGATATGAGTCAAAATCTTGCTCAGCACGGCGAGTATCAGCCAATATGCCTACTTTTGCAAATCCACTAACAATTGTCTTTTCTGAAAGCTCGTTCCAGCATTTTGATATCCACTCCGTAATGTCTTCTCTTTTTGGGGGCTCCAATTTAAAGGGCTCTTCTGTATGCTGTTTCCGAAGTCGCTCAACTTCAGACTCTGCTTCCTCTTGCACTAGATCCTTGCGCACACGAATAATATCTCTCTGGAGTTTGTCCCTTTTCTCCTGGCGCTGCTTCTCCTTGGCTCGATACGCAACAAGTTGGTCTCTCAGCCGGTTGATCCACAGACATCGCAACCTAGTTTTTAGGGGGCTATTCCACGAAATATCTGCCGGTTGGCATACGTACGTGTAACGCGGCGGTACTTTAAGTAGGATAACGTTAATAGACGCTGCATATTCTTCAACTTCAGGGGTCCAATGCCCGCTGAAATCGTCCCATATGAGTAAAATGTGGTCGTCTCGGGTCGTGCGCTCAGCAAAGTGATATTTGAGAAATCTCAGAGACAAATCAGAATTCCACCATGCGCACTAGTTCCCGTAAATTTGACAATTGTAGCGCTCTTGAAGTGGATTAATTTCACGGGTCCACATAGTCGGGCTAAACCCATGGCGCAGAGTGTGGTTCTCTTCCCTTTTTTCCTTAATTTTTGACGGTTGACACTTGAACACTATGAATGGAGCCAATTTTGTGCCTTCCCAGTCCGCCAAAAGCATAGCTATAGCTCGAGCCTTCTCTTTATTTGCACATTTTACCCAAACAGTTTTCACTCCACGTTGAGATATGGTTTGTTTTGGTAAATACTCAAAATTCACACCTACAAGAAGAAAAGTCATTAAAAATATTTTAAAACTAAAATAAAAAAAATATTACCCGTCTGATCAGCATTGTATACTTGTACACACTTCTTTTCGACGATTGTCTGCAGCACCAGCGCTCGAAATGTCGTAGCTGCATCTTGAGCATCCTGTGGCGTCGTCTGTCCCTGCCTGGTACGTGCACGGAGCGCTAATTTATGGCGACGAAGAAATAGCTTAACCCATGTTGATGTGGCTGCAAATTTGCCTTCAAGGCCAATGTCTGCAGCTGCTTCTTTTGCCTGCAGTTGAAGCATGAGACGGGAGACAGGGGCACCATCTTTCCGCAGCGAATTCACCCACACTACGATAGCGCGTTCAGCCTCCTTGGTGAGCACAGTCGCTTCACCAAGTCCGCGCAGATTTCGGTGGCACCCCCGCCCAGAATCACATGCAGCACGTATAGTTGGAGCCTGCTTGCTCCACTTGTGAATTTGTTTTTTCTTAGCACGAATGTCGGAGCCACTTAAGTCGCCGTAGAACTGTGAAATTGTCTCGTCAAGGCTGTGACCGCTGTCAATATAGTCGAGAACGTCTCTCTTATGCGCATACTCTACCGCCCTACGTTGATAGGTCTTCCGCTTCTTTCCTGATCCATTGATGCGAGGGCGAACCATACTTTTCGACGGCCTTCCGTTTTCTTTGTGGTGTTGGGCTCCGTTCTTTTAGCTTCCGCCGAAGTAAAATTAGAATGAACCTTATCGCAAGTAATGGAGCCATCTGTATTACAATCGAAGGATCCGATTGGTTGGTTCGTTGGTGACCCTTAGGAGTAAACGTCCCCTAGGACTACGATAATTCGGTAGTGGGTTGTTCCCAGTTGCATTAAGCCCTCCAGTGCGCTTTCTCTCATATTTCATCTTTTTGTACTTAGCAGAAACCTAATGCATAATAATAATAAAAATGTGTAATATTAGCACAGTGTCGAGCACGTAATACAGCTCATGCATACCTGGTCAGCTCGAATGACCCGATTAAGTCTCTGTGATAGTGTACCGGCGTAAAGTTGTTACTCCAGTGATCGCTTGACGTTGGTGTCAGCCGTGACAATCTTTCTTTGCACATCTCCGTCTTCAAAACGCAGCTTAAGGAGCCCACTCGCCATATCATTCGTCCATTTAATACGCGGCAAAGCCTTGCCTGTAGCGGCTACACTGTAGCTGCCGTGTGCAGGGAATATCGCTTGGCCTTCTTAGGCTTAAATAGAGCATGGGAGGGCTATTTAGCACGGGGGAACAAGCAACGGCGGCGTTAGACCGCATGGTGGTGGGGACTGCACCGATTGACGGTGGAACTTCAGCCTGAACGGCACCTTGCTGTCCTGCAGCATCTTGACCAGCAGTAGTTGGAGCTGCGGGGCAAAGTGGGCGCATCGAGATTGATGAGTTCCTGCAGTGAAATACGAGGCGTGAGCAAGCTTGGGATCTACTTGGACCAACCGAAGAACGCAGCTTAGATTTGTGCAGAACGCCACAATGTTGGTGACTCTAGCCTTACCCTCATTTTGGCTCTGATCCGTTCCCGTACTTGGGCCAGAGCCTTAGGACATCAGTACTGTTTCGTACCGGTTATTTATGAGAGCCCCGGGGTCCCATCTGGAACCCGGGGTCTCGCCAACTGTTTCAACTGCTCTCTCCAGAGTTGTTATAGGTTTCAGATTCGGACTGGGAGCTCGATCATTTCGCAAATAATAATCCTACTTAAATTCGGAAACGAAACAAAATGAAAGTCAGGCAAGACCTCTGCAAGGCAGAGCGATCACGACAGGAGGAGCTTGGCCTGCGCGGCTCTTACGGCACACCAAGGAGAGCAATCATCACTATAATAAAGGACCCTCACTTGCTAGTTGGAGTTTACTACCGCTAGCAGGTCTTAGACTACGAAGACGTCGGTAACACTGGCTGTTACATGCTGTTTGACCTTCCACTGTGCATAACAACGCTAGCTATGACTCGTGGGGAGATATGGGGGGTCACTACAGCGTATTCCTAGCAGAAGGGTATCGGTTCACACCGAATTTAGATGCAGCACAGTTTTTGACATCTCGATAAGGAATTTGAGCCATAATCAGTCACTCGCTTACAATTTGCCTGTCATTTTAAAAGCCGCCCAGATCGTACTTAGCCGCCCAGATCGTACTTAGGTGGTCATAGACAGGGATTGCGTAAATACAATATAAAGCTGCTGGAAGTATTACTGTCAAATACATAACTGATTGAGGCTGCTGTTGCAGGAAAATAAATAACTGAAAAACGAGCACATTGTAAAATAAAATACTGCAATCAAGTCAAAACTGGACTGTATTAAAGGAACGACTTAAAGACTAGCCTCTACTGCTGACACGTCCCAATAGATCGCGTTGACTTTCAGGAAAAGTATCATTTTCAAAGTCATGGGCGACAAGCGGCGTCGTTGGTGGCGTAAAACACCACGGGCGACGCTGAATAGCCTTTCGACTTTATTGGACGTCGGAGGTATAGCAGAAGCCAACTTGTACGTCGACTGCTCTGCTGCAATTTTGCGACGCTTTAAAATGCTGTCAGCAAATCCGTCCGTCCCGGTAGAGGTCACCACTTCGCGAGTCGGTGCAGGAACTTCAAACGGCTTCAGTTGCGCTGACTCCTCCAAAGTCAACATCGCTGCCTCACCGGCGAGCACTTTGACTACAGCAGCTTCAAAAGCCGGTGAGTGCACGATGTCGGCGTAAGGAGCTGTAAATAAAAAACGTAATTTGTTTCATACGTTAGTTAATACATAAGTAAAATAAGGAATACCAGTACAAGCACTTACACAGATAATTGCGAAATGACGGTCGCTCCTCCAGCAATCCATCAAACAAATCCCGAGCGTCCAAAAGTGTGAGAGTGTCCGACTGTAATTTTTTCGAAATCGACTCCACGCAACGTAGCTTAGCCAGCAAGTCCTCTAGCCGGCGATGGGAAGATCTGGACGGCAGCAGGTCCGCAATATCGTCGTCGTCGGCAGATAGAAACTCTCGCAAGCGAACATAACGATCCAGCATCGTGAACGTCGATGACCAGCGCGTATCTTGACGCAGGACCGCAACCAATGGAGTTTTGAGTCTATTTAAAAACGTAAAACAAATTTTTAGTCCAATACAATTATGAAAACATTTTTGCGATACTTAAATCACAAATCACAAAATTAGCGTACCTCAATTTTGCTGCTTGGTTCAGAGTACGTAGCTTGCGCATCAGCAGTTGCACTTCTTCGAGGATATCCTCATGGGGACGGAGGAAATCACGCACAGCAAGATTTAATCTATGACTGGCGCAGCCAACAAGTGGCACCTCCATGAGGTTTGCGAGCCGCTTATTGACTGCGCAGTTGTCACCGACTAAGAATCTTACACCTTGAATGGTTTTACCAAAAAAGGGCAAAAAACGATCGATAGCCCTTAGATGGCCCTCTGCGGTTAGGTTGTCGTCCGGCTCATCCATAACGGGAGTGTGGTGTAGTAGAACACACAAATATCGTCAGATGTGGATTCCTTACACAAACCACAACGAATCGCCGAGTTAGGTCGGCGGTTGTATGGCCTGCGCAGAGGGTGGTTCCCTCGCGGTCCGGCCCTTCCGGGACAGACGAGTGGCTCGCTTCCACTCGGTTCCGACTAACCAAGTCAGATCACTTCCGAGGCTCCGCCGAGTTTGGTTCGGCTGAGCTCGTTCACAACCCTGTGCCCTCCACCAAAGGATGGACGACGGCGCGCGAGCGCTTTTACAGGTCACCGAGCGCAGAGGCTGCTCAGCTAGAAGTGTTACGGCACCCGGGCTATCCGACGTACCGGCCCGCTGAGTATGCGGGACTTTCTTTCGCGCGTAGCGAGACTTTGTCCTACCCGGACCGACCTAATCTCTTGGCGCTACCAGTCAATACCCTACAAGCTATGCCTCTCGAGTATTGACGGCAGGCATAATCCAGCCCTATGCAGGGACTTACCGGAAAAGTGTACACGTGTCTTGGACTAGGAAAATTCTGCTCTGTTATCTTCTGGGAGCCTTTTCGGCTCCTCCTATTTAATCCTATGCTTCTCATACAAATATCTAGTGAAATGTAGTCGTTTCGGATCTCTACCGACTCTTCAGGCGGCCGTTGAGCTCAGCGGCTATCCGGATAGCATATCCGGACAGATCGCCGAGTACTTACCGTGATCCTTGGCTCCTAAGCTCTGGGTTATCAGACCGAGCCGATTCTTGACCTAAAGTAGGTCGGCGTATGGTCGAATCTGGAAATCCCTACACCACAACTGCCCCGGTTATGATACGAGCCGAGCTGGTGAGTGTCTTAATCCTTCATTTTGTTCTGCCACCGTTGGTCCGTACTCGGCTGATGACGTCTCGCGGCTCCCCACCACCTTCTTTGGTACGTTCGTTGCTTCCGCTGTCACTCACTTGGCAGCTCCTTACTCTTCGCATGTTGTTCTAGCACAACCCGTGGAACCATCCTTCTTCTCCAACTCCTCGTCGAGGTGAAGGCGTGCCAGCTGAGTCGATTCCTCGACCCGTCGGTACTCGTGGGGTCAGCGACCGGCATGAAGCTGGGCTGGTCGACCTGACAACTTCCCATGAGTCTGACGCGGAGTCGGCGGGGTCTTCTCGCGTGCGCCTTCCTGGTCCACCGAGCTTGCCAGGCGACACCACTTCGGGCGCCACCAATCAGCCAAGCTCGGCTGCTCCAGTGAGTCTTGACTCCCTCATGGCCAGAATTAACGAGCAAGGGCATGATCGCCGAGAAGAATTGACCTTCTTGGCGAGGCTCATGGCTTACGGATTCACTCGTTTCCGTGGAACCCTCCGATCCTGTACAGCGGCGAGCGATTTTGCATGCTGCTTCCGCGGGGGAACTGTTGGATATCCTGAAAGGCAATTACGCCGCTCTTGATTACCCCAAGATCATCGGCGATCTCCAAGCTGACAACCAAGCTGTTCAGGAGGAGAACCGCGCATTGACTCGGCGACTGGACTCGCTTGCTCTCAGCAATGTCGACTTGTCAACTCAGCTCTCGTCGGCTCAACAGCAAGTGTCTCGATTGGAGGCTGCTGCCAAGCAATCGGCTAATCTCCTCGCGTCGCTGCGGAAGGCTGTAGCTCTGAGTGAGGCGAAACTTGCTCGGGCCATCGCAGCTGAGCAGAGCAAGGTCGACGCTGCGTTGAGTCAGGCCCAGCTCCACCATCAGCAAGTCTTGGATTGGGACGCCGAGATCGACGTCCTTCTTCGATCCATTTCTGAGAGGGATGCGGCGTTCGTCACTCTTCAGGGCATCGCTTCCAAACACTTCGAACAGCTGCAGGAGTCGGTGCGGTTGTACAGTTCCACCGGTTCTCAACCCTTGCGGCACGCTCAGTCGGTGATCGCTGAGCAGCGAGCGGTGATCTTGCGACAGAAGCGGCTCATCCGTCGGAATGGTATTATTCCGATGCACGATCCTCACATGGCTGCTGCTGCTGGCGGTGGCTTGCAAGTTCCTGGGCTTGATCCGTCCGACCTTCTCCTCAACGCCCGGCTGTGTCGTGTCTTGGAGTCTCGCTTTCCTGAGGTTCTCAGCATTCCCGCTGGTGAAACTCGGCGGTTGGAGTTGATTGTCCATCCTCGCCGAGATGCTCCAGTGGCGAGTTCCGTTATTGGTCCTGGTGTGGTTCCCTCAGCTAGTCAAGGGTCTTCGACCGGTGAGCTCGGCTCAGATGGCGAGCGTGCGTCTGATGACGACTCGGCGGACGATGGGTTGGGTTCTCCCAATCTCCGAGGCGCGTCTCCGAGTATGTCTCTGTTCGGCACCCCACTCCCCAGTGGAACGGATCCTCAGCCCACTTCCGCCGCGTCGGGTCCTGAGGCACCTGATTCGGCATCAGCTTCGTTGGCTAGCTCGGCGATGATACTTCTTGCCACTGCTGCGAATGTTGCATCTCCTTCCGCAAGTTCCCAAGGGGTGACGTCTGCTCCGACGCCACGTCCCCAATCGTCGAGTTCGCTGAGCTCTTCCCAGTTGTCTCCGTCGGGTTCAACTCACTTGGAATCCGGATCGCCGACTTTTTAGTTTTCTTCCTTTGACTGGGCGTCCCGTAGGTATCGTTCAGGACTTCATTTCGTAATTATTCAGTATATGTAGTTTCGACACAGTAGCATTCCATCTCAACTCGGCCTGTGTCGTCCGCCGAGTTGGTGTAACTTTTGGTGCAATAGCTGTTAATCCTCATCTGCAACTTGCACCATTTGCAGACGGTTTTCGCGCTTCTTCTGTCGTAGATAGTCAAACAGGAGACCTCCGCATGACAAATTCGACAGTGGTTCCCAAGTAGGCTCATCGTAGCCGACCCACTTAACTTTAAACTTCCGTTGTGATCGTGACGTACTTGTGGATAATGGTAGCTCGTCGTCGAGAATTGCTTCGACTTCATACTGGTTTGTACTTGTGTCTGGTTCACAGCTGTCTTCAGGCAGTAATTCTTCATCAAAGTCAAATCGCTGAGTCTCTTCGAGGTCGGCGATCAGCCTCGTCTTTGGTCTTCCGCCGAGTTCGGTGACTGCCTTCAGACGTGATACATGGACCACTGGGTAGAACCTATATCCACTCTTGTCGGGTAACTCCAATTCATAGGCGAATTCTTCCACCTTCTTCTTCCCCCAAGAATGGTCCATGCCATCGGTGGGCTAACTTCTTGGTCAGGCCCGACTTGACTCGCTCCATAAACAACCAGACTTGATCTCCTTCTTTGAACAAGGATTTGGTGGATTCATCGCCTGGTTCTGCAACTTCATCTTCGTCATCTGCTGTGTTGGGAATGGATCTTTTTTCCTTCTTGCTCAACGCTTCGTTGTGCTCTCGAGCTCGTCGTGCTTTCTCTCGCACTTGGAACTCAGCTGCTAATCGAAGTGCCACTTCTCGTTGTCTGTTCGCTTCTCGGCGCCACTCGACTGCGTCCGCCGAGTTGACTGGGCGTCCCTGTCCACGTCGTATCGAACTCGTCATAGCCTTGAGTGTAGACTTGGCGTCCCAACCATGCACCAGATAGAAAGGGGTTTCTCGCCGAGTCGAATCTCTTGAGTTGTTTATAGCATGTACCATCTTCTCGGCGATGTCATCCCAGTCGGCTTGAAGTGGGTCTTCCACGTAGACCCGTATAGTCTGAACCATTGTCTTGACTGACCTCTCTTGTTGACCGTTGGCTTGTGGTCGGTAACTCAGCGTAGCTCTTGATCTCGACTGCATCATCTCGGAGAACTTTTGGAAAACTTCACTCATAAACCTTGGATCTCGGTCGTGCCGTATCAGAGACGGAGCCCCGAACTGCCTGAAGACGCATTCCTCAAATACCTTGGCCACTTCGAGTGCTCCGGTGTCATTCATAGCCTTAGCGATAACGAACCCCGTGAAGTGGTCCTGGAACAGCAGCAGTGCAGTATTGCCCCGCTGAGTTCGAGGAAGGGGAATAACGAAATCCATTGACACGACTTGGAATGGATGGTCTGACACCACATTTCCCGGCGAATAACCTCTCAACTGTGGCTTGCTCTTACTGGTATTGCAGTCTTCGCAGGCTCTAACATGTTTCACCACGTCGGCGTACAGACCAATCCAGTAGTAGTCGGCTTTGACTCGGTGATAAGTTCTGACGATGCCTTGATGCCCTCCTTCGATCGAGTTGTGGCAGTTATGAAGTATTTCGTCGACCATGGTTGACGGTATCACCAATCTCAATGAGAGGTTCGGTTCGCCGAGTTCGCCTAGTCGGCGGGCTTCATCTCGGCGGTACAACAGGCCGTCTTCGCTGAGTACAAAGACTTCTGCGACTTTGGCGGCATTCTGAGCTCGCCGGTGTGTAAGGTTCTCCACTTCACCTCTCAGGTACGCCTTCAGATCGGCCCACCTGAGTTCTTCATCTTGTGCCTTCGCGATTCGTCGTCTCCGCTCAGTCTGTACCGTCACTGGATCAATGTCGTTGGCATTCTGAGCTGTCTGGACTGACTCCATCTGCGACCTTGTTTCGACATTCGGGGTCGTGTGGTTAGTCCGCCGAGTCGACGCCCCGCTGACTTGTTCGAATTCATCTCCACTACTTTCAAACGCGGATTCTCCAGGATTTGTAGACATGGCTTCATGATCCTGACTTCCTCCTCTTGCTCTAGCCGAGTCTACATCCAGCTCGTCCTCAAAGTGAACTCGGCGTACTCGGCTACGAGTGACTGCCGTGACAATCGGTGTTTCCGCTGGGTTGCCTGTGACGTACAGTTCTTCGGCTACTCGGTTAATCATTCTCAGCTCTGCTTTCCTATCCGCCCCGAGAATTACTCGTCCAGCTTTAGCTTCCAGTGCTTCTGTAGCGAGAGAATCAGCCGCTGCGTTATAGTGTCGCGCTATGTGTCGATACCGGACCGAGTTGAGTTGTTTCGTGAGATCCTTGTGTCGAGCTAGCTCCACTTGCAACGTTTCCTTCTTGCATGCTATCACCCCCATGGATTGCTGGATTGCAAGCCGGGAGTCACCCACGATAATCAAATCAGTTATCCCTCGGTCAATCGCCGCCAAGACTCCATTGTTCATGCCGGTGTACTCGGCGATGTTGACTGTGGTGGACGACAGGTACGCACTCGCAGCGATCTCAATGTCCCAATTCGGAAGGCGCCACAGTATCCACGAACAACTGCCATACCCGCCGTATTTAGCCGTCTTCGCTGAGCCATCAAATGACAGCACGCATCCTGCAAAGTCAGCTGGTATTCGGGCATATAGCAGCGCTGGGCTTATTCTTACTGTCGCCGAGTTCTTGAAGGGAGGCGCGAGGTATTTCAGGGACTCGTTGCAATCATCATCTTCCCAGTTGAGCTCAGCGGTGGCAAGCTTGGTCACGGTCTTAGGATCTGTACCACTGAAATGACCTGCGTTCTGCGAAGCTGTTTCTTCATCCACAGCGCGTTCTAACCTGTAGCTAGTTCCGCCGGGGTCGAACACCATCGTCGCCGAGCTCGTTACTCCGATCTCAGTTCCAGTACCTCTCAACAGTGATACCTCTGATAAATCATAGGTGTCGCCCGCGTCAGGGCCCGTATTCGCTGAGTTCACTGCGATGGCCGATCTGGCCCCTGCGTGCTCAAACTTGTCTCCGAGGTAGATGGTATCATCGTCGTGCTGTCTAACCACTTCCGAACTGGTTTCAGCCTCCATAGTCTCCAACGCTGAGTCCGCCGTAGCTGGGTCGTCGTTCGGCTTTACTCCTTCAAGTAGTAATACCTCCCGACTATCATGGTCCTTCGTCGCGTTGGAGTGCTCATCCGCTGAGTTGGTTGTGACGGCAGAGCTGACTTCCGTGCGTGTAAACGCGCCTTCAGTATAGCTGACATCCTGACGACATGCTGTAACCATGTCCGAGGCACTCTCAGTGTTTAGATCTTCTGACGTCGAGTCTGCCACCGCCGACTGGATAATGCAGGCTTCCGGTGTACCCATCGCTGAGTTCACCACGGCTGCAGAACTTGGTCCTATTATTCCGTACTTGGCTCGGTTGTCAGCAACGGGTTCAACGTCACATAGGGCTTGTTCCGAGCGTTCTTCAAGGCCTCCTGCCGTTATAGCTGAGTCTTCAGTCGCCGACGCGTCTTCCGTGGCCCTTACTTCACCTGTTCCTTCGACCGCTGAGTTCGTGTTGACGTCAGAAATGGCGCCATCGTCTTCAAACTTGGACAGCTGATATGAGACATCTTGGCCATCGTGTAGCACCGACGTATGGTCCGCTCGGACATCTTCCAGCTTGAACGCTGAGTTTATAGCCGGGTCACCCCTTGTCACCCCTGAAGTCGATATGACGTCTGCGTTACCGCGACGCGTCTCGTAGTCGCCGGCTTCAGTGTCGGCTTCGATCCTTCCCCAGCGTTCGGCGCATGTTAACCCTGGTCCACTCTCCACTGGAGATCGTCTTTCCACCGCCGTCGGAGTTGGGTATTTTCGTCTTTCCACAGCTGGCGGCTGGTGTGACAGCCAGTCGTCGTACAGTCGTTGTTCTTTCTGCAGCAAATCTTTATCCATCGCCGACTCAAAGGCCAATATCTGCCAGTCACGGTACTTCGCCGAGTTCACGCGGACATATCCCTCGTTGGCCAGCACTCCGTGTGGTTGCCATTTTATCACATAAAAGTGAGGTGGGCACCAGACTGACGTCTGTCGTACGTTCGTAATCAGGACATGGGTTGGTCTTCCTCGGCGATTAAAAACAACCGTTGGAATCCAACCCTTCGTCCGTCGCACCCATAGGTCATGCGTCGACTCACTGGGTTGTCGCCTGGGTAATTTGAACTCAGCGGTCATTCGACTTTCGATCGTCAACCCGTCTGGTGGCCCGCATGGTACATTTGGTCCGAACTCGGTCTTGGTCGGTGCATTACTTGACCGGATGAGTGGTATCACCATCTCATCGGGTAGCTTGACCGCCGAGTTGTACAGATCCAGACGTATTCCAGCTGGGATCATAAAGTCGGTGCCGAGAATCAAATCGACTCCGGCATGATGAGGCATTATCCATACTTCAAACTCGTATGCCACTTCCCAGCCGAGTGTCACCTTCACCACTGCTCTTGACGTTGTCACCATCCTGTCTTTACTTATTCCTTGTATGTCAATTCGCTTATCTCGGCTGGCCACTCTCTTGAGACGCAGTTTCCTCGCGAAGTACTCACTGATCGCCGAGACATTTGCTCCGGTATCCAATAATATCTTGGTCCTTCGGTCGTTCACTGCACCCAATACGAGGGCTCTCATTCTAACTCGGCGATCAAACGTCTGTGCTGACCACCATCCCAGCCGCTCTCCCGGAAGCAGCTTCATTATCCTGGTACGATGCACAGCCTGGTCTGACTGCCGAGTTACACTTGCAATCGCTCGGTTGTTATCATCTAACTCACCGAGCTCACGTTCAATTCCGTCGATTTCACACATCCAATTGCCATCCCCGCTTCTTCCCTCGGGCCGTCCTGCTTCACCTACGAAGGCAAACAAGAAGTTCGCCTCAACTGCAGGTTCAGCTGACTGTGGCAGCCCGGCATATTCCAACCCAGTCAGTGTTGGCGGGCCGCCGAGTTTAAATCACTCGGCGCGTAAAGGTTTTGCAGGTCTTCTGGCACTTGCGACTTGTCGACAGAGTTCTTCACGAACGCAGCCAGCTTCTCATATTGACGGAACAGCTCACACTGGCCGCCTTCATGGACTTGTCTGCAGAATTTGCAGCGTCGTCGACAGTAGTGAGCCGAGTGCCCCATTCTTCCACAAGCTGCACAAGGTCCTCGTTGGGTGTTGTCGCGTGATCCATCTCCACGATTCGACTGTTCTCGTTGGTTGTACGGTCGCGGAGGTCGGTTCGCTGAGTTTCCCCAGCTTCGGTTCGAGCCTTTCTGGTCTCCCGCCGAGTTCTCTCGGCGGTCCGGTGTATTTCCCTTATCATTGGAAACGCCGGCGTCAATGTAGTCGTCGTCTTCCGCTGAGTCGTGTCCTCCGGACTGGTACTCATCATCCCATTCGTCTTCGGAGTTGTACGGACTCGGCGGGTTCTGATCGATGAGTTCCTCTCCGTCGGAGTCAGCGTCAACGACAGTGACTCGGCGGTCGCGGTTTTCTTCCTTGCGACTGCGCTTCTCATCTCGGCGGCTCTGATCCTTCCGCTTGTCATCTCGGCTTCGTGCGGTCACGAGTCGGTCGCGTTGCTTCTTACGCTTCTCGCCGAGGATCCGACGATTGATTATCTGTTCCACCTTACTGATGTCTTCCAACTGCAAGGGGTACATTAAATCCATCACATCGTCATCACCACAATGCAGCAAGAAGTGTTCGACATGGTCAGCTGCGTCGGCGCCACCCTTCTCGTACTGGATCTTGGCTGTCCGAGCGTACCCGTTGAGTCGGATCAGGAAGTCGCAGATCGGTTCGTTGACTTTACGTCTCGCCGAGTAGTAACGAGTGCGGGCGGATTGGTCGAACTGTGAGCAGTAATAATCCAGGAACGCCTCGCTGAGTAGTTTCCAACGTCGCTGAGTCTTCTTCGGCAGCTGCCTGTACCAACTCTTCGCCGCGCGTCCCAAACATAGCGAGAAAGGCTCGCACCATGCACTTTGGGGCATCCTGGTGCTCTTCATCTCGTAGATGAACCGCTTGAGCCACTGGAGCGACGCGTCAGAGCGGTAGCGCTTTCCTTCGAGCTCGGCGATTTTGTCGAGCGAGGCGTGGGTTCGGACTTCTAGGTACTGCGTCGAGTCTTCTTCAGCCGCGTCAAAGCTCAAGTTTCGAATGTAGTCCTTCACGGTTTCTTCACGGTTACCTCTCACGTTGAAGGCGTCGCCGTCTTCTTCATCCTCCTCGTAAGCCTCAGCCTCATCTGCAGCGTCATACAATTCACGATAACGACCTACATTTCGCTGCCCACGACTCGGCGCTCGCTGAGTCGGGTTTAGCTTTAATGGAGTCAGCATGTGAGAGTCTTCAAAGTACGGAGTCCCTTGCGTAGCGCGGAACACTTCACGTCTCTTCGTCTCCGGGGTTTTCGGCAAAGGAATCTTGCTCGGGTCCTCGCCGAGTGGGTTGAACTCGGCTACTCGGCTGTACACCTTCTTCGTTCCGCCAGGGGCCTTCTCCAATCCAAACGCTACTCTGAGCTTCTTCTTCCATTGCCAGAGCTCGGCTCCGCCACGGGTCAGACTCCAGTCGGACAGAATGAGGCTGTTTGGTCGGCTGTTGCACCGATAGCCCATCGCCTTCAACAGCAACACAGTTTCTTCCACCAACTGATCGATGTTGGCTGCACGCACCGGCTGAGTTAACTCGGGACCCAACATCGGCCACTTCGCCTGCGCCATCGCCACAGGCGCGAACATCATCATCCATTCCGATCTCGTTCTCATCTCCTCGCCGAGTCGAGCCAACACTTTATTGGCGCTCGGCGTATCGGCGTTCCTCGTCGCTTTTGGAATAAGGGGCGGACGGTCCCCTTGAGCAACGCCATGGTCTTCTTCATCTTCTTCATCGTCCGCACCTTCGTCGAGCTCGGCGGATAAATTGCGCTCGACAGGACGTGGGGCTCCCATGCGTCCCACCTGCAGCGTCAACTCTTCCACCTCGCCAAGTAGCTCGGCGGTAGTCTTCGTTTCTCCGAGCTCAGCGGTCTCGGCCTTCTCTTCATACTCTCCTTCACTTGCGTCTCCGTTCTCGCTCTCCTGGTCTTGGCCATCCTCGTCGAACTGGACGGTTCGTCCCACCTCCATCGTCATGGCGATGAGTCGTTGATCCGCCGGGTCCGACCCCACGAGAGGCGATCCTCCAGCCGTCGCTGGGCTTCCGTCGCTCGGAGTTGCTGATCCCTTGACCATCTTCACTCTTCTCTTTCTCTTCTCTTCCTCTTAACTTGGTTAGCTGGCACCTTATAAAAACAAGCACACACTCCTGTTCCCGGGTCGCGGCACCAGTTGCGGTGTAGTAGAACACACAAATATCGTCAGATGTGGATTCCTTACACAAACCACAACGAATCGCCGAGTTAGGTCGGCGGTTGTATGGCCTGCGCAGAGGGTGGTTCCCTCGCGGTCCGGCCCTTCCGGGACAGACGAGTGGCTCGCTTCCACTCGGTTCCGACTAACCAAGTCAGATCACTTCCGAGGCTCCGCCGAGTTTGGTTCGGCTGAGCTCGTTCACAACCCTGTGCCCTCCACCAAAGGATGGACGACGGCGCGCGAGCGCTTTTACAGGTCACCGAGCGCAGAGGCTGCTCAGCTAGAAGTGTTACGGCACCCGGGCTATCCGACGTACCGGCCCGCTGAGTATGCGGGACTGTCTTTTTGACGTAGCGAGACTTATCCAACCCGGACGACCTAATCTCTTGGCGAAACAGTCAATACTCTACAATCTATGCCTCTCGAGTAAGACAGCAGCATAACCAGCC
>NW_003303753.1:315380-316526 GCF_000142945.1 Phytophthora infestans T30-4
TCGGGAGGTATTACTACTTGAAGGAGTAAAGCCGAACGACGACCCAGCTACGGCGGACTCAGCGTTGGAGACTATGGAGGCTGAAACCAGTTCGGAAGTGGTTAGACAGCACGACGATGATACCATCTACCTCGGAGACAAGTTTGAGCACGCAGGGGCCAGATCGGCCATCGCAGTGAACTCAGCGAATACGGGCCCTGACGCGGGCGACACCTATGATTTATCAGAGGTATCACTGTTGAGAGGTACTGGAACTGAGATCGGAGTAACGAGCTTGGCGACGATGGTGTTCGACCCCGGCGGAACTGGCTACAGGTTAGAACGCGCTGTGGATGAAGAAACAGCTTCGCAGAACGCAGGTCATTTCAGTGGTACAGATCCTAAGACCGTGACCAAGCTTGCCACCGCTGAGCTCAACTGGGAAGATGATGATTGCAACGAGTCCCTGAAATACCTCGCGCCTCCCTTCAAGAACTCGGCGACAGTAAGAATAAGCCCAGCGCTGCTATATGCCCGAATACCAGCTGACTTTGCAGGATGCGTGCTGTCATTTGATGGCTCAGCGAAGACGGCTAAATACGGCGGGTATGGCAGTTGTTCGTGGATACTGTGGCGCCTTCCGAATTGGGACATTGAGATCGCTGCGAGTGCGTACCTGTCGTCCACCACAGTCAACATCGCCGAGTACACCGGCATGAACAATGGAGTCTTGGCGGCGATTGACCGAGGGATAACTGATTTGATTATCGTGGGTGACTCCCGGCTTGCAATCCAGCAATCCATGGGGGTGATAGCATGCAAGAAGGAAACGTTGCAAGTGGAGCTAGCTCGACACAAGGATCTCACGAAACAACTCAACTCGGTCCGGTATCGACACATAGCGCGACACTATAACGCAGCGGCTGATTCTCTCGCTACAGAAGCACTGGAAGCTAAAGCTGGACGAGTAATTCTCGGGGCGGATAGGAAAGCAGAGCTGAGAATGATTAACCGAGTAGCCGAAGAACTGTACGTCACAGGTATCCCAGCGGGAACACCGATTGTCACGGCAGTCACTCGTAGCCGAGTACGCCGAGTTCACTTTGAGGACGAGCTGGATGTAGACTTCGGCTAGAGCAAGAGGAGGAAGTCAGGGATCATGAAGCC
>NW_003303753.1:317624-354093 GCF_000142945.1 Phytophthora infestans T30-4
ACAAGCTGAGCATGCAAGCGCGGTCGGGTACGGAGCTGGTGGCTTTAACGTAACGTATTGACACTTCTGCGCTCTTCCGTGCATTTGTTCTCAAAGCGTCATAGGAGGCCGGCGTTGCTCGCCAGCTTTGTTTGCGATCTCCAAAAGGTGGATAAAATCCATTCCAAACGATTTTCCAGCAGAAGATGAAGGTGCCTGGCTTACAATATAATCCACCAAATCCTTGTTCAAAGAAGGAGATCAAGTCTGGTTGTTTATGGAGCGAGTCAAGTCGGGCCTGACCAAGAAGTTAGCCCACCGATGGCATGGACCATTCAGGGTGAAGAAGAAGGTGGAAGAATTCGCCTATGAATTGGAGTTACCCGACAAGAGTGGATATAGGTTCTACCCAGTGGTCCATGTATCACGTCTGAAGGCAGTCACCGAACTCGGCGGAAGACCAAAGACGAGGCTGATCGCCGACCTCGAAGAGACTCAGCGATTTGACTTTGATGAAGAATTACTGCCTGAAGACAGCTGGGAACCAGACACAAGTACAAACCAGTATGAAGTCGAAGCAATTCTCGACGACGAGCTACCATTATCCACAAGTACGTCACGATCACAACGGAAGTTTAAAGTTAAGTGGGTCGGCTACGATGAGCCTACTTGGGAACCACTGTCGAATTTGTCATGCGGAGGTCTCCTGTTTGACTATCTACGACAGAAGAAGCGCGAAAACCGTCTGCAAATGGTGCAAGTTGCAGATGAGGATTAACAGCTATTGCACCAAAAAATTACACCAACTCGGCGGACGACACAGGCCGAGTTGAGATGGAATGCTACTGTGTCGAAACTACATATACTGAATAATTACGAAATGAAGTCCTGAACGATACCTACGGGACGCCCAGTCAAAGGAAGAAAACTAAAAAGTCGGCGATCCGGATTCCAAGTGAGTTGAACCCGACGGAGACAACTGGGAAGAGCTCAGCGAACTCGACGATTGGGGACGTGGCGTCGGAGCAGACGTCACCCCTTGGGAACTTGCGGAAGGAGATGCAACATTCGCAGCAGTGGCAAGAAGTATCATCGCCGAGCTAGCCAACGAAGCTGATGCCGAATCAGGTGCCTCAGGACCCGACGCGGCGGAAGTGGGCTGAGGATCCGTTCCACTGGGGAGTGGGGTGCCGAACAGAGACATACTCGGAGACGCGCCTCAGAGATTGGGAGAACCCAACCCATCGTCCGCCGAGTCGTCATCAGACGCACGCTCGCCATCTGAGCCGAGCTCACCGATCGAAGACCCAGTGAAGATATGGATGCCTTGGTGCGCTCGACTGGGGCAACCCAGCGGAGATGGGCGAAGTCGAGCCTGGGGCACCCACGCTCGTAGCCGGGACAGGCAGTGAGGCCACGACATCAGATGAAGATATCGGCGGTGGGCGAGTAGCCGCGACCGACGAAGTCACCGGAGGGCCAGAAGACGAAGAACCCACCGAAGTCGTCGAAGCGACTGCAGGAACGGTGTCGGCGGGCGGCTCAGGCAACTCAAACTCAAACTCAGCTTCGCTCGAAGCGTCACCGTCGTCTTCAGAGCGAGCAGAGACAGCGGGCTGAGTAGCAGAACTCAGCTGAAGGTGACGAACCTTCTTCCGCCGAGTCCGACGACGGGACTTTCCAGAGCGAGGCCTTCCTCCATCGGATGCAGTAGCTTGAGGCGAACTTGAGTGCAAAAGGGCACTGATAGCCTCGTGTCCATCCTCTCCGGGGAGTGGACAAGCGTACGGTTGAGGCGGATGCGGCGCCGGCGTACGATGACGAGGACCTGCGGCTGTGGGAGACTTGGGGTTGGCATAACGCCGAAGCTGCTGAGTCGAGGTCAAGTTTGCCAAAGGCGTACGGTGAAGCTGAGCAAGAGTCGGCTCAGCCTGAGTGGTTACCGCCGCCGAGCTGACTGGAGCCGCAGCCGAGTCTGCCAATGAAGTCGTCGAAGACCCTTGACTAGCTGAGGGAACCACACCAGGACCAATAACGGAACTCGCCACTGGAGCATCTCGGCGAGGATGGACAATCAACTCCAACCGCCGAGTTTCACCAGCGGGAATGTTGAGAACCTCAGGAAAGCGAGACTCCAAGACACGACACAGCCGGGCGTTGAGGAGAAGGTCGGACGGATCAAGCCCAGGAACTTGCAAGCCACCGCCAGCAGCAGCAGCCATGTGAGGATCGTGCATCGGAATAATACCATTCCGACGGATGAGCCGCTTCTGTCGCAAGATCACCGCTCGCTGCTCAGCGATCACCGACTGAGCGTGCCGCAAGGGTTGAGTACCGGTGGAACTGTACAACCGCACCGACTCCTGCAGCTGTTCGAAGTGTTTGGAAGCGATGCCCTGAAGAGTGACGAACGCCGCATCCCTCTCAGAAATGGATCGAAGAAGGACGTCGATCTCGGCGTCCCGATCCAAGACTTGCTGATGGTGGAGCTGGGCCTGACTCAACGCAGCGTCGACCTTGCTCTGCTCAGCTGCGATGGCCCGAGCAAGTTTCGCCTCACTCAGAGCTACAGCCTTCCGCAGCGACGCGAGGAGATTAGCCGATTGCTTGGCAGCAGCCTCCAATCGAGACACTTGCTGTTGAGCCGACGAGAGCTGAGTTGACAAGTCGACATTGCTGAGAGCAAGCGAGTCCAGTCGCCGAGTCAATGCGCGGTTCTCCTCCTGAACAGCTTGGTTGTCAGCTTGGAGATCGCCGATGATCTTGGGGTAATCAAGAGCGGCGTAATTGCCTTTCAGGATATCCAACAGTTCCCCCGCGGAAGCAGCATGCAAAATCGCTCGCCGCTGTACAGGATCGGAGGGTTCCACGGAACGAGTGAATCCGTAAGCCATGAGCCTCGCCAAGAAGGTCAATTCTTCTCGGCGATCATGCCCTTGCTCGATAATTCTGGGCCATGAGGGAGTCAAGACTCACTGGAGCAGCCGAGCTTGGCTGATTGTGGCCGCCCGAAGTGGTGTCGCCTGGCAAGCTCGGTGGACCAGGAAGGCGCACGCGAGGAAGACCCCGCCGACTCCGCGTCAGACTCATGGGAAGTTGTCAGGTCGACCAGCCCAGCTTCATGCCGGTCGCTGACCCCACGAGTACCGACGGGTCGAGGAATCGACTCAGCTGGCACGCCTTCACCTCGACGAGGAGTTGGAGAAGAAGGATGGTTCCACGGGTTGTGCTAGAACAACATGCGAAGAGTAAGGAGCTGCCAAGTGAGTGACAGCGGAAGCAACGAACGTACCAAAGAAGGTGGTGGGGAGCCGCGAGACGTCATCAGCCGAGTACGGACCAACGGTGGCAGAACAAAATGAAGGATTAAGACACTCACCAGCTCGGCTCGTATCATAACCGGGGCAGTTGTGGTGTAGGGATTTCCAGATTCGACCATACGCCGACCTACTTTAGGTCAAGAATCGGCTCGGTCTGATAACCCAGAGCTTAGGAGCCAAGGATCACGGTAAGTACTCGGCGATCTGTCCGGATATGCTATCCGGATAGCCGCTGAGCTCAACGGCCGCCTGAAGAGTCGGTAGAGATCCGAAACGACTACATTTCACTAGATATTTGTATGAGAAGCATAGGATTAAATAGGAGGAGCCGAAAAGGCTCCCAGAAGATAACAGAGCAGAATTTTCCTAGTCCAAGACACGTGTACACTTTTCCGGTAAGTCCCTGCATAGGGCTGGATTATGCCTGCCGTCAATACTCGAGAGGCATAGCTTGTAGGGTATTGACTGGTAGCGCCAAGAGATTAGGTCGGTCCGGGTAGGACAAAGTCTCGCTACGCGCGAAAGAAAGTCCCGCATACTCAGCGGGCCGGTACGTCGGATAGCCCGGGTGCCGTAACACTTCTAGCTGAGCAGCCTCTGCGCTCGGTGACCTGTAAAAGCGCTCGCGCGCCGTCGTCCATCCTTTGGTGGAGGGCACAGGGTTGTGAACGAGCTCAGCCGAACCCAAACTCGGCGGAGCCTCGGAAGTGATCTGACTTGGTTAGTCGGAACCGAGTGGAAGCGAGCCACTCGTCTGTCCCGGAAGGGCCGGACCGCGAGAGAACCACCCTCTGCGCAGGCCATACAACCGCCGACCTAACTCGGCGATTCGTTGTGGTTTGTGTAAGGAATCCACATCTGACGATATTTGTGTGTTCTACTACACCACAACTGGTGCCGCGACCCGGGACCACAGGAGCGATGGATAACAGAGGGTATTGTGGGCCGCTAGAGGTTTCGTAGCACGCGTAAACGCCCAGGTATTGCTCGGTCCCGAAGCTGCAGTCGTCGAGTATGAGTCCAAAGTCACTGGGCATATCGCGTCCGATCGTTGTTTCTACGACCTTCGTGACACCTTCCATGTTGGTAAGCAGTGCGTCTACAGACACATTCGCCAAATTAGAGTACCTGTCACAAAATTGATCAAATTAAATGAGCCCATTTTACATTTAGTAAGACTAAAATTTGTATACGTACCGGCGCGTTGCCTTTGACTCGCAAAAGGAAAGGGGCAAGTTGTCCATTACGATCCACTTGAGCCATGCGTATCGATTGGAGGCTTTTTAACTCACCCAAGATACAAGAGCCCCCGTAGCAGCTTCGGAGGCATCACGCATGTCGCTCTCGAACCGAGGGTGAGCGGTGCGCACGTGCGTCACCAAATTAGTGTAGCCATTCTTAGCGACGTGCTTGCGTCGTTTTCCGCAGGCCTTACAGGCGTGATACCCAGTCAGGTCGCCTTCTTCATCAAGAACTGGCTTGAAGAAGAAAGCGGCAATTTGCTTCGGCGTGAAAGCCTGACTGGGCGCGTTTGAGGCGATGAGACTGGCGGACATGTCGTGGCAGGAGTGGGTGCGGGTGTAGGCTGGGATGTAGTTTTGAAAATGGCAGTTGTTAGCTGTCTAGATTGTCGTGGTAGATCACAACCAATCCTTTTGGTTAGAGGTGAGAGATCACAGCCAATCCTTTTGGTTGGTGGTGGCGAATCGCAAAATAAGTAGTTACAAATTTTGAATTTGAAAAATAAGTTATGGATACAGGACCTTTCTGGATGCAAAATAAATTATTTTATCGATCAGTAAATATTGCGTTTTCAGTTTATTTATTTTTCGGTATCCCTGGTCATAGACCGTACTTAAGTGGGGTTTCACGATCGCTTCGGCGGGAATATTTTACCGGTAAATATACTAAAAATTGATTGTAACCAATTGTTATAGCATGGCTTCTTCATTTCATTAATCAGCTCACAATTTGGACTACCAAGCACGTTGTTTAACAATATCTACTATTATAGTGGCCATGTTCCAAAAAATATCTGTTAAATACTGAGTTCCAAGTAAGTTGCGCGGTATTTCGACAAAATACTTAGACCCTACCATGTTGTTTGCAACACTATTACGAAACATGCTTTTTTTCTGGTCAAATGTGATGATATGCAGCAAAGAAATATTCAAGTCCCATTTAGAAATATTTTATGTTTTTATTACTTAAAATCGAGATCTATGTAAGATACTAGTGATGTTGTTGCGGTTATTGCTATTCTGCGGTCATAATTAAAACTCTATACAATGATCTTGTCGGCAACCCGTCCGCCCATAAAGTAGTTTCACTCTTCCCAACATAATACATGGCGACACACATTACTATGCGGGAAAAAAATTAATCAAACTTTCAATAAGAAAAGTACGAAAGGTAACATAGTGATCCTTATACCTTCATTAGAGTTTACTGCGTACCATAAGTACGAAAAGAGAGAGTATTAAAAAAACACTATTTTGAACCAATGGGAATACTTTATATTGTATCCATTTACTTCACCTTCTTCGAGCGACGACGTCGCTGCATGCGATAGCGGCGGCGGCGCTCGTGCTCTGTGCATGGTCGTGGTGGCGATGGAAGCGGCGTGCCCATAGCAGCGGCCTGTGTGAGCATCCGCTGCTCGCGCTGGTCAGGCTCCGGCGGTGCTGGGGATGCATCGGAGCGGTGCCAATGGTCCCGTGTGTTAGGGTCCATTGGCACACGTAATGCAGGGACGGCCCCCAGCCCTGGCGGAACCAATTGTAAAAGCGTCCCCACGAAAGGAACATTTTGCAGCAGGTACACTGCCGGAGCACCAGCCCATCCCCGTCAAGATCAATGGGCGGCGGCACGTCAGTCAAGCGGATCCATTTTGTTAAGTGTAAGATGAAGGTTGGATACAAACAGTCTAGCCAATAATAATATTTTAGTTTTTGCCGATCACAACCAGGATATATCATCCGCTTATTAAGTCAAATTTCGACCATCTTCGACCCACTCGGCAGTCAATGAGAATGCTACAAAAAATTTAAGCGTTTCGTGTGATGCTAGTGTTCATAGTTTAGAATACAACAACCAGCGCTCTGGGCCCCGCTCCGCGGATGCTAGGGCAGGGTTGGTTGATGTAGTATGCTGGCCGCCTCCAGATTAAAAAGGCATGTCGAAACTAAAGTTAAATGAATTATATGTATTACGTGACCAATCAATTCCGCGTCCCAAATATTTCTTTGTACACAATATTATTGGTGTGTACGCTCCCGTCCTCATCAATGGCCTCTGGATCCACATTAATCGCTATCGCCTTCCTTGAAGTCACCATCGACAACGCCACATGCAGCTTTCTATGTGCGAATTTCGATGATTCCAGATAGACACCCACGTGGTGGATCGATTGCCCTGGGCCTTGTTGATAGTCATGACGAACGACGAAACCACCAGGAACTGCTTACTCTTGAATTTGAACGGGGGCTCCGTGCCCTCCCTATAAAATACGATCCGAGGAATGGACACTTTCTATCCCTTACACGGTCCGGACATTATGCAGGCCTCGATGCTTCTCTCGCACGTTGACATTACCCGAAGTCGCGTTCCGTTGCAAAGTCCTGCGTCGCTATTCAGGTTTATAATTATGATGATAGGTGTTCCAACCTTCCGAACAATCGTGGGCGGAGGGGGGGGGGGGATACCGGAGAAGTTAAGAGACTTCAAGAGCTCCTGCTCAAACATATTTGCATCCGCGACCCCTTCGAGGCTTTCCCCCGAGAGATACTCCTTCAGCTCATCCGCCACCCGTTCTGCAACCATGTCGTTGATACGCCGAACACTTGCATTTGGTGGGGGCTAGTATGGCTCGCTCAACGAAGTATACATCGGGTAAATTCTCAGTATCAACGCCAGGGTACATCGCATTTATGAGTGCGTTGACATTGCGGACTCGTAGGACTTTTTCAACTTCGTCCAAGTCTAGCTTGTGTTCCTCGTCCACCGCAGGGAATAACCTGAGACTTGGGGGGCTTCATATCCACGTCTTCTTCATCAGCGATCATTTTGTTGTACCCGTCGTTCTTTAATGATACACATGTCGCGTGGAAGACATATGTCGTCGACACCGATCTCCTGGTTGAGCGAATAGCGACCTTCCCGATTTGAGATAAAACGTCAGCGAATTCCACTAACTCAGCTGCACTGGCCGCGTCTGGAGCGGACACGCATGTTCTCGGTCAGCCGCACTTGACGCAAATGCTCCCATAGCGGCGAAGACTTGAAGCAAGCTTAAATCGTACCCGCACGCGTAGTATGCTTCACTGAGGTAGAATCGGTCGGTGATCACCGCTGAACACCATTTTCTTTCTGCCGAACGGTTCCAGCTCGTTCTTTATAATATCCCTAAGCGACTTGTCAACAGCCTCGAAGCAAGCTCGGTTCATCATCGGCGCTTCGTTCTAAATGATCAAACTCGCGCTTCGAACCAATTCGGTTTCCTGGCTTTGCGCTGAAAGGCTGCACGTCGACGTCTCTG
This sequence comes from Phytophthora infestans T30-4, assembly GCF_000142945.1. NCBI lineage: Eukaryota > Oomycota > Peronosporomycetes > Peronosporales > Peronosporaceae > Phytophthora > Phytophthora infestans. The sequence goes on from NW_003303753.1 coordinate 325,461, forward strand.
TAAGCTTGAGGGGAATTCGGATCGTCGAATGCACGGTATGGCCTCCAGTTAACATATTCCACGTGATGCAACCGCGATGGCAACCTTACGTTGAATCCGAACGTGAGCGAGTATTCGCTCGACCAGACCCGACTTTCATGTTCCGCCGGAGCCATCCAGAAAGAAAAGCTTCTACCCTCCAGCCGGGCTGATCACAGTCGCAATAACTTGGTCAAAAATATCTCTCTGGTTGAGGTTCAAGTGGCCCGCCTGATCCGCAACACACCCAGTTCGTTCTGGGGGTACGCGTCAATCTCTTGTTGAACAAGATCAACTGACGATGTACCCTGGCTGTCCACTTGAGCAGATACGTAGTCGTAATCGGCTAGCAGTGAAATGCAATACGTATCGAGGGACTTTGATTCGAAGCCAAGAAATTAGCCAAGTTCTTCAACGCCTTGTACCCCGTCGTTCGAAGACGCACCTCCTCTTCGCGTACAATATGAAGGTCCACGTCTCTTTCCTCAATGATTCGTGCGTAATCCCAGGTAATGAACTTACCGGTTAGGAGCCAATTACCGCCTTTAATTCAGTTCTTGGTTTCAGACGGATTCGGTATGAACCAGTACTACCGATATATTAGGCTCACGTGTCCTGTCGCAGTTTATATTGAGACCAAAACGTGAAACTTCAAACCTTGGGCTCACAGTTTCAAATAGCAACTGTCCAATAGTTGCTCGAGAAAGAGAAACTGTCAACGGTTCTTGCTGAAAAGTCGCGGTTCTTGTCCTTTCGCATTTAAAACTCCGAGCCCAAACAAATTCTCAGAGCCCAGTTCCTGATTCTTAGGAGCTCTGAGTAATTATCAGAACCGTGGTTCTTTTTCGCTTCTTTTTAGGCGTGCGTAATTCTCTAACATGTCCTTCTTGAAGCTGTCCCATATATTTTTGACATTACCAGGCATCGAGTATATCAAAATGATGCCGAAGGGTTGGTGTAGCTGGTGCGGCATCTTGATCTCGGCGGCTTCGCGTAAGCAGTGTATCCACTCGTCGTCATTTTCCCAATACCCAAGCGCAAAGTTGCTTGCTGATATGTAGGATGCTCCGTACCATCAGACGCTCGAAGATCCGCAAAGGACTTCGACGAGTGTTGGTTACACAGGAGAAGTCGGAAGTAGAAGTCCGGGTCCTGCGGAGATACGTGTACCATGCGTCCCAGAAAAGCAACGTACTTCTTGTACGGTTCCCACGTCTTGTGCTCCGTCCACCTGTACTTCCGCGATACATCCTTGTACAGTAGGTTGGCCGTATCTTCTGGGTTACGCGTGCACAGCTTGAAAAACTCCGTCAGTTTTGATCTGTCCCAATCAAGTTGTGGAGCTGGGGGGGGGGGCGTCGCTTGGTCGCGATAAGCATCCGTGCTCGTTCCTTTCAAATGGATAGTTAGCGGCACAACCGAATGTGCTGAACCTTGTGTTGGATACCGAAACAGCCGCATGCAAGCTTCTACCGTATACATATACCTCCCAAGAAGATACCGAAGAATTTTGGTCGCCCGGATCTCTTCGCCCTCAATCGTCATGTCCGATCCCTTGTAGACGTACTTGGAGATGTGCATGATGACCTTGTTCGTGACACAAACCTCGACGCTGATGTGGCAGCTGTACTTCTGTGACAGGAACGGGATGCAGGGGACCACCATTTGATTGATGACCGCGTTGTCCCATACTTTACCCTTATGACACAAAATTCCATCCAGACGTCGGCCACGCTTATATGTGGCTTATTTGTCGGGCGTCATCCGGGCGACTGAAATTCTTCGGTATCTTCTTGGGAGGTATATGTATACGGTAGAAGCTTGCATGCGGCTGTTTCGGTATCCAACTAGTTGTGGTGTAGGGATTTCCAGATTCGACCATACGCCGACCTACTTTAGGTCAAGAATCGGCTCGGTCTGATAACCCAGAGCTTAGGAGCCAAGGATCACGGTAAGTACTCGGCGATCTGTCCGGATATGCTATCCGGATAGCCGCTGAGCTCAACGGCCGCCTGAAGAGTCGGTAGAGATCCGAAACGACTACATTTCACTAGATATTTGTATGAGAAGCATAGGATTAAATAGGAGGAGCCGAAAAGGCTCCCAGAAGATAACAGAGCAGAATTTTCCTAGTCCAAGACACGTGTACACTTTTCCGGTAAGTCCCTGCATAGGGCTGGATTATGCCTGCCGTCAATACTCGAGAGGCATAGCTTGTAGAGTATTGACTGGTAGCGCCAAGAGATTAGGTCGGTCCGGGTAGGACAAAGTCTCGCTACGCGCGAAAGAAAGTCCCGCATACTCAGCGGGCCGGTACGTCGGATAGCCCGGGTGCCGTAACACTTCTAGCTGAGCAGCCTCTGCGCTCGGTGACCTGTAAAAGCGCTCGCGCGCCGTCGTCCATCCTTTGGTGGAGGGCACAGGGTTGTGAACGAGCTCAGCCGAACCAAACTCGGCGGAGCCTCGGAAGTGATCTGACTTGGTTAGTCGGAACCGAGTGGAAGCGAGCCACTCGTCTGTCCCGGAAGGGCCGGACCGCGAGGGGACCACCCTCTGCGCAGGCCATACAACCGCCGACCTAACTCGGCGATTCGTTGTGGTTTGTGTAAGGAATCCACATCTGACGATATTTGTGTGTTCTACTACACCACAACTGGTGCCGCGACCCGGGAACAGGAGTGTGTGCTTGTTTTTATAAGGTGCCAGCTAACCAAGTTAAGAGGAAGAGAAGAGAAAGAGAAGAGTGAAGATGGTCAAGGGATCAGCAACTCCGAGCGACGGAAGCCCAGCGACGGCTGGAGGATCGCCTCTCGTGGGGTCGGACCCGGCGGATCAACGACTCATCGCCATGACGATGGAGGTGGGACGAACCGTCCAGTTCGACGAGGATGGCCAAGACCAGGAGAGCGAGAACGGAGACGCAAGTGAAGGAGAGTATGAAGAGAAGGCCGAGACCGCTGAGCTCGGAGAAACGAAGACTACCGCCGAGCTACTTGGCGAGGTGGAAGAGTTGACGCTGCAGGTGGGACGCATGGGAGCCCCACGTCCTGTCGAGCGCAATTTATCCGCCGAGCTCGACGAAGGTGCGGACGATGAAGAAGATGAAGAAGACCATGGCGTTGCTCAAGGGGACCGTCCGCCCCTTATTCCAAAAGCGACGAGGAACGCCGATACGCCGAGCGCCAATAAAGTGTTGGCTCGACTCGGCGAGGAGATGAGAACGAGATCGGAATGGATGATGATGTTCGCGCCTGTGGCGATGGCGCAGGCGAAGTGGCCGATGTTGGGTCCCGAGCTAACTCAGCCGGTGCGTGCAGCCAACATCAATCAGTTGGTGGAAGAAACTGTGTTGCTGTTGAAGGCGATGGGCTATCGGTGCAACAGCCGACCAAACAGCCTCATTCTGTCCGACTGGAGTCTGACCCGTGGCGGAGCCGAGCTCTGGCAATGGAAGAAGAAGCTCAGAGTGGCGTTTGGATTGGAGAAGGCCCCTGGCAGAACGAAGAAGGTGTACAGCCGAGTAGCCGAGTTCAAACCACTCGACGAGGACCCGAGCAAGATTCCTTTGCCAAAAACCCCGGAGACGAAGAGACGTGAAGTGTTCCGCGCTACGCAAGGGACTCCGTACTTTGAAGACTCTCACATGCTGACTCCATTAAAGCTAAACCCGACTCAGCGAGCGCCGAGTCGTGGGCAGCGAAATGTAGGTCGTTATCGTGAATTGTATGACGCTGCAGATGAGGCTGAGGCTTACGAGGAGGATGAAGAAGACGGCGACGCCTTCGACGTGAGAGGTAACCGTGAAGAAACCGTGAAGAACTATATTCGAAATTTGAGCTTTGACGCGGCTGAAGAGGACTCGACGCAGTACCTAGAAGTCCGAACCCACGCCTCGCTCGACAAAATCGCCGAGTTCGAAGGAAAGCGCTACCGCTCTGACGCGTCGCTCCAGTGGCTCAAGCGGTTCATCTACGAGATGAAGAGCACCAGGATGCCCCAAAGTGCATGGTGCGAGCCTTTCTCGCTATGTTTGGGACGCGCGGCGAAGAGTTGGTACAGGCAGCTGCCGAAGAAGACTCAGCGACGTTGGAAACTACTCAGCGAGGCGTTCCTGGATTATTACTGCTCACAGTTCGACCAATCCGCCCGCACTCGTTACTACTCGGCGAGACGTAAAGTCAACGAACCGATCTGCGACTTCCTGATCCGACTCAACGGGTACGCTCGGACAGCCAAGATCCAGTACGAGAAGGGTGGCGCCGACGCAGCTGACCATGTCGAACACTTCTTGCTGCATTGTGGTGATGACGATGTGATGGATTTAATGTACCCCTTGCAGTTGGAAGACATCAGTAAGGTGGAACAGATAATCAATCGTCGGATCCTCGGCGAGAAGCGTAAGAAGCAACGCGACCGACTCGTGACCACACGAAGCCGAGATGACAAGCGGAAGGATCAGAGCCGCCGAGATGAGAAGCGCAGTCGCAAGGAAGAAAACCGCGACCGCCGAGTCACTGTCGTTGACGCTGACTCCGACGGAGAGGAACTCATCGATCAGAACCTGCCGAGTCCGTACAACTCCGAAGACGAATGGGATGATGAGGACCAGTCCGGAGGACACGACTCAGCGGAAGACGACGACTACATTGACGCCGGCGTTTCCAATGATAAAGGAAATACACCGGACCGCCGAGAGAACTCGGCGGGAGACCAGAAAGGCTCGAACCGAAGCTGGGGAAACTCAGCGAACCGACCTCCGCGACCGTACAACCAGCGAGAACAGTCGAATCGTGGAGATGGATCACGCGACAACACCCAACGAGGACCTTGTGCAGCTTGTGGAAGAATGGGGCACTCGGCTCACTACTGTCGACGACGCTGCAAATTCTGCAGACAAGTCCATGAAGGCGGCCAGTGTGAGCTGTTCCGTCAATATGAGAAGCTGGCTGCGTTCGTGAAGAACTCTGTCGACAAGTCGCAAGTGCCAGAAGACCTGCAAAACCTTTACGCGCCGAGTGATTTAAACTCGGCGGCCCGCCAACACTGACTGGGTTGGAATATGCCGGGCTGCCACAGTCAGCTGAACCTGCAGTTGAGGCGAACTTCTTGTTTGCCTTCGTAGGCGAAGCAGGACGGCCCGAGGGAAGAAGCGGGGATGGCAATTGGATGTGTGAAATCGACGGAATTGAACGTGAGCTCGGTGAGTTAGATGATAACAACCGAGCGATTGCAAGTGTAACTCGGCAGTCAGATCAGGCTGTGCATCGTACCAGGATAATGAAGCTGCTTCCGGGAGAGCGGCTGGGATGGTGGTCAGCACAGACGTTTGATCGCCGAGTTAGAATGAGAGCCCTCGTATTGGGTGCAGTGAACGACCGAAGGACCAAGATATTATTGGATACCGGAGCAAATGTCTCGGCGATCAGTGAGTACTTCGCGAGGAAACTGCGTCTCAAGAGAGTGGCCAGCCGAGATAAGCGAATTGACATACAAGGAATAAGTAAAGACAGGATGGTGACAACGTCAAGAGCAGTGGTGAAAGTGACACTCGGCTGGGAAGTGGCATACGAGTTTGAAGTATGGATAATGCCTCATCATGCCGGAGTCGATTTGATTCTCGGCACCGACTTTATGATCCCAGCTGGAATACGTCTGGATCTGTACAACTCGGCGGTCAAGCTACCCGATGAGATGGTGATACCACTCATCCGGTCAAGTAATGCACCGACCAAGACCGAGTTCGGACCAAATGTACCATGCGGGCCACCAGACGGGTTGACGATCGAAAGTCGAATGACCGCTGAGTTCAAATTACCCAGGCGACAACCCAGTGAGTCGACGCATGACCTATGGGTGCGACGGACGAAGGGTTGGATTCCAACGGTTGTTTTTAATCGCCGAGGAAGACCAACCCATGTCCTGATTACGAACGTACGACAGACGTCAGTCTGGTGCCCACCTCACTTTTATGTGATAAAATGGCAACCACACGGAGTGCTGGCCAACGAGGGATATGTCCGCGTGAACTCGGCGAAGTACCGTGACTGGCAGATATTGGCCTTTGAGTCGGCGATGGATAAAGATTTGCTGCAGAAAGAACAACGACTGTACGACGACTGGCTGTCACACCAGCCGCCAGCTGTGGAAAGACGAAAATACCCAACTCCGACGGCGGTGGAAAGACGATCTCCAGTGGAGAGTGGACCAGAGTTAACATGCGCCGAACGCTGGAGAAGGATCGAAGCCGACACTGAAGCCGGCGACTACGAGAAGCGTCGCGGTAACGCAGACGTCATATCGACTTCAGGGGTGACAAGGGGTGACCCGGCTATAAACTCAGCGTTCAAGCTGGAAGATGTCCGAGCGGACCATACGTCGGTGCTACACGATGGCCAAGATGTCTCCTATCAGCTGTCCAAGTTTGAAGACGATGGCGCCATTTCTGACGTCAACACGAACTCAGCGGTCGAAGGAACAAGTGAAGTAAGGGCCACGGAAGACGCGTCGGCAACTGAAGACTCAGCTATAACGGCAGGAGGCCTTGAAGAACGCTCGGAACAAGCCCTATGTGACGTTGAACCCGTTGCTGACAACCGAGCCAAGTACGGAATAATAGGACCAAGTTCTGCAGCCGTGGTGAACTCAGCGATGGGTACACCGGAAACCTGCATTATCCAGTCGGCGGCGGCAGACTCGACGTCAGAAGATCTAAACACTGAGAGTGCCTCGGACATGGTTACAGCATGTCGTCAGGATGTCAGCTATACTGAAGGCGCGTTTACACGCACGGAAGTCAGCTCTGCCGTCACAACCAACTCAGCGGATGAGCACTCCAACGCGACGAAGGACCATGATAGTCGGGAGGTATTACTACTTGAAGGAGTAAAGCCGAACGACGACCCAGCTACGGCGGACTCAGCGTTGGAGACTATGGAGGCTGAAACCGGTTCGGAAGTGGTTAGACAGCATGACGACGATACCATCAACCTCGGGGACAAGTTTGAGCACGCAGGGGCCAGATCGGCCATCGCAGTGAACTCAGCGAATACGGGCCCTGACGCGGGCGACACCTATGATTTATCAGAGGTATCACTGTTGAGAGGTACGGGAACTGAGATCGGAGTAACGAGCTCGGCGACGATGGTGTTCGACCCCGGCGGAACTGGCTACAGGTTAGAACGCGCTGTGGATGAAGAAACAGCTTCGCAGAACGCAGGTCATTTCAGTGGTACAGATCCTAAGACCGTGACCAAGCTTGCCACCGCTGAGCTCAACTGGGAAGATGATGATTGCAACGAGTCCCTGAAATACCTCGCGCCTCCCTTCAAGAACTCGGCGACAGTAAGAATAAGCCCAGCGCTGCTATATGCCCGAATACCAGCTGACTTTGCAGGATGCGTGCTGTCATTTGATGGCTCAGCGAAGACAGCTAAATACGGCGGGTATGGCAGTTGTTCGTGGATACTGTGGCGCCTTCCGAATTGGGACATTGAGATCGCTGCGAGTGCGTACCTGTCGTCCACCACAGTCAACATCGCCGAGTACACCGGCATGAACAATGGAGTCTTGGCGGCGATTGACCGAGGGATAACTGATTTGATTATCGTGGGTGACTCCCGGCTTGCAATCCAGCAATCCATGGGGGTGATAGCATGCAAGAAGGAAACGTTGCAAGTGGAGCTAGCTCGACACAAGGATCTCACGAAACAACTCAACTCGGTCCGGTATCGACACATAGCGCGACACTATAACGCAGCGGCTGATTCTCTCGCTACAGAAGCACTGGAAGCTAAAGCTGGACGAGTAATTCTCGGGGCGGATAGGAAAGCAGAGCTGAGAATGATTAACCGAGTAGCCGAAGAACTGTACGTCACAGGCAACCCAGCGGAAACACCGATTGTCACGGCAGTCACTCGTAGCCGAGTACGCCGAGTTCACTTTGAGGACGAGCTGGATGTAGACTCGGCTAGAGCAAGAGGAGGAAGTCAGGATCATGAAGCCATGTCTACAAATCCTGGAGAATCCGCGTTTGAAAGTAGTGGAGATGAATTCGAACAAGTCAGCGGGGCGTCGACTCGGCGGACTAACCACACGACCCCGAATGTCGAAACAAGGTCGCAGATGGAGTCAGTCCAGACAGCTCAGAATGCCAACGACATTGATCCAGTGACGGTACAGACTGAGCGGAGACGACGAATCGCGAAGGCACAAGATGAAGAACTCAGGTGGGCCGATCTGAAGGCGTACCTGAGAGGTGAAGTGGAGAACCTTACACACCGGCGAGCTCAGAATGCCGGCAAAGTCGCAGAAGTCTTTGTACTCAGCGAAGACGGCCTGTTGTACCGCCGAGATGAAGCCCGCCGACTAGGCGAACTCGGCGAACCGAACCTCTCATTGAGATTGGTGATACCGTCAACCATGGTCGACGAAACACTTCATAACTGCCACAACTCGATCGAAGGAGGGCATCAAGGCATCGTCAGAACTTATCACCAAGTCAAAGCCGACTACTACTGGATTGGTCTGTACGCCGACGTGGTGAAACATGTTAGAGCCTGCGAAGACTGCAATACCAGTAAGAGCAAGCCACAGTTGAGAGGTTATTCGCCGGGAAATGTGGTGTCAGACCATCCATTTCAAGTCGTGTCAATGGATTTCGTTATTCCCCTTCCTCGAACTCAGCGGGGCAATACTGCACTGCTGCTGTTCCAGGACCACTTCACGGGGTTCGTTATCGCTAAGGCTATGAATGACACCGGAGCACTCGAAGTGGCCAAGGTATTTGAGGAATGCGTCTTCAGGCAGTTCGGGGCTCCGTCTCTGATACGGCACGACCGAGATCCAAGGTTTATGAGTGAAGTTTTCCAAAAGTTCTCCGAGATGATGCAGTCGAGATCAAGAGCTACGCTGAGTTACCGACCACAAGCCAACGGTCAACAAGAGAGGTCAGTCAAGACAATGGTTCAGACTATACGGGTCTACGTGGAAGACCCACTTCAAGCCGACTGGGATGACATCGCCGAGAAGATGGTACATGCTATAAACAACTCAAGAGATTCGACTCGGCGAGAAACCCCTTTCTATCTGGTGCATGGTTGGGACGCCAAGTCTACACTCAAGGCTATGACGAGTTCGATACGACGTGGACAGGGACGCCCAGTCAACTCGGCGGACGCAGTCGAGTGGCGCCGAGAAGCGAACAGACAACGAGAAGTGGCACTTCGATTAGCAGCTGAGTTCCAAGTGCGAGAGAAAGCACGACGAGCTCGAGAGCACAACGAAGCGTTGAGCAAGAAGGAGAAAAGATCCATTCCAAACACAGCAGATGACGAAGATGAAGTTGCAGAACCAGGCGATGAATCCACCAAATCCTTGTTCAAAGAAGGAGATCAAGTCTGGTTGTTTATGGAGCGAGTCAAGTCGGGCCTGACCAAGAAGTTAGCCCACCGATGGCATGGACCATTCAGGGTGAAGAAGAAGGTGGAAGAATTCGCCTATGAATTGGAGTTACCCGACAAGAGTGGATATAGGTTCTACCCAGTGGTCCATGTATCACGTCTGAAGGCAGTCACCGAACTCGGCGGAAGACCAAAGACGAGGCTGATCGCCGACCTCGAAGAGACTCAGCGATTTGACTTTGATGAAGAATTACTGCCTGAAGACAGCTGGGAACCAGACACAAGTACAAACCAGTATGAAGTCGAAGCAATTCTCGACGACGAGCTACCATTATCCACAAGTACGTCACGATCACAACGGAAGTTTAAAGTTAAGTGGGTCGGCTACGATGAGCCTACTTGGGAACCACTGTCGAATTTGTCATGCGGAGGTCTCCTGTTTGACTATCTACGACAGAAGAAGCGCGAAAACCGTCTGCAAATGGTGCAAGTTGCAGATGAGGATTAACAGCTATTGCACCAAAAGTTACACCAACTCGGCGGACGACACAGGCCGAGTTGAGATGGAATGCTACTGTGTCGAAACTACATATACTGAATAATTACGAAATGAAGTCCTGAACGATACCTACGGGACGCCCAGTCAAAGGAAGAAAACTAAAAAGTCGGCGATCCGGATTCCAAGTGAGTTGAATCCGACGGAGACAACTGGGAAGAGCTCAGCGAACTCGACGATTGGGGACGTGGCGTCGGAGCAGACGTCACCCCTTGGGAACTTGCGGAAGGAGATGCAACATTCGCAGCAGTGGCAAGAAGTATCATCGCCGAGCTAGCCAACGAAGCTGATGCCGAATCAGGTGCCTCAGGATCCGACGCGGCGGAAGTGGGCTGAGGATCCGTTCCACTGGGGAGTGGGGTGCCGAACAGAGACATACTCGGAGACGCGCCTCGGAGATTGGGAGAACCCAACCCATCGTCCGCCGAGTCGTCATCAGACGCACGCTCGCCATCTGAGCCGAGCTCACCGATCGAAGACCCAGTGAAGATATGGATGCCTTGACGATTCAGCCGAGGTGGAGCACCTGGGGCATAGGCAGGAGGCGCTTGTTCAGCAAGATCGAAATCCTCTTCAATCGCGTCGTCAACAACCTGAGGATCCATACCGCGCGGAGCGAAAACTAAGAAGTCCACGTTCCGAGCGCGGAAGCAAGTATTGTATGGATGGACCGCCGGGTCAGTCAGCCACCAAGCTCGCCAGGGCTCGGCTAGATCCACATCGTGAGCACACTGGACCCAATCTCTCCCGGAAGGAACCCACGAAAGGTTAACGGGAGAGTAATGGGGAACGGACGGATCGAAATAAACTTCTGCGTCCACTAGAGGAGCAGGTTCATCGCCGAGCTTCTGAGTGACCGCCGAGTAAAGCTGGTCGTAGACAGCAACAACCAGAGATCGCAAGGTGTCACTACGACGTTTGCGCTCGCGCTTGTACACCAGCCACAGTTCGTATACCTCAGCGAGCTGGGCGGGCGTGGCAGCCGGGTTAACGTCAGGGTGGAGACCCATCAACACACTCGACTCGACGATCCAATGACGACGCTATTATAGAGCTATGTAGTAACGAGTCATTTGGCCGTCAGTCTGGATGGGCCTCCCCGCCGAGTCCAAGGGACTGTCGCCGCGAAGCTTCACCCACATATCTCCAAGAACTTGCATCAAAGTTCGAGGTCGGGTCAAAGAAGCCAAACACCGCCGAGCTTCCTCCAGTATCGACGGAGAAAAGAAGAAAGGAAGCTCGGGGAGCATCCGACGAAGACGCTGACATGGATGGCTCGGGTCGAAAACGTCCATGAAAGCTCGAATGCCGTCAAGAGAACACGGCGTAGACGGCACACGACTCTTGCCCCCAACGAGCTCCATCTGCACCCCCCCGCTCAGTGTATCCAATAATGCATTCCAACAACGAGTTGAGCCGAAATGCATGAATGGTACCTCGCGGAGTTGAGCCATGTGAAGAGTCAGGCGACAATCCTTGGACACCGCTTGCGAGGCTCGAGTCCGTAACGTCGCCAGCGGAAGTGTAAGAGCGCTGGGAAGGGCGACCACAGCCGGACGTGAGGCAGTCGAACTCGGCTGAGCGAGAATCGATATAACCGGGAGCCTACTCGGCGAAGGAGCAGCCGGAATGGGCTGAGCCGGAGCTGGATCAGGAGTCGACGGAAGCTGCCGATGCTTGTGGTGTCGATGCGTCTTGTGATGCTTCTTGTGCTTCTTGTGCTTCTTGGATCGCTTCGACCGATGACCGGTAGGACTCGACGAGGCACGACGCTTGCGATGCTGCTGCTTCCCCGAAGCCGGCGCAGAGGCAGAACTCGTCCCGTCACCAGAGTCCTTCGATGAAAGCCGCGAGGAGGGGCGATCACTCGGCGGCAAAGACTCATCACTCATCTCATCGTCAGAACCAAAGATCGCCGCATGAAGACCTCTCGCTTGGGCGGAACGACGAGCATCTGCGGTCGCTGAGTCGGAACCGGAAGGACTGCCAGCCGAGTGCTCTGATAAGGAAATGGGATTCAAGAGCGACCCAACGGCAGGATTTGTCGAGCCGGTGAACGGAACAGAACCATCACCAGGCCCTAACACCTCGTCGTCAGACGCGTCGAGATCCTCAAGCAGCTGAGCAGTCACAGTACGGGCGGTCGCAGCCGATCTCCGAATAGGACGCCCAGATGGGGATGTCAACACGGCCGTGGTCACAGGGAGAGACGGTCTGAGGACACTCACGGCCGGAGTCACTAAGTCAGTCGGCGTGGTGGATACGCTCAGACCCCGAGAGGGCGACTGGGAGTTTCCAACCACCGTTAGCACGACGCTGAGTGGTGCGCTCGACTGGGGCAACCCAGCGGAGATGGGCGAAGTCGAGCCTGGGGCACCCACGCTCGTAGCCGGGACAGGCAGTGAGGCCACGACATCAGATGAAGATATCGGCGGTGGGCGAGTAGCCGCGACCGACGAAGTCACCGGAGGGCCAGAAGACGAAGAACCCACCGAAGTCGTCGAAGCGACTGCGGGAACGGTGTCGGCGGGCGGCTCAGGCAACTCAAACTCAAACTCAGCTTCGCTCGAAGCGTCACCGTCGTCTTCAGAGCGAGCAGAGACAGCGGGCTGAGTAGCAGAACTCAGCTGAAGGTGACGAACCTTCTTCCGCCGAGTCCGACGACGGGACTTTCCAGAGCGAGGCTTTCCTCCATCGGATGCAGTAGCTTGAGGCGAACTTGAGTGCAAAAGGGCACTGATAGCCTCGTGTCCATCCTCTCCGGGGAGTGGACAAGCGTACGGTTGAGGCGGATGCGGCGCCGGCGTACGCTGACGAGGACCTGCGGCTGTGGGAGACTTGGGGTTGGCATAACGCCGAAGCTGCTGAGTCGAGGTCAAGTTTGCCAAAGGCGTACGGTGAAGCTGAGCAAGAGTCGGCTCAGCCTGAGTGGTTACCGCCGCCGAGCTGACTGGAGCCGCAGCCGAGTCTGCCAATGAAGTCGTCGAAGACCCTTGACTAGCTGAGGGAACCACACCAGGACCAATAACGGAACTCGCCACTGGAGCATCTCGGCGAGGATGGACAATCAACTCCAACCGCCGAGTTTCACCAGCGGGAATGTTGAGAACCTCAGGAAAGCGAGACTCCAAGACACGACACAGCCGGGCGTTGAGGAGAAGGTCGGACGGATCAAGCCCAGGAACTTGCAAGCCACCGCCAGCAGCAGCAGCCATGTGAGGATCGTGCATCGGAATAATACCATTCCGACGGATGAGCCGCTTCTGTCGCAAGATCACCGCTCGCTGCTCAGCGATCACCGACTGAGCGTGCCGCAAGGGTTGAGTACCGGTGGAACTGTACAACCGCACCGACTCCTGCAGCTGTTCGAAGTGTTTGGAAGCGATGCCCTGAAGAGTAACGAACGCCGCATCCCTCTCAGAAATGGATCGAAGAAGGACGTCGATCTCGGCGTCCCGATCCAAGACTTGCTGATGGTGGAGCTGGGCCTGACTCAACGCAGCGTCGACCTTGCTCTGCTCAGCTGCGATGGCCCGAGCAAGTTTCGCCTCACTCAGAGCTACAGCCTTCCGCAGCGACGCGAGGAGATTAGCCGATTGCTTGGCAGCAGCCTCCAATCGAGACACTTGCTGTTGAGCCGACGAGAGCTGAGTGGACAAGTCGACATTGCTGAGAGCAAGCGAGTCCAGTCGCCGAGTCAATGCGCGGTTCTCCTCCTGAACAGCTTGGTTGTCAGCTTGGAGATCGCCGATGATCTTGGGGTAATCAAGAGCGGCGTAATTGCCTTTCAGGATATCCAACAGTTCCCCCGCGGAAGCAGCATGCAAAATCGCTCGCCGCTGTACAGGATCGGAGGGTTCCACGGAACGAGTGAATCCGTAAGCCATGAGCCTCGCCAAGAAGGTCAATTCTTCTCGGCGATCATGCCCTTGCTCGTTAATTCTGGCCATGAGGGAGTCAAGACTCACTGGAGCAGCCGATCTTGGCTGATTGGTGGCGCCCGAAGTGGTGTCGCCTGGCAAGCTCGGTGGACCAGGAAGGCGCACGCGAGAAGACCCCGCCGACTCCGCGTCAGACTCATGGGAAGTTGTCAGGTCGACCAGCCCAGCTTCATGCCGGTCGCTGACCCCACGAGTACCGACGGGTCGAGGAATCGACTCAGCTGGCACGCCTTCACCTCGACGAGGAGTTGGAGAAGAAGGATGGTTCCACGGGTTGTGCTAGAACAACATGCGAAGAGTAAGGAGCTGCCAAGTGAGTGATAGCGGAAGCAACGAACGTACCAAAGAAGGTGGTGGGGAGCCGCGAGACGTCATCAGCCGAGTACGGACCAACGGTGGCAGAACAAAATGAAGGATTAAGACACTCACCAGCTCGGCTCGTATCATAACCGGGGCAGTTGTGGTGTAGGGATTTCCAGATTCGACCATACGCCGACCTACTTTAGGTCAAGAATCGGCTCGGTCTGATAACCCAGAGCTTAGGAGCCAAGGATCACGGTAAGTACTCGGCGATCTGTCCGGATATGCTATCCGGATAGCCGCTGAGCTCAACGGCCGCCTGAAGAGTCGGTAGAGATCCGAAACGACTACATTTCACTAGATATTTGTATGAGAAGCATAGGATTAAATAGGAGGAGCCGAAAAGGCTCCCAGAAGATAACAGAGCAGAATTTTCCTAGTCCAAGACACGTGTACACTTTTCCGGTAAGTCCCTGCATAGGGCTGGATTATGCCTGCCGTCAATACTCGAGAGGCATAGCTTGTAGGGTATTGACTGGTAGCGCCAAGAGATTAGGTCGGTCCGGGTAGGACAAAGTCTCGCTACGCGCGAAAGAAAGTACCGCATACTCAGCGGGCCGGTACGTCGGATAGCCCGGGTGCCGTAACACTTCTAGCTGAGCAGCCTCTGCGCTCGGTGACCTGTAAAAGCGCTCGCGCGCCGTCGTCCATCCTTTGGTGGAGGGCACAGGGTTGTGAACGAGCTCAGCCGAACCAAACTCGGCGGAGCCTCGGAAGTGATCTGACTTGGTTAGTCGGAACCGAGTGGAAGCGAGCCACTCGTCTGTCCCGGAAGGGCCGGACCGCGAGGGGACCACCCTCTGCGCAGGCCATACAACCGCCGACCTAACTCGGCGATTCGTTGTGGTTTGTGTAAGGAATCCACATCTGACGATATTTGTGTGTTCTACTACACCACAAGTGGTTTCGTCTGGGCAGATAAAATCAGCGTCGTCGGCGTACACTACCATCTGCTCCAATAGGCTGTAAGATATATCTAGTTCACTAGCTTATTCACGAAGAGCTGCATCAAGGTAAATCACAAACAACACGGATAACGAGTCACCTTGTGGAGTTCCAGTGGTGCTGGAAAAAGGGCCATCGTCCGGCGTCCTGTTCAAAGTGCCAGCGTCGTGTTTGCCAGCAGGAGTCGGATTAGTCGGATGTCGTCGTCAGTCAGGAAGGTTTGCAAAACCTGGAGTAGTTTGTGACGAACACCTCTTCATTCTGATTGGTCGGTAAACCGAACCTAAGTGGGGGAGGATGTAACGGGGTACGTAGCCCTAAGTGTACCCTGGTTACATGAAGTGTGACACTCCACACTTCAGGAGTATGACACGTCATACTCCGGGATATTTGGTACAAGGTACCAAGGTCATTCAAAGCCAACCATTGGTTAAATGACATTGCATTTCTATAGGTAACTAATAGTTTGTATTAAACCCAAACTTAATCTACCTATAAATATACCCAGTTTACAATCTACCTTATTTAGGTCACTTCGCTCTCTTTAATTAAAGAGGGGACCTGTGAACTGCCGTTCACTGAGAGTTTGTATTTTCTCGGAAGATAACTTCCTCTAGCGCAAGGTGCTGTGTGACCCCGTCACATGGATGGTCTCGCGGTAACGTTGTGCGCGTGCGCACAGCCACCGGTGTGTCCATACAGCATCTGCCGTGCTGCGGTGTTTCCTGAAGCCGCATTGAGAAACTTCTCCACAGCCGGAGAAATTTCGGTTGAGTGCTTAAATCGCGATTCGTACTTAGGTTCGTAAGTATCATTTTGTCTCATGAACAAATTTTGCTAATTGTGGGCGAAATTCATAATAATACTAGTAGTACTTCGTAATAAACGAGTGAAACGGTCGGAAATTCACAATAATACCGTTCAAAGCGATGGTGCTCAAAACAATGGTGGTGGCGGCGCGGCGCTGTCTACCCGTTGGCGCGCTGCAACTCGCGCCTGCTCCGATCCACCTCTTATCTGTCAGTACCTCTCCACTGCAATGCAAGCGTGATTCGAAGCGTTCTTTCTCGTCGGAATCTCCCGCGTATCGCGTGCCATCAATCACCGTACCATTGAGCGCCACCGTGTGGACTAAGACGGTGAACCCCGCTTTGCGCGCGTTCTTGAAGCTCCACAACCATGTGATGGTGCCGATCTCCTTCGTCGTCCCAATGGATGACGACGAATGGCCTGTAAATACTCACGGCTACCCTCTGGGTAAACACGCGGAGTGGCTGCGTCGCCGCTGGAGAGGAAGACTGGAACCACCAAAGTTCGCCGCGCAAGACCTACAGGAGCTCGATTTTGCCTTCGACCGCAGCCAATACATGTGGGACCACTTCGTTAAGCCTGCGCTGTGCCGTTATTACGAGCTTTACGATCATACTGACGTGCCCCAGACGTTTCGCGTCCAGCACGGAGACGCTGCATGGCCTGAGAGACTGTGGGGGTATTATCTCGGCCCGCGGGTCTTCAATATTCGCCACCGAGGAGACTTCAAGATACAGATCCAAAAGGACGTCCAAGAGATGGCGGAGATCAACTTCTGCTACGACTCAACTATGTACGATCGTGACTGGCGCGAACGTGTTTTACCGTCGCTGCAGGTCTTTCGTCAGGAATTCGGACACTGTGATGTGCACAGACTGTTTAAAGTGCCGGATTGTCTGCCGTGGCC
Organism: Phytophthora infestans T30-4; assembly: GCF_000142945.1. Taxonomy (NCBI): domain Eukaryota; phylum Oomycota; class Peronosporomycetes; order Peronosporales; family Peronosporaceae; genus Phytophthora; species Phytophthora infestans. The sequence goes on from NW_003303753.1 coordinate 342,396, forward strand.
TAAAGCTGCTGCGGGAATGCCACTCGGAGGCACTGTCAATAACATTCGGAGTAAGGGCTATTTCGGTGAGCAAGTCGCCCGAGACGAGGCTGAATTAAAAAAAGTGGAGTTTGTCTGGGATCATTCCTTCACGGAATGGAACGACCGCGTCTTCCCGGCATTGAAGACATTCAAACGTAAGACAGGTCATGGCCATGTCAGGAAAGACTTTGTAGTGCCGTCTACAGACTCGTGGCCTGTTAAATCGCACGGCCTCAAACTCGGCATAGTCATCAGTAACATTCGCGCGTATTCGTACTATTTTGACCGAATTGTTCGAAATATGGACAAACTGGGGGCTGTGGGCTTCGATTTGCAAATTGCCCGCGTTAAATGGGACCAACGTGTCGAGCCGATGCTTGCTACGTTCGAACGGCTGCATGGCCATCGTAATGTTCCAAGCGATTTTATTGTCCCGTCAGAGGCTCCTTGGCAAAATCGTGATTGGGGTGTCCAGCTCGGCAAGCTGAAGCTGAAGGAGAAGTCCATGTGCAGGTATGTCCCTAACTGAGTTTCGATGTACAATACTACTTTTTGGCAAATAGACAGCTCGTTGTTGGGTCTATACTTCTACTGTACGTCGTCAATAGTGGTTAATCTTCCGTGTGCCATGGCCAGCACGAGCCGCACGCATCCGACCCATGTCACTGTTGCCCTCAAGTTCGTCTACAGGTTCCGGCAGTTCCTTTAGTCTTTCTTTGACCATCCACAGCAGCATCCCGCTAACGCCCACTAGCGTGATAGCAAGGATAAAGGTGATGTAACTCACAGCAACTGCTCCGTTTGCCTGTCCGCTCTGCCCACTCATGAAAAAACCCATGAGAACTGGAATGAACACCTCACCCATTCCACACCCGAACACAATGAGCGAAGACACCCGCCGGATTAGCTGCTCATTAATTACACGTGTCAAGCAGTGGATACTCAGCGTGAAAAGCGGCGCCAGTGCAAACGAGAAGAGGAAGAGGCATATCGTGAAGATGATAAGTCCTGATTGCGTACCGAAAAGAAGACCGAAAGCACTCGCTCCACACACCACGGCACAAACCACGATGGAGTAGAGATTCCTGTCATGGAACAAGAACTTTGGAAGGACCACATACGACACCGTCAACGATCCCCAAAACAACACCATTGCCGCACACTGCCACACTGCTTGGTTGCTCTCGCTTCCAGCCTCGGTACTGTCAGATCCAGGTATTTGAGCTGCTGCCAACTTGGCACCGTCTGTAAGAACCGTCCCGATGTAGTCGTACAAAAAGGCAGCGAGTCCGAGCTGGATGCCGAAAAGTACGGTCGCGAAGATAGTCACCAACAAGATAATAAAGTTGTTCTTCGAGTCGTACGTGTCTGGACTGCAGTTTTTGGAGCCACTGATGTGCTGGGCATGCAAGAAGACGCCGCCCACAATTGGACTGGGGACAGTTGGGACACGCCGCGTAGGGTCTTCAAAGGACAGCAATGTCTGATGTTCGTCGCGTCCGTAGTAGCTGTGGGGATTCGGCAACATCGCGACTAGCACAGTCGGGAACACCGTCATGATGGCCAAACCAAAGAAAGCGTAGGCGAGATCGATATCCAGCTTGATGAGCACCAGCGCCACAACTGCACCTAGCAAAGAGCCCAGTCCGTAGTTGATGTTCATGGACGTGATTATACTACGTCTTCGCTGATCCTTCTCCCCTGCGATCCACATAGAACAGCGATTTAACCTGCCAGAAGACATCCGTCAGTCCCTATTGCCACAAAAGTTTTAGCATCAATTGCATCTACGTGATGTTCAGTAGCGCCGTCCAGAATCCTTTAGCAATGAAGAACACTCCAACCCCCACGTTGCCTGTGGCTGCAGCAACGGGCGTTAGACATGCGTACCAAGCGCCACTGCAGAGCAGCAGAACGACGATCAGCTGCTTCATGAACTCCTTCTCTGTAAAAAAAGTGAGCACAAAGTCGCTCATGAAACTCATGACGAGTGCGGCACCTCCGTGGGCAGCAAATATTGGACCGAAACCATAAACTGGTGCTGCAAGTCCCGACTTCCCCTGTGCCAGTTCGGAAAAGAAGACGAGCGCGGGGCCAAGCATTCCCATGAAAGCACCCTGTAAGACGTAGATGGCCCTATACGCCATTAGCTGCAGCGCGTACTGATCCTCTTCATCGAGATCTGCTGCCGCCGTGACCACTGGTAGGCTGCTTCCGCTGCTGCTGCCCGCCCTGTGGTGCTTTCGGTGCTGGTGCTGCAGCTGATGGCGCGTCTGACTCGAGGAAGTATATGCGCCGTAGTTGTCACCAGGTCGTAGCGATGTCGCGGTATTTACCGACTCCACCCCCCCTCTGTAGCGGTTGGACTCCAACTTGGAGGCGTCGAGCAGTCGGTCGCTCCGGTTGTAGTATTCGCTCTGGTACGATGACTGCGCGAGGCTGTAGCGCTGCATGGCGACGCCGATTTTTTCTCTGGTTCTCCCTGAGCTTGAAAAATGTAAGTGCAATTTATTTACCGTAAATTGCCAGTTTTAGGGCTAGTAAGATCATGCATTTTGCTACCGTAAAAAGGCATAAAGTACATGTACATTCGCTAAATCTCGAGCTGGTTGTTTGTAACTTCTGTGCTTGCTGTAGGTTGCTTGGTCTCCGATTCAATCGACTCAGCTGCGCTGACGGTTGAAAACTGTGAGGAAGGCGACTCACCGAAGCTGCTGCCACCGTCGTGCAGCGATTTCCGTCGCTCCTCCAACGTCCGCATTGCTTTGCGTTTCCACTTGTTGACACCCAGTTTTACGCGCAGAATAACATTCAGCGAAGTCACGCGAGTTACAGCACAAGCCAGATCCTCCGGCCCAACCTTCACAGCCTCGTAGCTCGTTTCCACATACTCCTGCTTCTCCTGATCTGATAGACCCTCTACCACCCACGAATGCTCTTTACACTGCTGCAATGACCAGCGCTTCTCCGGGTCCTTCTCTAGCAGACCAAACAGAAGTTCGCTTAGGCCCTCCGATGCATTGTTCTCAAGCTCAATAGGATTCTTCTCTATCATCTCGAAGAGAGTCACAACATCTGGATCGTAGAACGGGATCGTACCGAAGGCCAGAGCGTGGATGCTAATGCCCATAGCCCAGATGTCTGCCGCATATGCACTGTATTCACCACCCTTCAGCGTCTCCGGCCCCATGAACGCATATGTCCCAGCTGTTGTCGAGACGTAGCCCTTCTTATGAGGCTTCGCTACTGTAGAGGTGACCTCTCCTGCAGCCTTAGCCTTGGCTTTCTTGTCGTCCTCCTCGAAAAAGTGCGCTACGCCGAAGTCAGCTATCTTGAAGGTGCCATCCTGACCCACTAGAATATTCTCAGGCTTCAAGTCGCGATGGCAAATGTTGTTTTCGTGTAGATACTCGAGGCCGAGCAGGAGCTGACGCACACAAGCGCGCAGCTCCTCTTCAGTGAAGCAGTTTCTCTCGTTCTTGCCTTTTGATCTTTTATACAGCTTTTCTTCTGGAAACCACTGCATCACCTGACCCGACGGTGCGTATTCGAGCATAAGCACAAGAGTCTCGGAATCGTCGTCAAACACCTCGAGAAGATTTAACAGATTCGGGTGGTGCAGTTTCTTCATGATGGCGATTTCCACCTGCACCTTGTCCAACGCCGTGGATACAACCATACGTCGCCCCACGCGCTTTACTTCGCGCATTTTCTTGAGTAGTGACGTCGTGAACACCTTGAGCGCCACCAGATCGTCTTCTCCACGCAGCCGGCCAAGCTGCACGACGGCGGTGGCTCCTCTTCCTAGTTCACGAACCACCTCGTACTTGGTAATGGCACTTCCCACATTACTGTTGCTACTTTCACCACTAGGGGCGGAGCTGATGCCGTCGTCTGAGTCGCTACCGTCGTCGTCGTCATCGTCACTCAGGTGGTCGTTATTGTTGAAAGACTCGGCCGACGCAGTTGTAGTCACCGAGTCCATCGACTCCGGCAGAGGCAGCGGGAGATTAGCGGAATCTACGTGTGCAGCAACCGAAGAAGGCGCAGAGGCGGGTGCAGGCGGCGGCATCGACGCAGAAGGCGCAAGCGAACGCGTGCAGGCCTTGGAACGGCTGGACGACGCTCTGGCGGACGATTGCGAAGCGGAGCGAGACTCACGATGGCCTAAGGACATGGTGCGGCTGCGGAAGAAGTCGAAGAGGCCCAGATCACGCTGGACGCGGTTCGAGAAGGCTTCCGTCATAGCGGCGAATATTGTTGTTGCTGTGGAAGTCGGTCGGCGCACGTTCAAGTATAAGAGCGGCGGAAGAGCTCACACTCGTGATACAGCATGCTGTAGGACATAAGAAAGGTTATTGGGAGCCTGCACAAAATAACACAAATCAAAAACGGAAGTCCTGTCACAAAACAGGGGGGGGGTCAGTTCTCAGGGCATTCTTATCTCGCTTTTCATTGGTGCACGGACATTTACAAAAGCTGGGCGAATTGTGCAAAAACAGAAAATCTGGGGTGCCGTTCTCCGATCCCAGAAAAAAGTTGGGGATCGGAGAACGAATCCCCGAGCTGGCTGGGATCCCAGGATGACAAGCGTGCCATCCAATCGTTTGTATGGTAAATTTAGGCCAAGAGGACCAACATCTTTATCGCTACGGTCATGATATTAAACACAGAACGCACCACATGCTCTGTGTAGCGGGGTACGTGGCCCTAAGTGTAACCATAGTTACATGAAGGTTGACACGTCATACTTCGGGATATTTGGTACAAGGTACCAAGGTCGTCCGGGGCCAACCATTGGCTGATGACATTGCTTTTCTATAGGTGACTTATAGTTTGTACATTTAGCTCAAGCTTAGCCTATCTATAAATATACTCAGCTTACAACCTACCTTAAATTGGTCACTTCGCTTCCTTTCGGTAAAAGGGGACCGGTGAACTGCCGTTCACTGAGAGTTTGTATACTCTCGGAAGCCAACTTCCTCCAGCGCAAGGTGCTGGGTGACCCCGTCAGACTCTGCGTGACGCGGGCATCTGCCGTTTACTTTGTTCGGTGGAGATCACCGTGCCGCGCTGCTGCTATTTCTAAATCTACTACACACAGTAAACACCAAATACCTAGCGACCGATTCTTATCAGTTCCTCGGTACACTTGTCCCTAGTCGCTTGACGTTGGGATCGGTACCCAGCCGATAAGAATGAGCGTCAGACGTATTAATAGATTTTATTTTTGTTTTTTGGAAAATTAGGAAAGCCGGAGGAGACGACGATGTAGTCTTGGACAGCAACGTTGTTGGGACTATGCTAGAGGCAGACAAACTCGAAATTATCTTGCGGGAGCGAGTTGCGTGGACACCAATGCTGACAGATCTTGTGTTGTTATTCGATTATGTCACCAGCGAGAACCACGACAACTTGACCAAGGTAGACGGATGTATTTTGCTCGGGATCTCGAGAGTTTTGAAGGAGTTTTAGCACATTATAATTCACCTCCATTCTTCAACGGGATTGTTGCTACGAGGCTGTATAAGTACAAGTGCGTTTTTGCTTAAACTTACGCTAAACTAACCCACACCAATTATATTGAATGTGCTAGGGGTGTCACGAAGCAAAATTGATCAATTAAGATAATAGAGGGATTCAGAATTTAGAAATAGTACGAAGAATATCGTCAGACATCTCCCAAATATCGCACCGGTCAGAATTGAATTGGATGTCAATTTTCATTCATTTCTTTTCGCTTCCGATGACTCGCTGTATGGCAGCCGTGAGGGTCAGCGGAAGACGCTGTGCACGTACGGAGGGTGTCTCCGTACTTTGCAAAGCATGAATAAGTGAAAAAGAGAAAAGAGACTTGTACCAGCTTTCTCACTGCGTTCGTAGGTGTATATTTGGGCCAGTGACCATGTAGCATGCCTGTTGCACTTCTAGAACCTGCATGTACCTTTCTGCGAGCTTGGCGGCTCAACGTAGCACCTGACAGCATTATTATACGCGGCCGTGTGCCAGAGCACAAACTAGATTCTGTACGAATGCTTCGAGCGATGATGGGTGACACAAAGGCTACCAAACGCTTGCTAGCCGCATGCAAGGGAGGAAGTGGCGGTGCACGCCGAAGCTGAAGGACCGAAAGGCATCCATATCATAAGATCAAATGGTTCACCAAAACAGGTAAACCATTTTGGAAATGTAAATGGCCCATAAAAAATATGGTAGTCATTTTGGCCAGATAACGTCAGCAAAAAAAATCAATTCTGACTAATAAATGATATTTGCTTATTTTAACATGGCACCTCTTTTTCGGTCAGGCGAGAAAAGGTCGGTGCCGCTTCCTATAGCGGGTCTTGAAAGTTGAGAGACTCTTTGGTATAGTAAATCCGGTTAGCCTTACGGATCTGAACATGTATGAGGAAAGATTACCGGGTGGTAGGAGCTGGCCATTTTTTTTTCAGTTATCACTACCAACATTAGATCTGCTATTCCCAACCTTCGCCGAGCTCGTACGGCAAAATGTAGTCCCGATTCTTGAGGGCAGGAAGGCACTTGCGTGATACTGAACAAATTGAGTTCTGATTTAACGGTAAGCCTACACAAGCCTGGATCTGTATCCTCTATGGTTTTTTACCTACTAAATCCCCTACCAGGCTCAGCGGCGTGCCCTTTCTCTCCTCGGTTCATCTCCCCAGCTGTACCGGCCAAGAGTTGTGGCGCAATCACTGTATCGTGGCCGACCACCGATTTATCCCCGATCAGGGATACCCCCGATCCGGAATATCTCTGGATCGTGGGTACACCTGGATCCTGACGATCTTGGATATCGGGTTCAGATCGCAGCCCTCCACTCACTCCTTCGGTTCCCGGATCGCATGATATCCACATCTCGATCTTGCGACCTTCCGCTTGGGTCCTAGTCGGTGTCGTTGCCCCCCCCGTCCAAATCGTTACAACTTCCATCCCGATTTGTAATTCCCGGATCCAGATCGTCGTGTTCGGATCCACAATGTCACTAATCCAGAACAGTGTCCGGTAGTCACTTCCCGTCTTCTTGTTTCTTGAAAAGCACTTCAACACATTCTTGCTGACGATAAGGTTGTGGTGGATAGATCAACGTCGCACGCGATCTTGCCGGCATTATCTCGGCGAAGGCGTGAAAACCCTCACTCATTGAATCGTGGATCACGGCCATGTCGGACGCGAGAAGGTGCTTTGAACCGTCGGTATACACACACCTTGAACACTTCTGCGGCGGTGAGTGCATTCGTGTCGGACATAGCCTTGGCAATGACGAATCTAGGAAAAGAACACTGGGATAGTAGCAGCGCAGTGTTGTTCCTGCGCGTCTTCGGTAATGATATCACATAATCCATGGAGACGATCGGGAATGGTCGCTCGGCCAGACCATTGCCAGGTCAGTAACCACGAAGCTGTGGGCGGCTCGTACTTGAACTTCAATCAGGACTGGACTTCCCAGGTCTCTTGTGATATAGTGAACTGCTTGGCGACAGAGGATCGAGTCACGAACCATCGCCAGAGTGTTCCAAGGAACAAAAGTGGTTTTTTCGACCTATTTGTATCGACGGCGACGGTTCAAGTGACGACGCGGCGCCACGATGGTGTAAGCTACACCAGTCCAAAGCATCGACCGGACGTAGTAATCCGGATAGATCGTACGATATAGTCCGGTCTGATTTTATTTTTTGACTTTTTAAATGTGGAAGGCTAGGGTACAAAGGTTAGAATAGAGTGCCGCGCTCATCACAGTCATTTCGACCCGTGGATCGGCCACTTGGCCTCACGTCACGCCGTGACTACGGCTTCCAGACGCGGAACCCTGCCGAAGCAGCTCGCCTCGCTGCGCGGCAGCCGCTGAACACGTTTGTGTGTGGACCCGCGGTCTCTACTGCTGATGGACAAGTGCAGCGGCACCAGCTCCGAGAGCGATTCTTGGACTTCACAAGTCACAACTCCTCGGGAGTATCAGGCGGGCCTGCAAATGCAGCCCAATCGTCAACCAGTACCCTCCATGCGTGCCATTCCGGTTGGCTTAACACACAAACATAACAGGCGCGAGCTTCATCTGTACGTCTCTCTCTCTCTCTCTCTCTCTCTCTCTCTCTCTCTTTCTCTCCCTCTCTCTCTCTCTCTCTCTCTCTCTCTCTCTCTCACTCTCTCTCTCTCTCTCTCTCTCTCTCTCTTTCTCTCTCTCTCTCTCTCTCTCTCTCTCTCTCTCTCTCTCTCTCTCTCTCTCTCTCTCTCTCTCTCTCTCTCTCTCTCTCTCTCTATACTATCCCGTGGTAACAAACAGCTGAAGGTTGCCTAGTGTCCTTGAACCTTTTGCCTGAGCATAACTCAGGCAGTAAGTTGTCTGCGACATACGATCGATACCGAGATCACTAATATAGAAAATTCAACGCCCGAACTTCCATCAAATAGGGAGCCCTCCCCAAACTAGTCGCTTGAGCTGACCGGAAACGAGCGCTAGCTTCAGGAAGGTCGCTGTTCGCTGGTAGGCATACCCTGCGGGGCCATTAAATGCAAGGTAGTCCGTTAACTCTTAACTGTGGTGTACTAGAACACACAAATATCGTCAGATGTGGATTCCTTACACAAACCACAACGAATCGCCGAGTTAGGTCGGCGGTTGTATGGCCTGCGCAGAGGGTGGTCCCCTCGCGGTCCGGCCCTTCCGGGACAGACGAGTGGCTCGCTTCCACTCGGTTCCGACTAACCAAGTCAGATCACTTCCGAGGCTCCGCCGAGTTTGGTTCGGCTGAGCTCGCTCACAGCCCTGTGCCCTCCACCAAAGGATGGACGACGGCGCGCGAGCGCTTTTACAGGTCACCGAGCGCAGAGGCTGCTGAGCTAGAAGTGTTACGGCACCCGGGCTATCCGACGTACCGGCCCGCTGAGTATGCGGGACTTTCTTTCGCGCGTAGCGAGACTTTGTCCTACCCGGACCGACCTAATCTCTTGGCGCTACCAGTCAATACCCTACAAGCTATGCCTCTCGAGTATTGACGGCAGGCATAATCCAGCCCTATGCAGGGACTTACCGGAAAAGTGTACACGTGTCTTGGACTAGGCAAATTCTGCTCTGTTATCTTCTGGGAGCCCTTTCGGCTCCCCTATTTAATCCTATGCTTCTTTTACAAATATCTAGTGAAATGTAGTCGTTTCGGATCTCTACCGACCCTTCAGCTGAGTTCAGGCGACCGTTGAGCTCAGCGGCTATCCGGATAGCATATCCGGACAGATCGCCGAGTACTTACCGTGATCCTTTGTTCCTAAGCTCTGGGTTATCAGACCGAGCCGATTTTTGACCTAAAGTAGGTCGGCGTATGGTCGAATCTGGAAATCCCTACACCACAACTGCCCCGGTTATGATACGAGCCGAGCTGGTGAGTGTCTTAATCCTTCATTTGGTTCTGCCACCGTTGGTCCATACTCGGCTGATGACGTCCCGCGGCTCTCCACCACCTTCTTCGGTACGTTTGTTGCTTCCGCTGTCACTCCCTTGGCAGCTTCTTACTCCTCGCTTGTTACTCCAGCACAACTCGCGGCACCATCATTCTTCTCCAACTCCTCGTCGAGGTGAAGGCGTGCCAGCTGAGTCGATTCCTTGACCCGTCGGTACTCGTGGGGTCAGCGACCGGCCTGAGGCTAGGCTGGTCGACCTGACAATTTCTCATGAGTCTGACGCGGAGTCGGCGGGGTCTTCTCGCGTACGCCTTCCTGGTCCACCGAGCTTGCCGGGCGACACCACTTCGGGCGCCACCAGTCAGCCAAGCTCGGCTGCTCAAGTGAGTCTTGACTCCCTCATGGCCAGAGTTAACGAGCAAGGGTATGAGCGCCGAGAAGAATTGACCTTCTTGGCGAGGCTCATGGCTTACGAACTTACTCGTTCCGTGGAGCCCTCCGATCCCGTGCAGCCCTCCGATCCCGTGCAGCGGCGAGCGATCTTGCATGCTGCTTCCGCGGGGGAACTGTTGGATATCTTGAAAGGCAACTACGCCGCTCTTGATTATCCACAGATCATTGGCGATCTCCGAGCTGACAATCAAGCTGTTCAGGAGGAGAACTGCGCACTGACTCGGCGACTGGACTCGCTTGCTCTCAGCAACGTCGACTTGTCAACTCAGCTCTCGTCGGCTTAACAGCAAGTGTCTCGATTGGAGGCTGCTGCCACGCAGTCGGCTAATCTCCTCGCGTCACTGCGAAAGGCTGTAGCTCTGAGTGAGGCAAAACTTGCTCGGGCCATCGCAGATGAGCAGAGCAAGGTTGACGCTGCGTTGGTTCAGGCCCAGCTCCATCATCAGCAAGTCTTGGATCGAGACGCCGAGATCGACGTCCTTCTCCGATCCATTTCTGAGAGGGATGCGGCGTTCGTCACCCTTCAGGGCATTGCTTCCAAACACTTCGAACAGCTGCAGGAGTCGGTGCGGTTGTACAGCTCCACAGGCACTCAACCTTTGCGGCACGCTCAGTCGGTGATCGCTGAGCAGCGGGCGGTGATCTTGCGACAGAAGCGGCTCATCCGTCGGAATGGCATTATTCCGATGCACGACCCTCACATGGCTGCTGCTGCTGGCGGTGGATTGCAGGTTCCTGGACTTGATCCGTCCGACCTTCTCCTTAACGCTCGGCTGTGTCGTGTCTTGGAGTCTCGCTTCCCTGAGGTTCTCAACATCCCAGCTGGTGAAACTCGGCAGTTGGAGTTGATTGTCCATCCTCGCCGAGACGCTCCAGTAGCGAGTTTCGTTATCGGTCCTAGTGTGGCTCCCTCAGCTAGTCAAGCATCTTCGGTGACTTCATTGGCAGACTCGGCTGCGCTTCCGGTCAGCTCAGCGGCGGCTACGAGCCAACTTGAGCCAACCCTCGCCCAGCTTCACCGTACTCCTTTGGCGAGCTTGACTTCGACTCAGCGGCTTCGACGTTATGCCAACCCCAAGTCTCCCACTGCTGCAGGTCCTCGTCATCGTCCACCGGCGCCGCATCCGCCTCAGCCGTACGCTTGTCCACTTCCCGGGGAGGATAGACACGAGGCTATCAGTGCCCTTTTGCGCCCAAGTTCTCCTCAAGCTACTGTGTCCGATGGAGGAAGGCCCCGCTCTGGAAATTCCCGTCGTCGGACTCGGCGGAAGAAGGTTCGCCACATTCAGTTGAGTACTGCTACACAGCCCGCTGTCCGCTCGCTCTGAAGACGACGATGACGCTTCGAGCGAAGCTGAATTCGAGTTCGAGTTGCCTGAACCGCCCGCCGACACCGTTCCTGCGATTGATTCGACGACTTCGGCGAGTTCTACGTCTTCCGGTCCTCTGTTGACTTCGTCAATCGCGGCTACTCGCCCACCGCCGATATCTTCATCCGATGTCGTGGCTTCGCTGCCTGTCCCGGCTACGAGCATTTGTGCCCCAGGCTCGACTTCGCCCATCTACGCTGGGTTGCCCCAGTCAAGTGCACCGCTCAGCGTCGTGTCAACGGTGGTTGGGCGCTCCCAGTCGTCTTCTGGCCGATCCTCTCACGTCTCTCCTTCTCGGGGTCTGAGCGTATCCACTACGCCGACTGACCTAGTGACTCCGGCTGTGAGTATCCTCAGGCCGTCTCTCCCTGCGAGCTCGGCCGTGTTGACGTCCCCGTCTGGGCGCCCCATCCCGGAGATCTGCTGCGCCCGCCCGC
>NW_003303753.1:355690-366399 GCF_000142945.1 Phytophthora infestans T30-4
ATTCTGAGCTCGACGGTGTGTAAGGTCCTCAAATTCGCCTCTCAGCAATGCTTTCAGATCGGCCCACCTGAGTTCTTCATCTTGTGCCTTCGCGATTCGTCGTCTCCGCTCAGTCTGTACTGTCACTGGATCAACGTCGTTGGCATTCCTAGCTGTCTGGGCTGACTCCATCTGCGACCCTGTTTCGACATTCGGGGTCGTGTGGTTAGTCCGCCGAGTCGACGCCCTGCTGACTTGTTCGAATTAATCTCCACTGCTTTCAAACGCGGATTCTCCAGGATTTGTTGACATGGCTTCATGATCCTGACTTCCTCCTCTTGCTCTAGCCGAGTCTTCATCCAGCTCGTCCTCAAAGTGAACTCGGCGTACTCGGTTACGAGTGACTGCCGTGACAATCGGGGTTTCCGCTGGGTTGTCTGTGGCGTACAGTTCTTCGGCTACCCGGTTAATCATTCTCAGTTCTGCTTTCCTATCCATCCCGAGAATTACTCGTCCAGCTTTAGCTTCCAGTGCTTCTGTAGCGAGAGAATCAGCCGCTGCGTTATAGTGTCGCGCTATATGTCGATACCGGACCGAGTTGAGTTGCTTCGTCAGATCCTTGTGTCGAGCTAGCTCCACTTGCAATGTTTCCTTCTTGCATGCTATCACCCCCATGGATTGCTGGATTGCAAGCCGTGAGTCACCCACGATAATCAGATCGGTTATCCCTCGGTCAATCGCCGCCAAGACTCCATTGTTCATGCCGGTGTACTCGGCGATGTTGACTGTGGTGGACGACAGATACGCACTCGCAGCAATCTCAATGTCCCAATTCGGAAGGCGCCACAGTATCCACGAACAACTGCCATACCCGCCGTATTTAGCCGTCTTCGCTGAGCCATCAAATGACAGCACACATCCTGCAAAGTCAGCTGGTATTCGGGCGTATAGCAGCGCTGGGTCCATTTGAACTGTCGCCGAGTTCTTGGAGGGAGGCGCAAGGTGCTTCAAGGAATCGTAGAGTCCGATAAACGGGGTTATCGACGCCTGGAGCAACTGGGCGAAGTCTACATCTCGTTCACGTACTCGCTTCACCTTCAAATCGTAGGGCGACAACATAACTGCGAAACTGACTGCGCGGCCGTACAGCAACTTTGACTTAAACACCCACTCCAGCATGGAGAAACGGGTGTAGACGTGTAGTGTCTTTCCCGCCAAGAGAGTGTAGCACACTTTCAGCAATTGCAACAGCGCGACTACTTCTTACTCAGCGGGATGATAGCCGAGTTCATTCTCCTTTAGTACGCGTCCGCAGAAGCGAACTGGGTGCAGCTTGTCGTCGTGCGGTTGCATCAATGTACTGCTTAGTGCCCACTCATTGGCGTATAACATTATGTGTACTTCTTTCGCCGAGTCGAAATGACGCAGAATTGGAGCTTCTGCTACCCGTCTTTTGAGCTCGGCGAATGACGCTTTTGCTGACGCTAGTCACCCCCAGGGCCAAAGTCCGTATCCTTGAGCTGATAGAGTACTGCACCGTAAAAAGCCAAGTTCTGGATGAATCGGCCGTAATAGTTCAGGGCACCGAGAAAAGCTTGCATCCCTTTCTTTGATTTCGGGAAGGCGAGCTCGGCGATCGCGGCTATCTTCTTCGCATCAGCGCGTATGCCACTCGGCGTAATCTCGTGCGATAGGAAATCAACCTTGGGTTGAGCAAAGATACTCTTGGTAAAGCTGATGCTAATTCGACATTCTGTGAGCCGGGCTAGTAATCGGTCGAGTGTCTTCAAGCAGTCGTCGAACGTCTCCCCTCCAAAACAGATATCATCGACAAACGATCTCCGCTTGAACACCGGAATCAAGGAAGACTGGTCTGGTTCTCCATTAGCAAACAAGTCGCCGTCCGGTCCGTTGACCAGGTCTTGGATCGGATCGCAGTCAGCTTGTGATTGGTGGTCAGCTTCAAACTTCGTCAGCTTACTCTGCGTTGAACCGCTGACCCCGCCGAGCTCAACTCGCCGAGTTCCCGACTCGGCTTCAGCAACAGCCATTCGTTCGGCAAACAGCTGCCATCCTCCCTTTGGTTGAACGTATCCCCATAGAGCGTTGTCGATCAGTCGCTGGTAAATCATAGGCGCATTATTCAATCCAAATGGAATTCGTAACCATTCAAAGTGTCCAAGTGCACAGACGAACGCTGAGATCTGCCGAGCTCGGCGTGTCATCAAGACTGCCCAGAATCCACTCGCAGCATCGAGCGAGCAAAACCACAAGTAACTTTCAATTCGGTAAGCAGGTCATCAACCAGCGGCATAGCGTATTCCATCGGCGTCGTAGCCGCATTAACCAGTTTATAGTCAATGCATAGCCGAATATCCACACCATTTTTCTTGAGTACTATCACCACTGGCGAAGCCCAAGGGCTGCTCGAGAACGATATCAACCCCGCTCGAAGTAGCCCTTTCAACAACTCGTAAAGCTTGCTCAAGTGGCGGAGAGGTATCCGCCGAGCTCTCTGCTTTATGGGTGAGTGCCCTTGAACTTCGATGTCGCACAATGCTCCGTACGCTGGAGGCGGCAGGGCATTACCACCTAAAATCATTATCCCTTCGTGCTTTTGCAGCTCTGTCACCAATTTAGCCGACTGTGCTGGCGTATGACTACTCGACTTGACGTTTGCAGCGCCATAGTCGAGCTCGGTAGGTTCAACTTCAGTGAGGTCGGGAAGGAAGGCCAGCTCGTGAGCGTAGTCCGTCAATTCCAGATCTGTTCCACTACGCTCAAAGGCGTTGGTCGTACCATCGTCAACATCATCCTCTTGCTCGTCTTCAGTCGCGGCGATAGCCAAGTAGTGTTGTCTTAGAGTTTCCGTTGGGTCTCTCGTCGAGTTGCGGCCGTCATCTTCAGCTTTTCCTAAACCGTAGTCAATTCCGCCGGGGTCGAACACCGTCGCCGCTGAGTTCGTCACTCCGATCTCAGCTATAGTACCTTCCACCAGTAATACCTCTGTTAAATCATAGTTGTCGGCTGTGTCAGGGTCCGTATTCGCTGAGTTCACTGCGATGGTCGATCGGACTCCTGCGTTCTCAAACTTGGCTCCGAGGTAGATGGTATCATCGTCATATTGCCTAACCACTTTCGGACAGGTCGTAGTTTCCATAGTCTCCAACGCTGAGTCCGTCGTAGCTGGGTCGTCGTTCGGCTTTATTCCTTCAGGTAGTAATACCTCCCGATTATCATAGTCCTTGGTCGCGTCGGAGTTCTCATCCGCTGAGTTGGTTGTGACGGCAGAACTAACTTCTGTGCATGCAAACGCGTCTTCGGTATAGCTGGCATCCTCACCGCATGCTGTGCCCACGTCCGAGGCGCTCTCAGTGTTTAGATCTTCTGACGCCGAGTCCACCGCCGCCGACTGGATAATGCAGGCTTCCGGTGTACCCATCGCTGAGTTCACCACGGCTGCAGAACTTGGTCTAATGACTCCAAACTTGGCTCGGCTGTCAATAACGGGTCGGGCGTCACGTAAGGCGTGTTTCGAGCGTTCTTCAGGGTTTCTTTCCGTAATAGCTGAGTCTTCAGTCGCCGACACGTCTTCCGTGGCCCTTACTTCACTTGTTCCTTCAACCGCTGAGTTCGTGTTGACGTCAGAAATGGCGCCATCATCTTCAAACTTAGACAGCTGATAGGAGACATCTTGGCCATCGTGTAGCACCGGCGTACGATCCGCTCGGACGTCTTCCAGCTTGAACGCTGAGTTTATAGCCGGATCACCCCTTGTCACCCCTGAAGTCGATATAGCATCGGCGTTACCGCGACGCTTCTCGTAGTCGCCGGCTTCAGCGTCGGCTTCGATCCTTCTCCAGCGTTCGGCGCATGTTAATTCGGGCCCATTTTCCCCTGGAGGGGGTCGTTTTTCCACCGCCGTCGGAGTTGGGTATTTTCGTCTTTCCACAGCTGGCGGCTGGTGTGACAACCAGTCCTCGTACAGTCGCTGTTCTTTCTGCAGCAAATCTTTGTCCATTGCTGACTCAAATGCTAATATCTGCCAGTCACGGTACTTCGCCGAGTTCACGCGGACATATCCCTCATTGGCCAGTACTCCGTGTGGTTGCCATTTTATCACATAAAAGTGAGGTGGACACCAGACTGACGTCTGTCGTACGTTCGTAATCAGGACATGGGTTGGTCTTCCTCGGCGATTTAAAACAACCGTTGGAATCCAACCCTTCGTCCGTCGCACCCACAAGTCATGCGTTGACTCACTGGGTTGTTGCCTGGGCAATTTGAACTCAGCGGTCATTCGACTTTCGATCGTTAACCCGTCTGGTGGTCCGCATGGGACATTTGGTCCGAACTCGGTCTTGGTCGGCGCATTACTTGATCGGATGAGTGGGATCACGATCTCATCGGGTAGCTTGACCGCCGAGTTGTACAGATCCAGACGGATCCCAGCTGGGATCATGAAGTCGGTGCCGAGAATCAAATCGACTCCGGCATGATGAGGCATTATCCATACTTCAAACTCGTATGCCACTTCCCAGCCGAGTGTCACCTTCACCACTGCTCTTGACGTTGTCACCATTCTGTCCTTACTTATTCCTTGTATGTCGATTCGCTTATCTCGGCTGGCCACTCTCTTGAGACGCAGTTTCCTCGCGAAGTACTCACTAATCGCCGAGACATTTGCTCCGGTATCCAATAATATCTTGGTCCTTCGGTCGTTCACTGCTCCCAATACGAGAGCTCTCATTCTAACTCGGCGATCAAACGTCTGTGCTGACCACCATCCCAGCCGTTCTCCCGGAAGCAGCTTCATGATTCTGGTACGATGCACAGCCTGGTCTGACTGCCGAGTTACACTTGCAATCGCTCGGTTGTTATCATCTAACTCACCGAGCTCACGTTCAATTCCGTCGATTTCACACATCCAATTGCCATCCCCGCTTCTTCCCTCGGGCCGTCCTGCTTCGCCTACGAAGGCAAACAAGAAGTTCGCCTCAACTGCAGGTTCAGCTGACTGTGGCAGCCCGGCATATTCCAACCCAGTCAGTGTTGGCGGGCCGCCGAGTTTAAATCACTCGGCGCGTAAAGGTTTTGCAGGTCTTCTGGCACTTGCGACTTGTCGACAGAGTTCTTCACGAACGCAGCCAGCTTCTCATATTGACGAAACAGCTCGCACTGGCCGCCTTCATGGACTTGTCTGTAGAATTTGCAGCGTCGTCGACAGTAGTGAGCCGAGTGCCCCATTCTTCCACAAGCTGCACAAGGTCCACGCTGAGAGTTGTCGCGTGATCCATCTCCACGGTTCGACTGTTCTCGTTGGTTGTACGGTCGCGGCGGTCGGTTCGCTGAGTTTCCCCAACTTCGATTTGAGCCATTCTGGTCTCCCGCCGAGTTCTCTCGGCGGTCCGGTGTATTTCCTTTATCATTGGAAACGCCGGCGTCTATGTGATCGTCGTCTACCGCTGAGTCGTGTCCTCTGGACTAGTCCTCATCATCCCATTCGTCTTCGGAGCTGTACGGACTCGGCGGGTTCTGATCGATGAGTTCTTCCCCGTCGGAGTCAGCGTCAACGACAGTGACTCGGCGGTCGCGGTTTTCTTCCTTGCGACTGCGCTTCTCATCTCGACGTCCATCTCGGCGTTCATCTCGGCGGCTCTGATCCTTCCGCTTGTCATCTCGGCCTCGTGCGATCACGAGTCGGTCGCGTTGCTTCTTGCGCTTCTCGCCGAGGATTCGACGATTGATTATCTGTTCCACCTTACTGATGTCTTCCAACTGCAAAAGGTACATCAAATCCATCACATCATCATCACCACAATGCAGCAAGAAGTGTTCGACATGGTCAGCCGCGTCGGCGCCACCCTTCTCGTACTGGATCTTGGCTGTCCGAGCATACCCGTTGAGTCGGATCAGGAAGTCGCAGATCGGTTCGTTGACTTTACGTCTCGCCGAGTAGTAACGAGTGCGGGCGGATTGGTCGAACTGTGAGCAATAATAATCCAGGAACGCCTCGCTGAGTAGTTTCCAACGTCGCTGAGTCTTCTTCGGCAGCTGCCTGTACCAACTCTTCGCCGCGGGTCCTAAGTATAGCGAGAAAGGCTCGCACCATGCACTTTGGGGCATCCTAGTGCTCTTCATCTCGTAGATGAAACGCTTGAGCCACTGGAGCGACGCGTCAGAGCGGTAGCGCTTTCCTTCGAGCTCGGCGATTTTGTCGAGCGAAGCGTGGGTTCGGACTTCTAGGTACTGCGTCGAGTCCTCTTCAGCCGCGTCAAAGCTCAAGTTTCGGATGTAGTCCTTCACGGTTTCTTCACGGTTACCTCTCACGTCGAAGGTGTCGTCATCTTCTTCATCCTCCTCGTAAGCCTCAGCCTCATCTGCAGCGTCATACAATTCACGGTAACGACCAACATTCCGCTGCCCCCGACTCGGCGCTCGCTGAGTCGGGTTTAGCTTCATTGGAGTCAGCATGTGGGAGTCTTCGAAGTACGGAGTCCCTTGCGTAGCGCGGAACACTTCACGTCTCTTCGTCTCCGGTGTCTTCGGCAAAGGAATCTTGCTTGGGTCCTCGCCGAGGGGTTTGAACTCGGCTACTCGGCTGTACACCTTCTTCGTTCCACCAGGGGCCTTCTCCAATCCAAACGCCACTCTCAGCTTCTTCTTCCATTGCCAGAGCTCGGCTCCGCCACGGGTCAGACTCCAGTCGGACAGGATGAGGCTGTTTGGTCGGCTGTTGCACCGATAGCCCATCGCCTTCAACAGCAACACAGTTTCTTCCACCAACTGATTGATGTTGGCTGCACGCACCGGCTAAGTTAACTCGGGATCCAACATCGGCCACTTCGCCTGCGCCATCGCTACAGGCGCGAACATCATCATCCATTCCGATTTCGTTCTCATCTCCTCGCCGAGTCGAGCCAACACTTTATTGGCGCTCGGCGTATCGGCGTTCCTCGTCGCTTTCGGAATAAGGGGCGGACGGTCCCCTTGAGCAACGCCATGTTCTTCTTCATCTTCTTCATCGTCCGCACCTTCGTCGAGCTCGGCGGATAAGTTGCGCTCGACAGGACGTGGGGCTCCCATGCGTCCCACCTGCAGCGTCAACTCTTCCACCTCGCCAAGTAGCTCGGCGGTAGTCTTCGTTTCTCCGAGCTCAGCGGTCTCGGCCTTCTCTTCATACTCTCCTTCACTTGCATCTCCGTTCTCGCTCTCCTGGTCTTGGCCATCCTCGTCGAACTGGACGGTTCGTCCCACCTCCATCGTCATGGCGATGAGTCGTTGATCCGCCGGGTCCGACCCCGCGAGAGGCGATCCTCCAGCCGTCGCTGGGCTTCCGTCGCTCGGAGTTGCTAATCCCTTGACCATCTTCACTCTTCTCTTTCTCTTCTCTTCCTCTTAACTTAGTTAGCGGGCACCTTTAAAAACAAGCACACACTCCTGTTCCCGGGTCGCGGAACCAGTTGTGGTGTAGTAGAACACACAAATACCGTCAGATGTGGGTTCCTTACACAAACTACAACGAATCGCCGAGTTAAGTCGGCGGTTGTATGGCCTGCGCAGAGGGTGGTCCCCTCGCGGTCCGGCCCTTCCGGGACAGACGAGTGGCTCGCTTCCACTCGGTTCCGACTAACCAAGTCAGATCACTTCCGAGGCTCCGCCGAGTTTGGTTCGGCTGAGCTCGTTCACAGCCCTGTGCCCTCCACCAAAGGATGGACGACGGCGCGCGAGTGCTTTTACAGGTCACCGAGCGCAGAGGCTGCTGAGCTAGAAGTGTTACGGCACCCGGGCTATCCGACGTACCGGCCCGCTGAGTATGCGGGACTTTCTTTCGCGCGTAGCGAGACTTTGTCCTACCCGGACCGACCTAATCTCTTGGCGCTACCAGTCAATACCCTACAAGCTATGCCTCTCGAGTATTGACGGCAGGCATAATCCAGCCCTATGCAGGGACTTACCGGAGAAGTGTACACGTGTCTTGGACTAGGAAAATTCTGCTCTGTTATCTTCTGGGGGCACTTTCGGCTCCCCCTATTTAATCCTCTGCTTCTTTTACAAATATCTAGTGAAATGTAGTCGTTTCGGATCTCTACCGACCCTTCAGCTGAGTTCAGGCGATTGTTGAGCTCAGCGGCTATCCGGATAGCATATCCGGACAGATCGCCGAGTACTTACCGTGATCCTTTGTTCCTAAGCTCTGGGTTATCAGACCGAGCCGATTTTTGACCTAAAGTAGGTTGGCGTATGGTCGAATCTGGAAATCCCTACACCACATACACTTACAGCACATGGCCAGGGCTTACAGATAATAGCGTATCTTTCTTGCTTCTAAGTACGAAGTGTTTATTTATTATCATTGCGGCCAAGCCGCCTAGGGGTAAGTGTATCTGTTTAACTATCTAGCATAATTGAACCTAATTTAATGCATGACGTGTGACTTTCAATCAACGTTACTGAGATACGTTTGTAACGAGTCTCGGGACGCCTGCTCGCCGGTGGGTCACACCGCTCACTGTCACCGTCTGCCGGCGAACTACCAAGGCTCCGAGGCTCGAACGCAATCAACACTGTGCTGGCTGCTCTCAACCCGCCGGGACGCGTCCGCCCCTATTTGTATTCAACTCAACCACTTCGACTCTACTCGGTGTAGAGCTCTCAACCCAACCTCACCTGCGTCGCTGCTCAGCCCTGCATCTCACAGGACCGCGGCTCACCGCGCAGACACGCTTAGGGGCCACCGGGGCGGTCACGCACACGTCGAACCCTGTGTCCGTCGCACTGGTCACCGTCGGCAAACCTGCGCGCAACAACAACCAGACTCGTCAAAGATCTAACCCCTTCTGACTCGCCCCGCTTTCTCGAACCACTACCACCACCACGAACGGCTCCACCCCGTCGTTCTCTACCCAACTACTCATTCGCTCTGTGCTTTCGGCTCTGTTCAACGAATGCCAGGCGGCTCTGCTCGCCCGGCACTTGACTCGTTCTCGCGCTTCTCCGGCATTGACTCGGAACGGCCTGCACGTCCTGGGCCACACACACGCGCTCCGCGATTGACGCACTACTTTGATCGCACTCGATCCACTTCCGCCTCACAAATCCAATTCGTAACTGAGCTCGATCCGCCGCTCGCCGCTCAGTAGCCACTTCACATCCCGAACTATCGGCCGACTCCGACGTGGAGCCGCTGCTCTACTGGCCTTTCGCAGTGCTACACTTCGGTGTCTTGGGGTACACGACCACCCCCATTCTTGCGTTGCTTGCTCTGCTGGAGCTCCATGACCACACACTCCTCGCACTTCGACAGTAACGGCCGGTGTCGTACCCACTGCAGCTGTGGGTGCAGACTGTACCGTACAGTGGCTCTTCGTGTCACGCGAGCCTCTGCCGCTCATATTCACCGCTGGTCCCGTGAACTGGTGTTGTCTCCGCCGCAATCAACACTGTGCTGGCTGCTCTCAACCCGCCGGGACGCGTCCGCCCCTATTTGTATTCAACTCAACCACTTCGACTCTACTCGGTGTAGAGCTCTCAACCCAATCTCACCTGCGTCGCTGCTCAGCCCTGCATCTCACAGGACCGCGGCTCACCGCGCAGACACGCTTAGGGGCCACCGGGGCGGTCACGCACACGTCGAACCCTGTGTCCGTCACACTGGTCACCGTCGGCAAACCTGCGTGCAACAACAACCAGACTCGTCAAATATCTAACCCCTTCTGACTCGCCCGCTTTCTCGAACCACTACCACCACCACGAACGGCTCCACCCCGTCGTTCTCTACCCAACTACTCATTCGCTCTGTGCTTTCGGCTCTGTTCAACGAATGCCAGGCGGCTCTGCTCGCCCGGCACTTGACTCGTTCTCGCGCTTCTCCGGCATTGACTCGGAACGGCCTGCACGTCCTGGGCCACACACACGCGCTCCGCGATTGACGCACTACTTTGATCGCACTCGATCCACTTCCGCCTCACGAATCCAATTCGTAACTGAGCTCGATCCGCCGCTCGCCGCTCAGTAGCCACTTCACATCCCGAACTATCGGCCGACTCCGACGTGGAGCCGCTGCTCTACTGGCCTTTCGCAGTGCTACACTTCGGTGTCTTGGGGTACACGACCACCCCCATTCTTGCGTTGCTTGCTCTGCTGGAGCTCCATGACCACACACTCCTCGCACTTCGACAGTAACGGCCGGTGTCGTACCCACTGCAGCTGTGGGTGCAGACTGTACCGTACAGTGGCTCTTCGTGTCACGCGAGCCTCTGCCGCTCATATTCACCGCTGGTCCCGTGAACTGGTGTTGTCTCCGCCGCAATCAACACTGTGCTGGCTGCTCTCAACCCGCCGGGACGCGTCCGCCCCTATTTGTATTCAACTCAACCACTTCGACTCTACTCGGTGTAGAGCTCTCAACCCAATCTCACCTGCGTCGCTGCTCAGCCCTGCATCTCACAGGACCGCGGCTCACCGCGCAGACACGCTTAGGGGCCACCGGGGCGGTCACGCACACGTCGAACCCTGTGTCCGTCACACTGGTCACCGTCGGCAAACCTGCGTGCAACAACAACCAGACTCGTCAAATATCTAACCCCTTCTGACTCGCCCGCTTTCTCGAACCACTACCACCACCACGAACGGACTCCACCCCGTCGTTCTCTACCCAACTACTCAAATCGATCTGGGATTGTGAGGTTCTGTTCAAGTAATGGCAAGGGGGAGTGGCTCTGCCCGGC
>NW_003303753.1:366499-369259 GCF_000142945.1 Phytophthora infestans T30-4
GATGTAGTCCTTCACGGTTTCTTCACGGTTACCTCTCACGTTGAAGGTGTCGTCATCTTCTTCATCCTCCTCGTAAGCCTCAGCCTCATCTGCAGCGTCATACAATGCACGGTAACGACCAACATTCCGCTGCCCCCGACTCGGCGCTCGCTGAATCGGGCTTAGCTTCATTGGAGTCAGCATGTGGGAGTCTTCGAAGTACGGCGTCCCTTGCGTAGCGCGGAACACTTCACGTCTCTTCGTCTCCGGTGTCTTCGGCAAAGGAATCTTGCTTGGGTCCTCGCCGAGTGGTTTGAACTCGGCTACTCGGCTGTACACCTTCTTCGTTCCACCAGGGGCCTTCTCCAATCCAAACGCCACTCTCAGCTTCTTCTTCCATTGCCAGAGCTCGGCTCCGCCACGGGTCAGACATCAGTCGGACAGGATGAGGCTGTTTGGTCGGCTGTTGCACCGATAGCCCATCGCCTTCAACAGCAACACAGTTTCTTCCACCAACTGATTGATGTTGGCTGCACGCACCGGCTGAGTTAACTCGGGACCCAACATCGGCCACTTCGCCTGCGCTATCGCCACAGGCGCGAACATCATCATCCATTCCGATCTCGTTCTCATCTCCTCGCCGAGTCGAGCCAACACTTTATTGGCGCTCGGCGTATCGGCGTTCCTCGTCGCTTTCGGAATAAGGGGCGGACGGTCCCCTTGAGCAACGCCATGTTCTTCTTCATCTTCTTCATCGTCCGCACCTTCGTCGAGCTCGGCGGATAAGTTGCGCTCGACAGGACGTGGGGCTCCCATGCGTCCCACCTGCAGCGTCAACTCTTCCACCTCGCCAAGTAGCTCGGCGGTAGTCTTCGTTTCTCCGAGCTCAGCGGTCTCGGCCTTCTCTTCATACTCTCCTTCACTTGCATCTCCGTTCTCGCTCTCCTGGTCTTGGCCATCCTCGTCGAACTGGACGGTTCGTCCCACCTCCATCGTCATGGCGATGAGTCGTTGATCCGCCGGGTCCGACCCCGCGAGAGGCGATCCTCCAGCCGTCGCTGGGCTTCCGTCGCTCGGAGTTGCTAATCCCTTGACCATCTTCACTCTTCTCTTTCTCTTCTCTTCCTCTTAACTTAGTTAGCGGGCACCTTTAAAAACAAGCACACACTCCTGTTCCCGGGTCGCGGAACCAGTTGTGGTGTAGTAGAACACACAAATATCGTCAGATGTGGATTCCTTACACAAACTACAACGAATCGCCGAGTTAAGTCGGCGGTTGTATGGCCTGCGCAGAGGGTGGTCCCCTCGCGGTCCGGCCCTTCCGGGACAGACGAGTGGCTCGCTTCCACTCGGTTCCGACTAACCAAGTCAGATCACTTCCGAGGCTCCGCCGAGTTTGGTTCGGCTGAGCTCGTTCACAGCCCTGTGCCCTCCACCAAAGGATGGACGACGGCGCGCGAGCGCTTTTACAGGTCACCGAGCGCAGAGGCTGCTGAGCTAGAAGTGTTACGGCACCCGGGCTATCCGACGTACCGGCCCGCTGAGTATGCGGGACTTTCTTTCGCGCGTAGCGAGACTTTGTCCTACCCGGACCGACCTAATCTCTTGGCGCTACCAGTCAATACCCTACAAGCTATGCCTCTCGAGTATTGACGGCAGGCATAATCCAGCCCTATGCAGGGACTTACCGGAAAAGTGTACACGTGTCTTGGACTAGGAAAATTCTGCTCTGTTATCTTCTGGGGGCACTTTCGGCTCCCCCTATTTAATCCTCTGCTTCTTTTACAAATATCTAGTGAAATGTAGTCGTTTCGGATCTCTACCGACCCTTCAGCTGAGTTCAGGCGATTGTTGAGCTCAGCGGCTATCCGGATAGCATATCCGGACAGATCGCCGAGTACTTACCGTGATCCTTTGTTCCTAAGCTCTGGGTTATCAGACCGAGCCGATTTTTGACCTAAAGTAGGTTGGCGTATGGTCGAATCTGGAAATCCCTACACCACATACACTTACAGCACATGGCCAGGGCTTACAGATAATAGCGTATCTTTCTTGCTTCTAAGTACGAAGTGTTTATTTATTATCATTGCGGCCAAGCCGCCTAGGGGTAAGTGTATCTGTTTAACTATCTAGCATAATTGAACCTAATTTAATGCATGACGTGTGACTTTCAATCAACGTTACTGAGATACGTTTGTAACGAGTCTCGGGACGCCTGCTCGCCGGTGGGTCACACCGCTCACTGTCACCGTCTGCCGGCGAACTACCAAGGCTCCGAGGCTCGAACGCAATCAACACTGTGCTGGCTGCTCTCAACCCGCCGGGACGCGTCCGCCCCTATTTGTATTCAACTCAACCACTTCGACTCTACTCGGTGTAGAGCTCTCAACCCAACCTCACCTGCGTCGCTGCTCAGCCCTGCATCTCACAGGACCGCGGCTCACCGCGCAGACACGCTTAGGGGCCACCGGGGCGGTCACGCACACGTCGAACCCTGTGTCCGTCGCACTGGTCACCGTCGGCAAACCTGCGTGCAACAACAACCAGACTCGTCAAATATCTAACCCCTTCTGACTCGCCCGCTTTCTCGAACCACTACCACCACCACGAACGGCTCCACCCCGTCGTTCTCTACCCAACTACTCACTCGCTCTGTGCCTTACGGCTCTGTTCAACGAATGCCAGGGGGCTACTGCTCGCCGACAACTTGATTATCTCACCCGCTCTTCCGCATTTGATCTGAAAGGCCAGCACCACCAGGGGGGACAGAATCCTCACTCC
>NW_003303753.1:370493-456799 GCF_000142945.1 Phytophthora infestans T30-4
AGCTGCAGTAGGTACGACACCGGCCGTTACTGTCGAAGTGCGAAGGAGTGTGGTGATCATGGAGCTCCAGCAGAGCAAGCAACGCAAGAATGGGGGGTGGTCGTGTACCCCAAGACACCGAAAGTGTAGCACTGCGAAAGGTCAGTAGAGCAGCGGCTGCACGTCGGAGTCGGCCGATAGTTCGGGATGTGAAGTGGCTACTGAGCGGCGAGCGGCGGCTCGAGCTCAGTTACGAATTGGATTCGTGAGGCGGAAGTGGATCGAGTGCGATCAAAGTAGTGCGTCAATCGCGGAGCGCGTGTGTGTGGCCCAGGACGTGCAGGCCGTTCCGAGTCAATGCCGGAGAAGCGCGAGGACGAGTCAAGTGCCGGGCGAGCAGAGCCGCCTGGCATTCGTTGAACAGAGCCGTAAGGCACAGAGTGAGTGAGTAGTTGGGTAGAGAACGACGGGGTGGAGCCATTCGTGGTGGTGGTAGTGGTTCGAGAAAGCGGGCGAGTCAGAAGGGGTTAGATATTTGACGAGTCTGGTTGTTGTTGCACGCAGGTTTGCCGACGGTGACCAGTGCGACGGACACAGGGTTCGACGTGTGCGTGACCGCCCCGGTGGCCCCTAAGCGTGTCTGCGCGGTGAGCCGCGGTCCTGTGAGATGCAGGGCTGAGCAGCGACGCAGGTGAGGTTGGGTTGAGAGCTCTACACCGAGTAGAGTCGAAGTGGTTGAGTTGAATACAAATAGGGGCGGACGCGTCCCGGCGGGTTGAGAGCAGCCAGCACAGTGTTGATTGCGGCGGAGACAACACCAGTTCACGGGACCAGCGGTGAATATGAGCGGCAGAGGCTTGCGTGACACGAAGAGCCACTGTACGGTACAGTCTGCACCCACAGCTGCAGTGGGTACGACACCGGCCGTTACTGTCGAAGTGCGAGGAGTGTGTAGTCATGGAGCTCCAGCAGAGCAAGCAACGCAAGAATGGGGGTGGTCGTGTACCCCAAGACACCGAAGTGTAGCACTGCGAAAGGCCAGTAGAGTAGCGGCTCCACGTCGGAGTCGGCCGATAGTTCGGGATGTGAAGTGGCTACTGAGCGGCGAGCGGCGGCTCGAGCTCAGTTACGAATTGGATTTGTGAGGCGGAAGTGGATCGAGTGCGATCAAAGTAGTGCGTCAATCGCGGAGCGCGTGTGTGTGACCCAGGACGTGCAGGCCGTTCCGAGTCAATGCCGGAGAAGCGCGAGGACGAGTCAAGTGCCGGGCGAGCAGAGCCGCCTGGCATTCGTTGAACAGAGCCGAAAGCACAGAGCGAGTGAGTAGTTGGGTAGAGAACGACGGGGTGGAGCCGTTCGTGGTGGTGGTAGTGGTTCGAGAAAGCGGGCGAGTCAGAAGGGGTTAGATATTTGACGAGTCTGGTTGTTGTTGCACGCAGGTTTGCCGACGGTGACCAGTGCGACGGACACAGGGTTCGACGTGTGCGTGACCGCCCCGGTGGCCCCTAAGCGTGTCTGCGCGGTGAGCCGCGGTCCTGTGAGATGCAGGGCTGAGCAGCGACGCAGGTGAGGTTGGGTTGAGAGCTCTACATCGAGTAGAGTCGAAGTGGTTGAGTTGAATACAAATAGGGGCGGACGCGTCCCGGCGGGTTGAGAGCAGCCAGCACAGTGTTGATTGCGGCGGAGACAACACCAGTTCACGGGACCAGCGGTGAATATGAGCGGCAGAGGCTTGCGTGACACGAAGAGCCACTGTACGGTACAGTCTGCACCCACAGCTGCAGTGGGTACGACACCGGCCGTTACTGTCGAAGTGCGAGGAGTGTGTAGTCATGGAGCTCCAGCAGAGCAAGCAACGCAAGAATGGGGGTGGTCGTGTACCCCAAGACACCGAAGTGTAGCACTGCGAAAGGCCAGTAGAGCAGCGGCTCCACGTCGGAGTCGGCCGATAGTTCGGGATGTGAAGTGGCTACTGAGCGGCGAGCGGCGGCTCGAGCTCAGTTACGAATTGGATTCGTGAGGCGGAAGTGGATCGAGTGCGATCAAAGTAGTGCGTCAATCGCGGAGCGCGTGTGTGTGGCCCAGGACGTGCAGGCCGTTCCGAGTCAATGCCGGAGAAGCGCGAGGACGAGTCAAGTGCCGGGCGAGCAGAGCCGCCTGGCATTCGCTGAACAGAGCCGAAAGCACAGAGCGAGTGAGTAGTTGGGTAGAGAACGACGGGGTGGAGCCGTTCGTGGTGGTGGTAGTGGTTCGAGAAAGCGGGCGAGTCAGAAGGGGTTAGATATTTGACGAGTCTGGTTGTTGTTGCACGCAGGTTTGCCGACGGTGACCAGTGCGACGGACACAGGGTTCGACGTGTGCGTGACCGCCCCGGTGGCCCCTAAGCGTGTCTGCGCGGTGAGCCGCGGTCCTGTGAGATGCAGGGCTGAGCAGCGACGCAGGTGAGATTGGGTTGAGAGCTCTACACCGAGTAGAGTCGAAGTGGTTGAGTTGAATACAAATAGGGGCGGACGCGTCCCGGCGGGTTGAGAGCAGCCAGCACAGTGTTGATTGCGGCGGAGACAACACCAGTTCACGGGACCAGCGGTGAATATGAGCGGCAGAGGCTCGCGTGACACGAAGAGCCACTGTACGGTACAGTCTGCACCCACAGCTGCAGTGGGTACGACACCGGCCGTTACTGTCGAAGTGCGAGGAGTGTGTGGTCATGGAGCTCCAGCAGAGCAAGCAACGCAAGAATGGGGGTGGTCGTGTACCCCAAGACACCGAAGTGTAGCACTGCGAAAGGCCAGTAGAGCAGCGGCTCCACGTCGGAGTCGGCCGATAGTTCGGGATGTGAAGTGGCTACTGAGCGGCGAGCGGCGGATCGAGCTCAGTTACGAATTGGATTTGTGAGGCGGAAGTGGATCGAGTGCGATCAAAGTAGTGCGTCAATCGCGGAGCGCGTGTGTGTGGCCCAGGACGTGCAGGCCGTTCCGAGTCAATGCCGGAGAAGCGCGAGAACGAGTCAAGTGCCGGGCGAGCAGAGCCGCCTGGCATTCGTTGAACAGAGCCGAAAGCACAGAGCGAATGAGTAGTTGGGTAGAGAACGACGGGGTGGAGCCGTTCGTGGTGGTGGTAGTGGTTCGAGAAAGCGGGCGAGTCAGAAGGGGTTAGATATTTGACGAGTCTGGTTGTTGTTGCACGCAGGTTTGCCGACGGTGACCAGTGCGACGGACACAGGGTTCGACGTGTGCGTGACCGCCCCGGTGGCCCCTAAGCGTGTCTGCGCGGTGAGCCGCGGTCCTGTGAGATGCAGGGCTGAGCAGCGACGCAGGTGAGATTGGGTTGAGAGCTCTACACCGAGTAGAGTCGAAGTGGTTGAGTTGAATACAAATAGGGGCGGACGCGTCCCGGCGGGTTGAGAGCAGCCAGCACAGTGTTGATTGCGGCGGAGACAACACCAGTTCACGGGACCAGCGGTGAATATGAGCGGCAGAGGCTCGCGTGACACGAAGAGCCACTGTACGGTACAGTCTGCACCCACAGCTGCAGTGAGTACGACACCGGCCGTTACTGTCGAAGTGCGAGGAGTGTGTGGTCATGGAGCTCCAGCAGAGCAAGCAACGCAAGAATGGGGGTGGTCGTGTACCCCAAGACACCGAAGTGTAGCACTGCGAAAGGCCAGTAGAGCAGCGGCTCCACGTCGGAGTCGGCCGATAGTTCGGGATGTGAAGTGGCTACTGAGCGGCGAGCGGCGGCTCGAGCTCAGTTACGAATTGGATTCGTGAGGCGGAAGTGGATCGAGTGCGATCAAAGTAGTGCGTCAATCGCGGAGCGCGTGTGTGTGGCCCAGGACGTGCAGGCCGTTCCGAGTCAATGCCGGAGAAGCGCGAGGACGAGTCAAGTGCCGGGCGAGCAGAGCCGCCTGGCATTCGCTGAACAGAGCCGAAAGCACAGAGCGAGTGAGTAGTTGGGTAGAGAACGACGGGGTGGAGCCGTTCGTGGTGGTGGTAGTGGTTCGAGAAAGCGGGCGAGTCAGAAGGGGTTAGATATTTGACGAGTCTGGTTGTTGTTGCACGCAGGTTTGCCGACGGTGACCAGTGCGACGGACACAGGGTTCGACGTGTGCGTGACCGCCCCGGTGGCCCCTAAGCGTGTCTGCGCGGTGAGCCGCGGTCCTGTGAGATGCAGGGCTGAGCAGCGACGCAGGTGAGGTTGGGTTGAGAGCTCTACATCGAGTAGAGTCGAAGTGGTTGAGTTGAATACAAATAGGGGCGGACGCGTCCCGGCGGGTTGAGAGCAGCCAGCACAGTGTTGATTGCGGCGGAGACAACACCAGTTCACGGGACCAGCGGTGAATATGAGCGGCAGAGGCTCGCGTGACACGAAGAGCCACTGTACGGTACAGTCTGCACCCACAGCTGCAGTGGGTACGACACCGGCCGTTACTGTCGAAGTGCGAGGAGTGTGTGGTCATGGAGCTCCAGCAGAGCAAGCAACGCAAGAATGGGGGTGGTCGTGTACCCCAAGACACCGAAGTGTAGCACTGCGAAAGGCCAGTAGAGCAGCGGCTCCACGTCGGAGTCGGCCGATAGTTCGGGATGTGAAGTGGCTACTGAGCGGCGAGCGGCGGATCGAGCTCAGTTACGAATTGGATTTGTGAGGCGGAAGTGGATCGATTGCGATCAAAGTAGTGCGTCAATCGCGGAGCGCGTGTGTGTGGCCCAGGACGTGCAGGCCGTTCCGAGTCAATGCCGGAGAAGCGCGAGAACGAGTCAAGTGCCGGGCGAGCAGAGCCGCCTGGCATTCGTTGAACAGAGCCGTAAGGCACAGAGCGAGTGAGTAGTTGGGTAGAGAACGACGGGGTGGAGCCATTCGTGGTGGTGGTAGTGGTTCGAGAAAGCGGGCGAGTCAGAAGGGGTTAGATATTTGACGAGTCTGGTTGTTGTTGCACGCAGGTTTGCCGGCGGTGACCAGTGCGACGGACACAGGGTACGACGTGTGCGTGACCGCCCCGGTGGCCCCTAAGCGTGTCTGCGCGGTGAGCCGCGGTCCTGTGAGATGCAGGGCTGAGCAGCGACGCAGGTGAGGTTGGGTTGAGAGCTCTACATCGAGTAGAGTCGAAGTGGTTGAGTTGAATACAAATAGGGGCGGACGCGTCCCGGCGGGTTGAGAGCAGCCAGCACAGTGCTGATTGCGTTCGAGCCTCGAAGCCTTGGTAGTTCGCCGGCAGACGGTGACAGTGAGCGGTGTGACCCACCGGCGAGCAGGCGTCCCGAGACTCGTTACAAACGTATCTCAGTAACGTTGATTGAAAGTCACACGTCATGCATTAAATTAGGTTAAATTATGCTAGAAAGTTAAACAGATACACTTACCCCTAGGCGGTTTGGCCGCAATAATAATAAATAAACACTTCGTACTTAGAAGCAAGAAAGATACGCTATTATCTGTAAGCCCTGGCCATGGGCTGTAAGTGTAACTCGGATAATGAACTTAGTATTAGTGATACTTTGAGTCAACGTCTTCCTCTGACGCTAACGCTTAGGCAGCCCCGCTGCACAACGTGTTCTTCGCTCATGAAGGTAGCCACGCAATCTTCCCAAGAGCGGTGGAATTGCTCGACGAGTCCAATCAACTGCGGATGATACGGCGCCGGATTCATCTGATTCGCTTGCAGGAGGGTCACTAGCTGTTCTATTACACGCCCCGTCATTTTCGGTGCGCCGTCCGTTAGCAGTTCTAGAAAAATGTCCCGAATTTCAACACCACGTCTTCCATTAAGAACGTAGCCACTTGCTCGGCCGTATGGTGTGTCACGCTTCGATCAACTGCGTACCGTGTTACGTATTCGAGGGCTGCAATGACGTATCGCTCGCCACCCTCAGCGACAGGGAAAAGACCAGCGACGCTGATAGCCCATTGATCTCCTTCAGCTCCTCCCCGTAGACTTCATAAAGGTGGGATCACTTCGTGCTTTCCTGCTCCCGCATTCTTGGCACCCGCGTGCTCACTGGTTTACCTCACGATACAGTCTAGGGCACCAGTACAGTTGTGCAACCCGGCCGTACGTGTATGGTCCACGCAAATACCCAGCTGCAATCTTTCTTCGACAGCTTAGTCATTGGTACCATGATGGAGCTGAAAGTATCGATGTCCTTTCGATAGTATCCCGCTAGATACACAAAGCGCTTCCCTTCAAAAGGGTATCGCGGTCGTGGGAACTCCTCGAACGCCGAAATCAGCCGTTCTATGGCCGCACCCATCACCGCTTAGCTCGTGTCCGAGATATTACATCATGCGCGTTGCGAACACACAATTCTTCAGTTTCAGCGGCAGTAGCCAGACGTTGTAGGACCGTGGCTAGTTGTACGAGGTGTCGCTCCAGGTCACCGTGCGTAAATGCCGATACAGCTGGGGTGATGGACCAAGGAGAGAAAGGGCATGCCGCTGAGCCTGGTAGGGGATTTAGTAGGTAAATGACATAGAAGGTAAAAATCCAGGCAGGTATAGGCTTAACCATGAATCAGAACTCAATTGCACAGTGTTACGCAAGTGCCTTCCTTCCCTCAAGAATCGGATCTACTTTAGCGGTACGAGCTCGGAGAAGGTTGGGAATTGCGCATCTAGTGTTGGTAGTGATGACTGGATAGTATATTGGTCAGATCCTACCACGTACCGAGGTTATCTCATACACGTACAGATCCAAAAGGCTAACCGGATTTACTACTTGGCCGGGTATACACAAGAAGCTATCAACTCTCAAGATCCCGCTACTGGGGGCGGCAAGTACGACGCAAAGGAAAACAAAGGCAAGGGAAGACACCCGCAAGGCAACCCTACGGCCAGATCCCAGATCTAGACCGTGGATCCACAAAGCTCGAATATTCGCTTGGGATCCAGAAGCAACTACGGACGCAGAGTAGGATCTTACCACTACTGCTCCACCCCATCTCCACGTCTAGCCAAGACACTCAAGCTTCACCACTGGAACTCTTCGGAAGTTACCGAGAGAGCAAGATCCTGCCCTACCGACGGGTACACAAGGTGAGGAAAGTTCAGCAGATCACGGATCATCGGGGGGCCTCTTCCGTTAGTCGGTGTCTGGGTGCTGTTGGTATGTTGGATCCAGCAATTACGCAGATTTTGCAGATCCCGTTACACCACAATGGAGCGCGTGCCCGGATCTTTTGGCGACTCGGGAACTCACCGTGAGTCCCAAGAAAATGCTCAAGTGAAGATTGATCCAGGGGAAGTGGCGTCATCGCAGGTCGGATCGACGAAGACGCTGCTGAATGAAGCAAGGTTCGCGGATCGGTGGAGTCCTGGGAGGAACTCTGTCGACGGAAGAGAGGTGGATCCGGATCCGGATCTAGAAGAGAAACCTCTCTATCCCCCCAGGCCCCCCCGAGGACCCCTGCGGAGCTTGACTTGCGTCAAGATCCGTTAACAAAACAATGGAAAGTGAAGGCGAGACGGTATCCATTTGCCGATTCACCAATCAAGCCAAGCACCATACCTAACCCCAAGTCCGCTAGTCGAAAATATGAGGAAGAAGACCGATACGGGTAAGCCTCTGCGGAAGGGAATACAAGCTTCAGGGTCAAAAGAAGACGACGAAGCTGGATCCAGGTCAAGCTGATCCGACAAAGATCTCGAGGCCACCAGGCTTTACGCGACTTTCTGTATCCAGATCTCCTCATGCGAATTCTGCATTCACTACAGATCGAAGATCAAGGGAACCGGTGAGAGCACCAACGAAGACGTCGAGCAAATTGGTGGCAGTTAAGGTTCTACTACGTCGGCTTACGAATTCGGGCATCGATGATGTTCGATGCGGAGGATATCTTCGAGCTAGATCTGGATCTCATTTTATCGGCGGCGCGGGACCTTTTCGTCAGAGTCAAGTCCCTCGCCGGGGAAAACCCGCAAACCACGGATCCCCAGTGTCGTCGCCGAGGATCAGCCAAGCTCAATCCTCCAACTACGAATACGCGGCTGAGGATGGATCAGATACGTCTTCCGAGCCGCGACGCATGACCTTAGGTCCCCGGGTCGTCAATGCTGGAAGCGCATGCATGAATACGGGGTCAAGAGACGCCTCCAAGGGTGCGGATCTGGCAAGTATCGCCAAAAGGCTCCGACACAAGTAATACGCCCGACTCAGAAACTGAATCTGGATATGATAAATCGCACTCCGATCCGGAAGATTGCCGCAGAGTTTGTCTCAGCGCTCCCAACGGCCGTACGGCGAAGACTGGAGACAACGCCCGCACTGGTGACTCCTTATCCGGGGATCGTGGGATGTACAGATCCCGAGATCGCATTGACGGGACAGGACAGATTAGGTGTTCGCAGTGTGGATCCCGGAAACACACAGAAGCTGGATGCTGGAAACATCTGGTTTGTGAGAATTGTGACAAGAAAGATCATCCCGGGGATCACAGTTTTTACGTGTGTCGGGGTTGCGGCAAGATCCACGATGCTGGCAAGTGTCCGATGGAAGCATTCTACAACCAGGTCCGCCAATGGATCGATCCAGCCAAGCACAGAGGAATGTTGCCCGATGTGGCAGAAAAGATGTTAAACTAAAACGCTCGCCGGGTTTGAATCCGGTGCAAGCCGAGCGTTCTAGGTACTGCATTTATGCATTTGTGAACAAGACGTCGCTAGATCCAGGTAGCAAGTTGCTAGATCCAGTCGCTATTATACGTGAACTACATGAAGTGTCAGTTGCTAAGGTCTCTAGCTTATGCCAAGTGGACGAATTTGCCTGATTCGAAGTCTCTTCAACCTTGGATCTACAGAGGGGAGAAGCACGCGGTTATTG
This sequence comes from Phytophthora infestans T30-4, assembly GCF_000142945.1. Lineage (NCBI taxonomy): Eukaryota > Oomycota > Peronosporomycetes > Peronosporales > Peronosporaceae > Phytophthora > Phytophthora infestans. The sequence goes on from NW_003303753.1 coordinate 379,285, forward strand.
GAAGAAACAGCGGTATGGCCAATGGTTTGAGCCTGCCAAGGGTGAGGTCATCACAGACCCAACCGATGTTTGCCAGGTCACTGGATCCCGTGGATCTGAGGACATTGGATTCGTGGACCTGAAGACAGGGGAATCCCGTCGATACTGGAAGTACCATGCCCCAGCAAAATGGTTCCGACAAACCAAGGTGGGAGGCAAGATCAACAGTAAAAAACCGATTCTGCCCTTAGATAGTGGTGCCGAGGTGTCTATATAAGATTTCGCCTGTGCTCGTAAGGTTGGGTGCCGAGTCAATGCCGGAGAAGCGCGAGAACGAGTCAAGTGCCGGGCGAGCAGAGCCGCCTGGCATTCGTTGAACAGAGCCGTAAGGCACAGAGCGAGTGAGTAGTTGGGTAGAGAACGACGGGGTGGAGCCGTTCGTGGTGGTGGTAGTGGTTCGAGAAAGCGGGCGAGTCAGAAGGGGTTAGATATTTGACGAGTCTGGTTGTTGTTGCACGCAGGTTTGCCGACGGTGACCAGTGCGACGGACACAGGGTTCGACGTGTGCGTGACCGCCCTGGTGGCCCCTAAGCGTGTCTGCGCGGTGAGCCGCGGTCCTGTGAGATGCAGGGCTGAGCGGCGACGCAGGTGAGGTTGGGTTGAGAGCTCTACACCGAGTAGAGTCGAAGTGGTTGAGTTGAATACAAATAGGGGCGGACGCGTCCCGGCGGGTTGAGAGCAGCCAGCACAGTGTTGATTGCGTTCGAGCCTCGGAGCCTTGGTAGTTCGCCGGCAGACGGTGACAGTGAGCGGTGTGACCCACCGGCGAGCAGGCGTCCCGAGACTCGTTACAAACGTATCTCAGTAACGTTGATTGAAAGTCACACGTCATGCATTAAATTAGGTTAAATTATGCTAGATAGTTAAACAGATACACTTACCCCTAGGCGGTTTGGCCGCAATGATAATAAATAAACACTTCGTACTTAGAAGCAAGAAAGATACGCTATTATCTGTATGCCCTGGCCATGGGCTGTAAGTGTATGTGGTGTAGGGATTTCCAGATTCGACCATACGCCAACCTACGTTAGGTCAAAAATCGGCTCGGTCTGATAACCCAGAGCTTAGGAACAAAGGATCACGGTAAGTACTCGGCGATCTGTCCGGATATGCTATCCGGATAGCCGCTGAGCTCAACGGTCGCCTGAACTCAGCTGAAGGGTCGGTAGAGATCCGAAACGACTACATTTCACTAGATATTTGTAAAAGAAGCAGAGGATTAAATAGGGGGAGCCGAAAGTGCCCCCAGAAGATAACAGAGCAGAATTTTCCTAGTCCAAGACACGTGTACACTTTTCCGGTAAGTCCCTGCATAGGGCTGGATTATGCCTGCCGTCAATACTCGAGAGGCATAGCTTGTAGGGTATTGACTGGTAGCGCCAAGAGATTAGGTCGGTCCGGGTAGGACAAAGTCTCGCTACGCGCGAAAGAAAGTCCCGCATACTCAGCGGGCCGGTACGTCGGATAGCCCGGGTGCCGTAACACTTCTAGCTGAGCAGCCTCTACGCTCGGTGACCTGTAAAAGCGCTCGCGCGCCGTCGTCCATCCTTTGGTGGAGGGCACAGGGTTGTGAACGAGCTCAGCCGAACCAAACTCGGCGGAGTCTCGGAAGTGATCTGACTTGGTTAGTCGGAACCGAGTGGAAGCGAGCCACTCGTCTGTCCCGGAAGGGCCGGACCGCGAGGGGACCACCCTCTGCGCAGGCCATACAACCGCCGACCTAACTCGGCGATTCGTTGTGGTTTGTGTAAGGAATCCACATCTGACGGTATTTGTGTGTTCTACTACACCACAACTGGTGCCGCGACCCAGGAACAGGAGTGTGTGCTTGTTTTTATAGGTACCAGCTAACCAAGCTAAGAGGAAGAGAAGATAAAGAGAAGAGTGAAGGTGGTCAAGGGATCAGCAACTCCGAGCGACGGAAGCCCAGCGACGGCTGGAGGATCGCCTCTCGCGGGGTCGGACCCGGCGGATCAACGACTCATCGCCATGACGATGGAGGTGGGACGAACCGTCCAGTTCGACGAGGATGGCCAAGACCAGGAGAGCGAGAACGGAGATGCAAGTGAAGGAGAGTATGAAGAGAAGGCCGAGACCGCTGAGCTCGGAGAAACGAAGACTACCGCCGAGCTACTTGGCGAGGTGGAAGAGTTGACGCTGCAGGTGGGACGCATGGGAGCCCCACGTCCTGTCGAGCGCAACTTATCCGCCGAGCTCGACGAAGGTGCGGACGATGAAGAAGATGAAGAAGAACATGGCGCTGCTCAAGGGGACCGTCCGCCCCTTATTCCGAAAGCGACGAGGAGCGGCGATACGCCGAGCGCCAATAAAGTGTTGGCTCGACTCGGCGAGGAGATGAGAACGAGATCGGAATGGATGATGATGTTCGCGCCTGTGGAGATGGCGCAGGCGAAGTGGCCGATGTTGGGTCCTGAGTTAACTCAACCGGTGCGTGCAGCCAACATCAATTAGTTGGTGGAAGAAACTATGTTGCTGCTGAAGGCGATGGGCTATCGGTGCAACAGTCGACCAAACAGCCTCATCCTGTCCGGCTGGAGTCTGACCCATGGCGGAGCTGAGCTCTGGCAATGGAAGAAGAAGTTGAGAGTGGCATTTGGATTGGAGAAGGCCTTTGGTGGAACGAAGAAGGTGTACAGCAGAGTAGCCGAATTCAAACCACTCGGCGAAGACCCAAGCAGAATTCCTTTGCCGAAGACACCGGAGACGAAGAGACGTGAAGTGTTCCGCGCTACGCAAGGGACTCCGTACTTCGAAGACTCCCACATGCTGACTCCAATGAAGCTAAACCCGACTCAGCGAGCGCCGAGTCGTGGACAGCGGAATGTTGGTCGTTACCGTGAATTGTATGACGCGACAGACGAGGCTGAGGCTTACGAGGAGGATAAAGAAGATGACGACACCTTCGACGTGAGAGGTAACCGTGAAGAAACCGTGAAGGACTACATCCGAAATTTGAGCTTTGACGCGGCTGAAGAAGACTCGACGCAGTACCTAGAAGTCCGAACCCACGCCTCACTCGACAAAATCGCCGAGTTCGAAGGAAAGCGCTACCGTTCTGACGCGTCGCTCCAGTGGCTCAAGCGTTTCATCTACGAGATGAAGAGCACCAGGATGCCCCAAAGTGCCTGGTGCAAGCCTTTCTCGCTATGCTTGGGACGCGCGGCGAAGAGTTGGTACAGGCAGCTGCCGAAGAAGACTCAGCGACGTTGGAAACTACTCAGCGAGGCGTTCCTGGATTATTATTGCTCACAGTTCGACCAATCCGCCCGCACTCGTTACTACTCGGCGAGACGTAAAGTCAACGAACCGATCTGCGACTTCCTGATCCGACTCAACGGGTATGCTCGGACAGCCAACATCCAGTACGAGAAGAGTGGCGCCGACGCGGCTGACCATGTCGAACACTTCTTGCTGCATTGTGGTGATGATGATGTGATGGATTTGATGTACCCCTTGCAGTTGGAAGACATCAGTAAGGTGGAACAGATAATCAATCGTCGGATCCTCGGTGAAAAGCGAAAGAAGCAACGCGACCGACTCGTGATCGCACGAGGCCGAGTCGATAAGCGGAAGGATCAAAGCCGTCGCGATGAACGCCGAGATGGACGTCGGGATGAGAAGCGCAGTCGCAAGGAAGAGAACCGCGACCGCCGAGTCACTGTCGTTGACGCTGACTCTGACGGGGAAGAACTTCTCGACCAGAACCCGCCGAGTCCGTACAACTCCGAAGACGAATGGGATGATGAGGACCAGTACGGAGGATACGACTCAGCGGAAGCGACGAATACATAGACGCCGGCGTTTCCAATGATAAGGGGAATACACCGGATCGCCGAGAGAACTCGGCGGGAGACCAGAAAGGCTCGAATCGAAGTTGGGGAAACTCAGCGAACCGACCGCCGCGACCGTACAACCAACGAGAACAGTCGAACCGTGGAGATGGATCACGCGACAACTCTCAGCGTGGACCTTGTGCAGCTTGTGGAAGAATGGGACATTCGGCTCACTACTGTCGACGACGCTGCAAATTCTACAGACAAGTCCATGAAGGCGGCCAGTGCGAGCTGTTTCGTCAGTACGAGAAGCTGGCTGCGTTCGTAAAAAAACTCTGTCGACAAGTCGCAAGTGCCAGAAGACCTGCAAAACCTTTACACGCCGAGTGATTTAAACTCGGCGGCCCGCCAACACTGACTGGGTTGGAATATGCCGGGCTGCCACAGTCAGCTGAACCTGCAGTTGAGGCGAACTTCTTGTTTGCCTTCGTAGCCGAAGCAGGACGGCCCGAGGGAAAAAGCGGGGATGGCAATTGGATGTGTGAAATCGACGGAATTGAACGTGAGCTCGGTGAGTTAGATGATAACCACCGAGCGATTGCAAGTGTAACTCGGCAGTCAGACCAGGCTGTGCATCGAACCAGAATAATGAAGCTGCTTCCGGGAGAACGGCTGGGATGGTGGACAGCACAGACGTTTGATCGCCATGTTAGAATGAGAGCCCTCGTATTGGGCGCAGTGAACGACCAAAGGACCAAGATATTATTGGATACCGGAGCAAATGTCTCGGTGATTAGTGAGTACTTCGCGAGGAAACTGCTTCTCAAGAGAGTGGCCAGCCGAGATAAGCGAATCGACATACAAGGAATAAGTAAAGACAGAATGGTGACAACGTCAAGAGCAGTGGTGAAGGTGACACTCGGCTGGGAAGTGGCATACGAGTTCGAAGTATGGATAATGCTTCATCATGCCGGGGTCGATTTGATTCTCGGCACCGACTTCATGATCCCAGCTGGGATCCGTCTGGATCTGTACAACTCGGCGGTCAAGCTACCCGATGCGATGGTGATCCCACTCATCCGATCAAGTAATGCGCCGACCAAGACCGAGTTCGGACCAAATGTCCCATGCGGACCACCAGACGGGTTAACGATCGAAAGTCGAATGACTGCTGAGTTCAAATTGCCCAGGCGACAACCCAGTGAGTCGACGCATGACTTGTGGGTGCGACGGACGAAGGGTTGGATTCCAACGGTTGTTTTTAATCGCCGAGGAAGACCAACCCATGTCCTGATTACGAACGTACGACCGACGTCAGTCTGGTGCCCACCTCACTTTTATGTGATAAAATGGCAACCACACGGAGTACTGGCCAATGAGGGATATGTCCGCGTGAACTCGGCGAAGTACCGTGACTGGCAGATATTGGCCTTTGAGTCGGCGATGGATAAAGATTTGCTGCAGAAAGAACAACGACTGTACGACGACTGGTTGTCAAACCAGCCGCCAGCTGTGGAAAGCCGAAAATACCCAACTCCGACGGCGGTGGAAAGACGACCCCCTCCAGGGAAAAATGGACCCGAATTAACATGCGCCGAACGCTGGAGAAGGATCGAAGCTGATAGAGAAGCCGACGAAGACGAGAGGCGTCGCGGTAACACCGACGCCATATCGACTTCAGGGGTGACAAGGGGTGACCCGGCTATAAACTCAGCGTTCAAGCTGGAAGACGTTCGAGCGGATCGTACGCCGGTGCTACACGATGACCAAGATGTCTCCTATCAGCTGTCCAAGTTTGAAGACGATGGCGCCTTTTCTGACGTCAACACGAACTAAGCGGTTGAAGGAACAAGTGAAGTAAGGGCCAAGGAAGACGTGTCGGCGACTGAAGACTCAGCTATAACGGAAGGATACCTTGAAGGACGCTCGGAACGCGCCCTAAGTGACGCCCAACCCGTTGCTGACAACCGAGCCAAGTTTGGAGTCATTAGACCAAGTTCCGCAGCCGTGGTGAGCTCAGCGATGGGTACACCGGAAGCCTGCATTGTCCAGTCGGGGGCAGTGTACTCGGCGTCAGCAGATCTAAACACTGAGAGTGCCTCGGACGTGGCCACATCATGTTGTCAGGATGTCAGCTATGCCGAAGACGCGTTTGCATGCACGGAAGTTAGTTCTGCCGTCGCAGTCAACTCAGCGGATCAGCTCTCCGACGCGACAGAGGACTATGATAGTCGGGAGGTATTACTACATGAAGGAACAAAGCCCAACGACGACCCAGCTACGGCGAACTCATCGTTGGAGACTATGGATACTGAAACCGGCCCGGATGTGGTTAGACAGCATGACGATGATACCATCTACCTCGGAGACAAGTTTGAACACGCAGGAGTCAGACTGGCCATCGCAGTGAACTCAGCGGATACGGGCCCCGACGTGGACGACACCTATGATTTATCAGAGGTATCACTGTTGGGAGGTACTGTAACTGAGGTCGGAGTAACGAACTCAGCGACGACGGTATTCGACCCCGGCGGAATGGACTACGGTTTTAGGACAAGATGAAGCTGATGAATGCAACTCGACGAGAGACCCAACGGAAACCCTAAGACAACACTACTTGGCTATCGCCGCGACAGAAGACGAGCAAGAGGATTATGTTGACGATGGTAAGACCGACATCTGTGAGCGGAGTGGGACAGATCTGGAGTTGACGGGTTACGCTCACGAGCTGGCTTTCCTTCTCGACCTCACTGAAGTTGAGCCTACAGAACTCGACTATGGCGCTCCAAACGTCAAGTCGAGTAGTCATACGCCAGCACAGTCGGCTAGATTGGTGGCAGAGCTGCAAAAGCACGAAGGAATAATGATTTCAAGTGGTAATGCCCTACCGCCTCCAGCGTACGGAGCATTGTGCGACATCGACGTTCAAGGACACGCACCCATTAAGCAGAGAGCTCGGCGGATACCTCTCCGCCACTTGAGCAAACTGTACGAGTTGTTGAAGGGGCTGCTTCGAGCTGGGTTGATATCATTCTCGGGCAGCCTATGGGCCTCGCCAGTGGTGATAGTGCTCAAGAAAAATGGTGTGGATATTCGGCTATGCATTGACTATAAACTAGTTAATGCGATTACGACGCCGATGAAATACGCTATGCCACTAGTCGATGACCTGCTTACCGAATTGGAGAGTTACTTGTGGTTTTGCTCGCTTGATGCGGCGAGTGGATTCTGGGCAGTCTTGATGACATGCCGAGCTCGGCAGATCTCAGCGTTCGTCTGTGCACTTGGACACTTTGAATGGTTACGCGTGCCGTTTGGATTGAAGAATGCGCCTATGATTTACCAGCGACTGATCGACAACGCTCTATGGGGATACGTTCAACCAAAGGGAGGATGGCAGTTGTCTGCTGAACGAACGGCTATTGCTGAAGCCGAGTCGGGAACTCGGCGAGTCGAGGTCGGCGGAGTCAGCGATTCAACGCAGGGTCAGCTGACGAAGTTTGAAGCGGACCACCAATCACAAGCTGACTGCGATCCGGTCCAAGACCTGGTTAACGGACCAGATGGCGACATGTTCGCTAATAGAGAACCAGACCAGTTTTCTTTGATTCCGGTGTTCAAGCGGAGGTCGTTTGTCGATGATATCTGTTTTGGAGGGAAGACGTTTGACGCCTGCTTGGAGACACTCGACCGACTACTAGCCCGGTTCACAGAATGTCGTATTAGCATCAGCTTTGCCAAGAGTATCTTTGTCCAACCCAAGATTGATTTCCTATCGCATGAGATTACGCCGAGTGGCATACGCGCTGATGCGAAGAAGATATCCGCGATCGCCGAGCTCGCCTTCCCGAAATCAAAGAAGGGGATGCAAGCTTTCCTCGGTGCCCTCAACTATTACGGCCGATTCATCCAGAACTTGGCTGTTTATGGAGCGGTACTCTATCAGCTAAAGGATATGGACTTTGGTCCTGGGGGTGACTTGGCGTCAGCAAAAGCGTCATTCGCGGAGCTCAAAAGACGGGCAGCAGAAGCTCCAATTCTGCGCCATTTCGACTCGGCGAAAGAAGTCCACATAATGTTGTACGCCAATGACTGGGCACTGAGCAGTACATTGATGCAACCGCACGACGACTAGCTGCACCCAGTTCGCTTCTGCGGACGCGTACTAAAGGAGAATGAACTCGGCTATCATCCCGCTGAGAAAGAAGTAGTCGCGCTGTTACAATTGCTGAAAGTGTGCTACACTCTCTTGGCGGGAAAGACGCTACACGTCTACACCCGTTTCTCCACGTTGGAGTGGGTGTTTAAGTCTAAGTCGCTGTACGGCCGCGCAGTCAGTTTCGCAGTTATGTTGTCGCCCTACGATTTGAAGGTGAAGCGAGTACGTGAGCGAGATGTAGACTTCGCCCAGCTGCTCCAGGCGTCGATAACCCCGTTTATCGGACTCGACGATTCCTTGAAGCACCTGGCGCCTCCCTCCAAGAACTCGGCGACAGTTCGAATGGACCCAGCGCTGCTATATGCCCGAATACCAGCTGACTTTGCAGGATGCGTGCTGTCATTTGATGGCTCAGCGAAGACGGCTAAATACGGCGGGTATGGCAGTTGTTCGTGGATACTGTGGCGCCTTCCGAATTGGGACATTGAGATTGCTGCGTGTGCGTACCTGTCGTCCACCACAGTCAACATCGCCGAGTACACCGGCATGAACAATGAAGTCTTGGCGGCGATTGACCGAGGGATAACCGATCTGATTATCGTGGGTGACTCCCGGCTTGCAATCCAGCAATCCATGGGGGTGATAGCATGCAAGAAGGAAACGTTGCAAGTGGAGCTAGCTCGACACAAGGATCTCACGGAACAACTCAACTCGGTCTGGTATCGACACATAGCGCGACACTATAACGCAGCGGCTGATTCTCTCGCTACAGAAGCTGTGGTGTAGTGATTTCTCCGTAGTTGCGGATTATCACCCGTCGACAAAGACGTGACACCGCCCAAGATGTTCGAGCAACGAACCCTCGGTCATGTGATGTACGGAGACGCCAAGGCGCAAGGGACTCGACGGCGTCACTCCCGAGCTTTCAACAAGTATCAGATACGGCCATATGTCACTGAATCCAGGCTGTCCTTATTATTAATAATGAACTGGCCGGATTCGCATTCAGCGGACCATCTACGGTACGAACCCTCAGTGGCGGTTGGGATGAGTTCGCGGAAGACTCAGCGACCCTTGGAAGGCACGTTCACCGTCTGGGACAGGGCGCGGACCGTTAAAGATGCTCATGCGACGGTGCAGACGACGCTTGGCATGCCAGAAGATCCATAACGGATCATTGTTCACTTGATATTTGTATACTTGATTAGGACTTCTTATTAGGAATAGACCCGAAAGGGTAAGCTTAAATACAGAACAGAATTTCCACTCAAGCACACAGAGCGACGTCCGGCTTCAAGGTAAGCGTCAGGTCAAGCTTGTTTGAGTGTGTTATGCCTGTCGGTGAACTCGAAGCTCTGTAGCGAGGGTTCATCCGGCAAGGCCAAGAGACTTTGTGTATTGGCCGATTGTTATCGGGAGGTTTTACGTGACGGCTTATTGTTGCCTATTTGCACGACTGGGAGTGCTTGAATTGCCTCCCTTTTTTTCTTCCAACCGAGTGTTGAACACTCGGTGATCTCGTAAAAGGCTTACCCGTGCCTGGTACCCTTCCGCTGTTGGGACCACGAGGATTCAAAACACCTGCTAGCTTTGCTCGTGCTAGTAGCGTGGTCTTATTTTTACTGGTTGGCCTATATGAGTAGTTTACAAGGTCCAGTTTGTCCCGGTGCAAGGGCAGAACTGGGGTCTTCAGGTCCGCCCGAACGATCGTTTACTATCCTAGTAGACGTATTGTTGTGGGAACGTCCTAACTACATTTGTAGCTAGACTTCACGTGGGAATTCCAACACCACAACAGGTGCCGCGACCCGGGAACAGATTGTGACCATTGTGATCTGTTTGTATGGCCTTCCAGTTTACGAGCTACCAAGAGGAGAAGAACAAGAAAAAGACGAGAAACATGGCGAAAGGACAACCGACGGTACCAGTTACGCCTGCCACGCCTGGCGGGGCTCGCAGCGAGAGTTAAAGCCCGGCTGCGCGCTTTGCAGCCGCCACCGAGCTTTCAGTGAGCTTCGACGACGAAGCGGGCATCGGTCCTGACGCCCACGATTATGAAGATTACGAAGACAAGACGCCGGCTCCAGAGCCAGGCACAGCGACGCCGGAGACGGCCACGCTATCATTGGGGCTGAGTGGGGCGACCAGGTCTCTTTCGAGGAACCTCGCCGACGAGCTCGATGATGTTGCGGGACCGGAACCCGCCTACGATGATTATGACGATGGGACCGAGGGTTCTAAACCTTCAGTGGCGAGTGCAGAGCATTCAGCACTGCTGCAAGCACCTCGCCCACCTATCAACGGCGATACACCAGCCGCCAAGCGCGTTTTCGACCGCGTACAAGCGCTGATGCAGAATGATGAGTGGATGCAGCTGTTCAAGCCCATCGCCAAGAAAAAAGCCGACTGGCCTGCGCTTGCGCAGGAACTTCAATACCCAGTCAACTCGGTTTCGACTAGCCAAGTTGCCGAGGATTCAGTTTCGCTACTGTTGTCTCTGGGCTTCGAGAACGAGACGTACCCATCAACGATGTCGCTCCGAGATTGGAGTCCACATGAAGCCGGAGCTGCTCTCCAGAAATGGAAGAAGAAGCTTCGGAAGGCGTTTGGCGCTGTTGGTATTAACGCCGGAAAGCAGCCGGTGAGTCGACCGATGATTCAAGATGAAGATCCGTCCACGATTCCACTGCCGCCGACACCCCAACGACTCGTTCGTACTCCTCCGACCAAGCGTGGAGCTGAGCGTGGTGCCTTTGGCACTACCGAAGCTTCACCGTACTTTAAAGACTCGCACATGGCTACGCCACGTTCGGAGAGCCGTATGCAACGCATTTACGCAAGTAACGAGGGTTCGTTCGGTCGCCGAGGTGGTCCGCGAGCTCCCAAAGGTGGTGCCAGACGTCGTCAAGTCGACAGCGATGGTTCGTCCAGTGACGATGACATTTTGGTGCGTACATTCGACGAGGAGGATCCTCAAGTCGAGTTGATGCGTCAGATAAATGAGCTGGCGACCCTGAACGACGTGGACCCTACACCGAGGATTGAAATGGCATCGCACCGACCATTGGATCGCATCACGCCGTTCTCAGGCTCTCGCAACAAGAGCGAGAACTGTATGCAGTGGCTCCGTGGGTTCGTCTATGAAATGACTGGAACCCACACAGATGCCGATAAATGGTGCATTTCATTTGAGCTAAGTCTCCGGGACGGAGCCATTCATTGGTTCCGTCAACTTCCGAAGAAGACGAAGCGCAAGTGGAAGCTGCTGAGCGACGCGTTCATCCGCTACTACTGCTCGCAGCTCACTCAGACGGCACTGTCGCGTTACTACTCCGCCAAGCGAGAACGTAATGAACATCTGTGCGACTACATAAACAGGCTGAATGGCTACGCACGGACCGCCCGTCTACACTTCAAGAAGAGTGGCCGCGACGCGAAAGAACACGTACAGCAGTTCCTTGCAACATGCGATGATTACAAGTTGGCGGAGAGTATTTACCACGCTCGAGTCGCCGACATTCACGAGCTCGAAGAGATCATCGAAGATGTTCTCAAGGGCAAGGAGAGAATGGCCAAGCGTGACAGTGAGTACCGATACTCCAAGAGTCGTGATACGCGACGCGACGATGGGTACGCCCGCAACAACCGGCGTGATGACCGTCGCCGCGATGACAACCGAAACAAACCGAGAGTGACGCTCATTGAAGCCACGGTGGATGACCTACTAGCTGAATTAGAAGGTCGTGAAGCTGCTTAGGGAGGCAACGAGTATTCAAACGAAGATCCGAGCGCTTACGACGATGTCCAAGATAAGTACAACGACTTTCAGCCCGATAATACGGACGGTGATTTCTCATTGGATGGAAATGACCGATACCTCGCCGCTGCTAACGAAAATGAGCGCCGTGCAGCTACTGAAGGCACCTACGCACGTTCAGACAACCGTCAACCGCGTGGAAACACGCCTGATCGCGGGAATGGCTTCAATCAAGATCGCCGAGGTGGTGACCGTGGGTTCAATCAGGACCAACGCGGTCGACGGGACTTCAACCGCGACAGCCGACGCCCACAATACGGACCATGCGCGGTGTGCGGTGGCATGAGTCACTCCGCCCACTACTGTAACAAGCGATGCAAGTTCTGCAAACAACTCCACGATGCTGGACAGTGCGAACTTTTCCGCAACTTCCAAGACCTTGCCAAATTCGTGCGCACTAAAGGCACGAAGGAGGAGCTCCCACCAGAGCTCAATGCCGTCGTTCAGAAACGCCATTTAAACTAGGCAGCCCGCCAACTACAACTGGGTTGGTCCCTATCGGACTGCTACAGATAGCCGAGCCTTCAATGTGCATCTTTGCTTTCATGGGGCCGAGTGACTGGTCTGATAATTACGTAATAAGTGTGAACACGACGGAAAATGAAAAGGAGAGGAGTAGTACCCTCGGTGGAGGTGTTGAAGAGAGAGTGGAGTGTGCTGATGCTGATGAGGGCACCAGCGAGGGTTCGTTCGACTTGGTTTCGAGTGCAGCGCGAGACGAGCCCAAGGGTCACTCCAAGATGATAAAGTTGAACCCTGGCGAGAGACAGGGGTGGTGGTCGGCCAAGAAATTCGACCGACGGATCAGAATGAGAGCTCTGGTGCAAGGCGCTGTGAGCGACCAGCGAACGAGGATCCTACTCGACACAGGAGCGAACGTTAGTGCGATCACTGACGCCTTTGCCAAGAAGTTGCGACTCCGAGATGTACCCGATCACGGACGCCGCATTGACATTCAAGGTATTAACGAAGGCAAGGTGTCTACGACGCGGCGAGCGTGCGTCAAGATTACGCTTGGATGGGAGATGGTGTACGAGCTCGAGATGTGGGTAATGGCGCATAGTGCAGGCGTCGACGTGGTACTCGGGACCGACTTTACGATCCCAGCTGGGATCCGGTTGGACCTGTTTCACGGCGCGGCGCAATTACCGCACGAAGTTCAAATCCCACTGATTAAGACCAAGAACATGATCGACAGCGAAGAATACGGCTCCCATGTTAACGCCGGGCCACCCGAGCGTTTGGACATTCAAGCGCACGAGTGGCGAGAATATCGACTAGCGAAGCGTCAAGTCGGGCTGGAAGAACACGCACTGTGGGTTCGTCGAACGAACAAGCTAATCCCGTCAGTGACGAGGTTTCGACGTGGACGGCCTCAGAGCATTCGATTGACCAACGTGTCTGATCGAACTGTGTACCTACCAGCACACGACTCGATCGCGATGTGGATTCCAGATGGGGATTTGCCACGAGGTGACGGCTATGTGCGTCTGGAGTCCAAGAAGTACCAAGACTGGCAGGTGTTGGCCTACGAAGGTTGTAGAGACGGCGAGCTCTTTCAGCGTGAATGCGAAATCTACGAACAATGGCTTGCAACTCAGCCTTCGGCAGATGATCGACCAGACTACCCAGAACCCAGTGGGGTGCTAGCACGACCTCTAGAAGACTCGCTATTGGATTCTAGTGATCGTCTGACGTGTGCAGAGCGCTGGGCACTGATCCTGGAAGAACGTGAACGAGTGGAAGCCTGTCTGGCGTCTGGGGTGACAGCCGGGGATTTGGCCGACGGTCGGCCTTCCGAAGAACTTTTGAACACGTACACGACAACCCATGGCAGAGGCAATAACGCGAACGAAGCCTCGGTAGTGCGTACACACGAACTACTGAGGCCGGTAAACGTTGTACATGCACCAACGAGTGTTCGTGTCCAGTCAGGGGTGAACACGGAAGCGACAAGTAACAGCACTGAATTAGATGGGGTCACCATTTTTGACGAAGTTGTCCCGGCCTTGTATACAACCAAATCTGCGAACGAGACATTGGTGGTTGATCCAGAGGATGCAGGCATCGCGCTGAAGGTGTTGAGTGCGGCACCGAGTGTTCATTGCAATATTAGTGCGAATGCCGAACTGTCGAGACGGCGGCCGACCGAGGAGCTGAACAAAAGTCAACAACCCAATATGTCGGTGGCCCACTCGTTCAATATTGCGAACGACGACTCGGCAGATGGCCCAGAGATGGGAAACCAGGATGGGAAGGAGATGGACCCAGCACCGACTGTTGAAATCAAAGCGGATGCCGATGTTGAGTCAAGGGAAGAATCCGTAGCGACGTTGGACGGAACGTACATCTCGGTTGCTCGAGTGTTAACGACCGAAGGAAATGAAGCAACGGAGGATAGGAGAAATGATATCTACGAACACCCAGTTAACAACATTGGCTTGGAAGACTACGCGAAGGAGCTGGCATTCCTGCCGGACCTGACCGAAGAGATCAACACAACAATAGACTACACAGCGTCTAATGTTGCTGATCCTCAGTTGTCGACTGATCGCCGAGAACGTCTGATCGCGACGCTGAAGAACCACGAGCAGATCCTGATTGCTAGTGGCAACGCACTGCCGCCGCCAGCCTATGGCGCGGTATGCGATATCGACACACAAGGGCACGCCCCAATTAAACAGCGTGCCCGACGCGTGCCGTTACGATTCCTCGGCAAGCTGTACGAGCTGCTGCGCGCTCTGCTGCGAGCTGGACTGATCGTTTTCTCAGATAGTCCATGGGCATCGCCGATCGTGATTGTGATGAAGAAGAACGGGCTGGACATCCGGCTCTGCATTGATTACAAGATGGTGAATGCTATCACCGCGATCATGGAGTATGCAATGCCGCTAGTCGACGACCTGTTAACAGATCTCGAGCGCTACCTGTGGCTCTGCTCGCTGGATGCAGCAAGCGGCTTCTGGGCGGTCATGATGACCTTGCGAGCACGAAAAGTATCGGCGTTTGTCTGCACACTCGGATACTTCGAGTGGTTGCGCATGCCCTTTGACTTAAAGAACGCGCCGATGATCAACCAGCGTATGATCGACAACGCTCTCTGGGGGTTCGTTCAACCAAAAGGAGGTTGGTTTGAATACTCGGAGAAGATGCGTTTAGCTGAAGAACAGGCCAAGGAACGTCGTGGGCCAAGCGCCGAGGGTTCGTTTCAAACGAAGTTTGTGACAGACCACGAAGCACCGGTAGAGACCGACCCTGTACTACAACCCGTCAACAGCCCCGTCGCTGACATGTTTATGAACGGGGAACCAGACGAATCATCGCTGGTACCTGTGTTTGGTCGACGGTCGTTTGTGGATGATATTTGCTTCGGTGGCGAGGATTTCGACAGCTGCCTGGCGACGCTGGACCGATTGCTGGCAAGATTTGCACAGTGTCGGATCAGCATTAGCTTCACCAAGAGCATCTTCTGCCAACCCAAGGTGGACTTTCTGTCGCATAAAATTTCGCCAGAAGGTATCAGAGCTGACCCCAAGAAGCTTGCGGCCATCACCCAGCTTTCGTTTCCAACGAGTAAGAAGGGCATGAAGTCGTTTCTTGGAGCGGTTAATTACTACAGCCGCTTCATTCAAGATTTCGCGGTCTACGGTGCGGCGCTGTACCAGCTCAAGGATAAAGACTTTGCCGTTGAAGGTGGCCTTTCTGTGGCACGTCGTTTCTTTGAAAAATTGAAGACGAGTGTTTCACATTCACCCATCCTCAGGCACTTCGATCGGTCGAAAGCAGTTCACGTCATGCTCTTTGCGAGTGAATGGGCGTTGAGCACTACGCTAATGCAAGAACATGAAGGCAAGTTACACCCCGTGCGGTTCCTCGGTCGGGTGCTCAAGGAGGCTGAGATGAACTACCATCCTGCCGAGAAGGAAGTTTTGGCGTTACTTCTGCTGTTGAAGATCTGTTACGTCCAGCTGGCAGGAAAGACGCTACATGTCTATACACGATTCTCGACGTTAGAGTGGGTGCACAAGTCGAAGTCTCTCTTCGGACGCGCAGTTCAGTTCGCAGTGCTGCTATCGCAGTGGCACCTGAAGGTGCAGCGCGTGAAGGAGAAGGATGTCGCCTTCGCGCAGCTACTGCAGTCAAGCATCACGAGCTTCGTCGACCTGGAAGACTCGCTCGCGCCGGTGGCACCTCCAAACAAGGGTTCTCCGACTATTCGAATGGACCCCGCGTTGCCGTACGTCAGGCTTCCCCGTAATTACAGCGGATTCGTCATGTCTTTTGACGGATCAGCGAAGACAGAGAAGTACGCCGGCTACGGGAGTTGTTCATGGGTGCTGTGGAGCCTTCCTGAGTGGAAGGTAGTGATTGCTGCAAACGCTTACCTCTCGGCCACCACGGTGAATGAGGCAGAGTACACAGGGATGATTAACGGTGTCAAGGCTGCTATTGCGCACGGTGCCGAGGTTAAGATATCGTTGGAGACTCAAAGCTCGCGATTCAATAATCACTAGGGGTGATCGCATGCAGGAAGGAAACTTTGCTAGCGCTGCTGAATACTCACAAGGAACTCACGGCCAAGCTTCGATCAGTTAAATATCTTCATGTTGTACGAGAATACAACGCTGCCGCGGATTCGTTAGCCACTGAAGCGCTGGAATCGAAGGTCAGTCGGGTCATCTTGGCTGAAACTCGCAAGTTGGAATTGGCATCGCTGAATCGCATCCAGGAAATGATCTACGAACCGGATGAAGACTCGGTCGATGTTTCGTCACGAGAAGCAGAGCGTCAAGTACATGTACTGTCAGGCAGCGAGTCTTCAAAGTGGAAAACTTTCGAAAATTTCGTGGTTGATTACAGCTCACCAAAGTGGGATTATGGTAATATGGCAGTGATGACTCGGCGACAGACGAAAGCTAAGAAACGCGTTAGGTTTGCGGATGAACACTCGGAGGAGGTCTCTAAAGCTCAAGAACAGCATGAAGAACGACGAGAGACGTCCACCGAAGATTCATTCGGCGAAGATTTGCCAGACCATCCTCACAAGACTGTACCAGCGGCATTTCCCGATGCGGAAGATGTTGACCCGGTAGCGATACAGCGGGAACGACGCAGACGGATACTGGTGGCACAAGACGAGGAGCAGAAGTGGTTTAACATCAAGAAGGTGCTTTAGGGCCAAGCAGAAGAGCTGAGTTACAAAGAAGCTCGAGATGCCTGGAAATATGCTGACCGGTTCGTATTGTCAGAAGACGGCGTGCTTCACTATCTTGGATTGAACCGTCGGTACGACCACGGTTGGCAAGAGGAGACCAGGCTGCGGCTTGTGGTACTGACAACGATGATTCAAGAGGTCTTGCAGAACTGTCACGACTCGCTGGAAGGAGGACATCAAGGTGTGGTGAGAACATTCCATCGCGTTAAGTCCGATTATTATTGGATCGGCTTGTACGCTGACGTGGAGAAGCATGTGAAGTCATGTCCGGATTGCAGCTCGAGTAAACGCCGTCCGCAGCTTCGTGGATACTCGCCTGGCAACGTACTAGCCGAACGACCTTTCCAGATCGTCTAGATGGATTTTGAGATCCCACTACCGCAATCTCGCAGGTGCAGCACTGTGTTGCTCCTATTTCAGTGCTCGTTCACGGGATTCGTTATTGCCAAGGCTATGTCAGATACGACCGCACTGAGTGTTGCCCAAGTGTTCGAAGAATGTGTGTACCGACGATTCGGAGCCCCATCATTAATAAGGCACGACCGCGACCCACGCTTCATGAGCGAGGTTTTCCAAGCGTTCGCAGAGATGATGCAGTCAAGATCAAGAGCGACTTTGAGCTATCGGCCACAGGCTAATGGACATCAGGAACGCTCGGTGAAATCGGTGATGGGTTCCGTACGGGTGTACGCGGAAGACCCTCTACAGCAAGATTGGGACGAAATCGCAGAGAAGCTGGTGTTCGCTATTAATACCTCCCAGGACACTACGAGGAAGGACACACCGTTCTACCTCGTTCACGGTTGAATTGCGCAGTCGACGTTGCGAGCGATGTCGTCATCACTCAAACGAGGACTCGGCAAGCAGTCTGACGCACTGGCGTGGCGGCGTGAGATCAATCGACAACATGAGGTCGCCCTCACTATGGCCAAGGATTATCAGGCTGTAGAAAAGGAGCGAAGGACTAAAAAGCATAATGATGCTCTGAGTTGACTGGAAAAAGCTGCTGTACCTCAACCAAGTGGAAACGAACACTCGGCGGACCCCCTAGAAGCTCCAGAAGAGATGGAAGATCCTGCAAGAACCCCACCGAGATCTCTTTTTGAGACTGGGAGCCGGGCGTGGTTGTACATGGAACGCGTCAAACCGGGCTTGACGAAGAAATTAGCTCACCGATGCCATGGACCTTTTCGGATCAAGCGCAAGGTGGAAGAGTTTGCGTACGAGCTGGAACTGCCTGACCGAAGTGGGTATCGCTTCTACCCAGTGGTGCATGTGTCGAGACTCAAGGCTGTCAACGAGTTCAACAGTCGACCGAACACTCGGTTGGTACTAGACGCGACTAATGAAGCAAGACTCGACTTCGATGGGGAGCTGTTGCCTGAGGACAGCTGGGAACCAGATCAAGTTGCCTGTGAATATGAAGTCGAGGCCATCCTCGACGACAGAACGCCACTGACGACGAGCACGGAGCGTGCTGTACGCGAGCTCAAAGTCAAGTGGGTGGGCTATGAAGATACAACTTGGGAACCATCATCCAACTTGTGGTCTGCTGTACGACTATTTGCGAGCCAAGAAGAGCGAGAATCGGCTGCAGATGGCGCAAGTGGCGGACGAAGACTAGCGTGACTGGATCACGTGTGAACTGTCCACAGGACGATGCAGCCTGTGGTAACAGACGAAAAACGTTACTGCAATAACAAATTGTATATGCATTTGAAGAACAACATGAACATGATTACGCTGTGGAAGTGGATTAAGAATACGAAAACGTGAATGCCGACCGGGGAGCGACCACTGAAAACGAAACTTCGCTGAACACATCAACAGTTAGCTGAGATGCTGGAGAACGTCGTGGAACTTGCAGCGAGGATTCAAAATGATTCCAAGTGCCTAGCCGCGGTGGCCAAGAGTTCCAACGAAGTCGAGTCACCACTCTCCTTCTCCTCTTCATCAGGAACCGGAGCCTCGGCAGCTAGAGCTGAAGCCGGACCCTGCGAATCCTCGGCACCAGCTTCAACAGGAGCCGCAGCCAGAGCGGGACGTGGAGTACCCGGTGGCGAGTCAAACAATGAACGCCAGGTCGGAGTAAGCTCGGTTGAATCGAGAGACGGGTCAACAATCACGCTTCGGTACACATTCACGAAACGCGTACCACGAGGATTGAAGATCTCCGGATTACGCTGGCACGGGAAGTACGTGGTGTTGTACGGGTGCTGATGCGGCGCATTCATCCATCCAGTACGCCAGGGCTGACGAGTGTCGAGAGCCGGAACTTCGGAAAGCCAGTCAGATGTCCGAGGTGCGAACGACAAGTTTTCAATGGGGTACCACGGCTTCGACGGCCCCAAAAGCAACTCGGAACGAATGAACGGCGCGCCGGAAGCACCAGAGGAAACCGAGTCACGACTCCACGCCATGTACTGCTCACGGTACTTGTTACGAAGACGATCGGCACGACGGTCGCGCTCGCTGAAGAGCTTCTTCAGCAGAGCTCTCAGTTCCTTCAAGCGTTCCTTGTCATGGCCAACCTTTTTAGCTTCCTCAGCGAGACCTCGTTCAATACCAGCCAACGGAAGCCAGTGGAGACGCTCCCACAACGCGAACCCAAGGTCACCTTGCTTACCGCCGTCACCCCGAAGGTTCGCCCAGATCATCTTGAGACGGGTCTCAATCGCAGCACGCTTTGAGATGGGAACGCTTGAATCGAGGTCGACGGTGTCGAAGAGACACGCTTGAAGAGGGTAGAGCTGTCGAAGTTGCTGGTACGGGTGATCAGGATGCGAATAGTCGAAGTACGCTTGGAGACCCTCCAACGTTGTACGGACGGTTACCTCACCAGCTGGTTCAGGAAGGGTTAAGCTCAAGAGTCGCTCGAAATACTTCTTGGCGCCTGCGTCAGTAAACTCCATGTCGACGTATGGAAGAACCCACGGTGGCAAGGTGGACGAAGCCGGCACCGTATGGCGACCACCAGACAACACTCGGTGAGGCAACGGCTCAACCGACGGTGCACCACCACGACGCGGCACCGAAGTGTAGGTGGCCGTAATCATGCGCCCAGGTCCAGCATCGAGAGTCCAAATAGGCGGACGAGGAGACACCGGAACAGGAGGTGAAGATGCTGGTGCTGGGTGACTTGCCGGTGACGAAGGAGGCGGACTACCGACTATGATTGAAGAAGTCATCATCGGCGAAGGATTTGGCCGAGGTGGAGTCGGAGGACGAGCCGGACCAAGATTGCTCCAATTTCGCTCGGAATCTTCAATATCTTCGTCATCGAGTGTGCTTGAATGATCGGTAGGTGGCGGAACATCACCACCACCACCACTGGGAGCATCAAGAGTATCATCCACCGAAGGTTCATTATCATCCACGTCATCTCCACGATCGTCATCAGCATTTTCATCGTCATCAATCTCCATCGAAAAGTCGGGCGAAGACACGCTTGGTACAACAGCCGTCGGAACAGTCGGAGCCGGCTTCGAAGACACGGAGGCTAGTGGAGCAGCTTCAACAGGGGCAGACCCTGCTGTAGAAACCACTCCGGAGACTTCAACTGTCTTGGACGTTGGAAAAGACACCGAAGCAGACTTGCCTTGTGGGACAGTATGGTCCGACTCTTCACCTTCATCACTTGAGCCGAACATGAGTCGCATTTGCTCAGCCTCGCGCAGAGCTTCTTCAGCAGCTCGTATGTCGGCTGGAGAAGGAGATATCGTTGAAGCTGGTGGCTTGGCCGCATCAGGTGGACCCTGAGGCGGGGGCGAAGGCGCGTCAGGAGAATCGGGAACATCGTTGTGATCCCCAGGATCCACCTCTTTACCCGAAGGCTCTGTGGCAGTTTCCTAAACCGAAGGGACGCTGCTTGAATCAGCGTTCCCCATGTCCACGTCACTCTGGTCGCCGCTGAGGTCGACTACGGCGGGAGTAGAAGAAGACGTTGGTGTAGGAGGTGGTGACCATGAGCTTGGAGAAGACGGTACAGACTTGGACCGAGTCTTCATATGACGTCGGGGCGACTTGGCAGGAGAATGTGGACGAGATTTCTTGCGCTTCTTCTGGGCCGCCTTCTTCCACGCCTTCGGGCCGAACAGCGATCTACGAGCAGACTTGGGAGTTGAAGTATCGGCAGGTGGCGCATCACCGAGACCGGCAGCTGCCATCGAAGTACTGGCCTTGTCCGTTGGACTTCCCATGGGCTACTTGGTGAGCGGCCTTGGCCAAAGTTGCAGGAAGGGCTTGAGGATCGTCTGAAGACGCGGTGGCAGACGGGATGCGCCGCAAAGCGACTAACGTTTCCTGATCCAAGTCCAGCGCGTCCAGGTCCAGCTCACCCGCAGTCAGATCTATTACGAAAGATTGTAAACGAACGTTAGTTGCTGAACACACGGTGGAAGGAGCGACATTAGGAACGTACCATCAACAGCCAGACGAAGTACCTCGGGATCCATCCCGGCCAGACTCACGTGTGCACGGAGGGCGCGATTCGCTTGGAGGAGGCGAGTGTTACGGTCTTGCTGGTTCTCGAGGACCTTGAGCGTGTTGTTATCAACGTACTTGCCCTGGGCAAGCTTTACCAGAAGGAGGTGAAGCTTCCGAGTCTGCTCGGTATTCGCTCCAATAGAAGACTTGTACACTTCGCGTTCGCGAGCCAGCTTCTTCTGCAAGGTGCTGATGAAAACGTCCCGAGCTGGACTTCGCAGTGCAAACGATTCAAGTCCTCTGCGTGTCGCTCCATAGTGGCTTGAACAGTGGCGAACATGGCGTCGTTCTTGGCGTTCGACTCGCGGAGAATCTTGACGTTGTGGTGAAGGGCTTCAATCTCAGCGTTGGCAGCCTTGAGGAACGCCTCCGCGTTCTCACAAGCCATGATTTCGGGTGCCACCGAACGTACGGCGGCA
This sequence comes from Phytophthora infestans T30-4, assembly GCF_000142945.1. Taxonomy (NCBI): domain Eukaryota; phylum Oomycota; class Peronosporomycetes; order Peronosporales; family Peronosporaceae; genus Phytophthora; species Phytophthora infestans. Next base: position 401,213 of record NW_003303753.1, read on the forward strand.
GCAGCCTCGGACTGAGCAAACCGCAGCTGACGCTCCAAGTCGGCAGCTCGTTCGGGTAATGCCGACCGCGCGTCAGGAACAGGTTGTACCGCAGCGAGGACATCATCGAAACCAACAGCAGTCTCGAGGCGACGTTGAGTGTGTACATCGCCGTGGAGAGGAGGCGCATCGCTGAGCTGCTCTTGGTGACGAGCCATTGCAGTCAAGTACGGAATTTTCGAGGTCATCATGTGATCGACCGATGCCTCCGTACTTTCAGCCAGCATGGCGCGCAGCGAATTTTCGGTGAGTGGTGGTGTACCACCAGCAGGTGCAGGAGGAGCAGCAGGAGCCATCTCCGCGTATTCAGCGGCGACGGGGAGTGCTGCAGGAGCTACCGCAGGGAATGAAGAGTCCGGGGCAGGAGGCGCCGGAGGACCGGTTGATGACGCTGCTGTCGGAGGAAGGGTAGCAGATTGAGGGGCGTTCGAACCCTCGGTCTTGCTCTCCTGAGAAACAAGTCGAGTAATGCGAGGTGATGAGCAAGGTGCCGATGATTCAAGAGAAGGATGAGCTGACGTACCTCCAGCTGTTCACGTTCGCGACGTCTACGAGGATTAAGACGCCGAAACGCGTCGGACACGGCTCGATTCAGACGCTTGGACATACGGTGGCGAGATGGTGAATTGAAGAATGAAGAAATGTCACAACGGGCACCAGTACCGTGGCTTCCATTGCGACAGGGGCAGTTGTGGTGTAGTGATTTCTCCGTAGTTGCGGATTATCACTCGTCGACAACGACGTGACACCGCCCAAGATGTTCAAGCGACGAACCCTCGGTCATGTGATGTACGGAGACGCCAAGGTGCAAGGGACTCGACGGCGTCTTTTCCCGAACTTTCAACGAGTATTGGATACGGCCATATGTCACTGAATCCAGGCTGTCCTTATTATTAATAATGGACTGGCCGGATTCGCATTTAGCGGACCATCTACGGTACGAACCCTCAGTGGCGGTCGGGATGAGTTCACGGAAGCCTCAGCGACCTTTGAAGGCACGTTCACCGCCTGGAACACGGCACAAGCCGTTAAGGATGCTCATGCGACGGTGCAGACGACGCTTGGTGTGCAAGAAGATCCATAACGGATCATTGTTCACTTGATATTTGTATACTTGATTAGGACTTCTTATTAGGAATAGACCCGAAAGGGTAAGCTTAAATACAGAACAGAATTTCCACTCAAGCACACAGAGCGACGTCCGGCTTCAAGGTAAGCGTCATACCAAGCTTGTTTGAGTGTGTTATGCCTGTCGGTGAACTCGAAGCTCTGTAGCGAGGGTTCATCCGGCAAGGCCAAGAGACTTTGTGTATTGGCCGATTGTTATCGGGAGGTTTTACGTGACGGCTTATTGTTGCCTATTTGCACGACTGGGAGTGCTTGAATTGCCTCCCTTTTATTCTTCCAACCGAGTGTTGAACACTCGGTGATCTCGTAAAAGGCTTACCCGTGCCTGGTACCCTTCCGCTGTTGGGACCACGAGGATTCAAAACACCTGCTAGCTTTGCTCGTGCTAGTAGCGTGTTCTTATTTTTACTGGTTGGCCTATATAAGTAGTTTACAAGGTCCAGTTTGTTCCGGTGCAAGGGCAGAACTGGGGTCTTCCGGTCCGCCCGAACGATCGTTTACTATCCTAGCAGACGTATTGTTGTGGGAACGTCCTAACTACATTTGTAGCTAGACTTCACGTGGGAATTCCAACACCACAAAGCACTTGAAGCTAAAGCTGGACGAGTAATTCTCGGGACGGATAGGAAAGCAGAGCTGAAAATGATTAACCGAGTAGCCGAAGAACTGTACGCCACAGACAGCCCAGCGGAAACCCCGATTGTCACGGCAGTCACTCGTAGCCGAGTACGCCGAGTTCACTTTGAGGACGAGCTGGATGAAGACTCGGCTAGAGCAAGAGGAGGAAGTCAGGATCACGAAGCCATATCAACAAATCCTGGAGAATCGGCGTTTGAAAGCAGTGAAGATGAATTCGAACAAGTCAGCAGGGCGTCGACTCGGCGGACTAACCACACGACCCCGAATGTCGAAACAAGGTCGCAGATGGAGTCAGCCCAGACAGCTCAGAATGCCAACGACATTGATCCAGTGACAGTACAGACTGAGCGGAGACGACGAATCGCGAAGGCACAAGATGAAGAACTCAGGTGGGCCGATCTGAAGGCGTACCTGAGAGGTGAATTTGAGGACCTTACACACCGTCGAGCTCAGAATGCCGGCAAAGTCGCAGAAGTCTTTGTACTCAGTGAAGACGGCCTGTTATACCGCCGAGATGAAGCTCGCCGACTGGGCGAACACGGCGAACCGAACCTCTCATTGAGATTGGTGATTCCGTCAGCTATGGTCGACGAAATACTTCATAACTGTCACAACTCGATCGAAGGAGGGCATCAATGCATCGTCAGAACTTATCACCGAGTCAAGGCCGACTACTACTGGATTGGTCTTTACGCCGACGTGGTGAAACATGTTAGGGCCTGGGAGGACTGCAATACCAGTAAGATCAAGCCATAGTTGAGAGGTTACTCGCCGGGAAATGTGGTGTCTGACCATCCATTCCAAGTCGTGTCAATGGATTTCGTGATTCCCCTTCCTCTAACTCAGCGGGGCAATACTGCACTGCTGCTGTTCCAGGACCACTTCACGGGGTTCGTTATCGCCAAGGCTATGAATGACACCGGGGCACTCGAAGTGGTCAAGGTATTTGAGAAATGCGTCTTCAGGCAGTTCGGGGCTCCGTCTCTGATACGGCACGACCGAGATCCAAGGTTTATGAGTGAAGTATTTCAAACGTTCTCCGAGATGATGCAGTCGAGATGAAGGGCTACGCTGAGTTACCGACCACAAGCCAACGGTCAACAAGAGAGGTCAGTCAAGACAATGGTTTAGACTATACGGGTCTACGTAGAAGACCCACTTCAAGTCGACTGGGATGACATCGCCGAGAAGATGGTACACGCTATCAACAACTCAAGAGACTCGACTCGGCGAGAAACCCCTTTCTATCTGGTACATGGTTGGGACGCCACGTCTACACTCAAGGCTATGACGAGCTCAATACGACGTGGACAGGGACGCCCAGTCAACTCGGCGGACGCAGTCGAGTAGCGCCGAGAAGCGAACAGACAACGAGAAGTGGCCCTTCGATTAGCAGCTGAGTTCCAAGTGCGAGAGAAAGCACGACGAGCTCGAGAGCACAACGAAGCTCTGAACAAGAAGGAGAAAATATCCATCCTCAACACAGCAGATGACGAAGATGGAGTTGCAGGACCAGGCGATGAATCCACCGAATCCTTGTTCAAAGAAGGAGATCAAGTCTGGTTGTTTATGGAGCGAGTCAAGTCGGGCCTGACCAAGAAGTTAGCCCACCGATGGCCAAAGACGAGACTAATCGCCGACCTCGAAGAGACTCAGCGATTTGACTTTGACGAAGAATTACTGCCTGAAGACAGCTGGGAGCCAGAGACAAGTACGAACCAGTATGAAGTCGAAGCAATGCTCGACGATGAGCTACCATTATCCACGAGTACGTCCCTGTCACAACGGAAGTTTAAGGCTAAGTGGGTCGGCTACGATGAGCCTACTTGGGAACCACTGTCGAATTTGCCATGTGGAGGTCTCCTGTTTGACTATCTACGACAGAAGAAGCGTGAAAACCGTCTGCAAATGGTGCAAGTTGCAGATGAGGATTAACAGCTATTGCACCAAATGTTACACCAACTCAGCGGACGACACAGGCCGAGTTGAGATGAAATGCTACTGTGTCGAAATTACATATACTGAATAATTACGAAATAAAGTCCTAAACGATACCTACGGGACGCCCAGTCAGAAGAAGAAAATTAAAAAAGTCGGCGATCCGGACTCCAAGTGAGCTGAACCCGACCGAGACAACTGGGAAGAGCTCAGCGGACTCGACGATTGGAGGCGTGGCGTCGTAGCAGACGTCGCCCCTTGGAAAACTACGGAAGGAGATGCAGCATCCGCAGCCGTGGCAAGAAGTATCATCGCCGAGCTAACTAAAAAGAATGATGCCAACCCAAATGGAAGAAGAACCGGTGCCTCAGAACCCGACTCGGCTAAAGTGGGTTGAGGCGGATCCGTTCCACTGGGGAGTGGAGTGCTGAACAGAGACATGCTCCGAGACGCGCCTCGGAGATTGGGAGAGCCCAACCCGTCGTCCGCCGAGTCGTCATCAGACGCACTCTCGTCATCCGAGCCGAGCTCACCGATTGAAGACCCAGCGAAGATGTGGATACCTTGACGATTTAGCCGCGGTGGAGCACCCTGAGCGTATGCAGGAGGCGCTTTTTCGGCAAGATCGAAGTCTTATTCAATCGCGTCGTCAACAATCTGAGGATCCATACCGCGCGGAGCGAAAACCAAGAAGTCCACGTTCCGAGCGCGGAAGCAGGTGTTATACGGGTGGACCGCCGGGTCAGTTAGCCACCAAGCTCGCCAGGGCTCGGCTAGATCCACATCGTGAGCACATTGAACCCAGTCTCTCCCGGATGGAGCCCAAGAAAGGTTAACAGGAGAGTAATGTGGGACGGACGGATCGAAATAAACCTCAGCATCCACAAGAGGAGCAGGTTCACCGCCGAGCTTCCGGGTGACCGCCGAGTAAAGCTGGTCGTAGACAGCGACAACCATGGATCGCAGGGTGTCACAACAGCGTTTGCGCTCGCGCTTGTACACCAGCCACAGCTCATACACCTCAGCAAGCTGAGCGGGCGTGGCAGCCGGGTTGACGTCAGGATGGAGACCCATCAACACACTTGACTCGACGATCCAATGACGACGCTCATAGAGAGCCACAAAATAACGGGTCATTTGGCCATCTGTCTTGATGGGCCTCCCCGCCGAGTCCAAAGGACTGTCGCCACGAAGCTTCACCCACATATCTCCAAGAACTTGCATCAAAGTTCGAGGTCGGGTCTGAAAAGCCAAACACCGCCGAGCTTCCTCCAGTATCGACGGAGAAAAGAAGAAAGGAAGCCAATCCGCCGAAGACGCTGACAAGGATGGCTCGGATCGAAAATGGCCATGAAAGCTCGAATGCCGTCAAGAGAACACGGCGTAGGTGGCAAACGACTCTTGCCTCCTACGAGCTCCTTCTGCACCCCTCTGCTCAGTGTATCCAATAACGCATTCCAACAATGGGCTCAGCCGAAATGCATAAATGGTACCTCGCGGAGTTAAGCCATGTGAAGAGTCAAGCGACAATCCTTGGAAACTGCTTGCGAGGCCCGGGTCCGTAACGTCGCCAGCGGGAGTGTAAGAGCGCTGGGCAGAGTGACCGAAGCCGGACGTGATGCAGTCGAACTCTGCTGAGAGGGAACCGACGCTACCGGGAGCACACTTGGCGAAGGAGCAGCCGAAAGGAATTGGGCAGGAGCCGGATCAGGAGTTGACGCAGGCTGCCGATGCTTGTGGTGCCGGTGCTTCTTGTGATGCTTCTTGTGCTTCTTGGACCGCTTCGACCGGTGACCGGTAGGACTCGACGAGGCACGACGCTTGCGACGCTGCTGCTTCCCCGAAGCCGACGCAGAGGTAGAAGTCGTCCCGTCACCAGAATCCATCGATGAATGTCGCGAGGAGTGGCGATTACTCGGCGGCAAGGACGCATCACTCATCTCATCGTCAGAGCCGAAGATTGCCGCATGAAGGCTTCTCGCTTTGGCAGAACGACGAGCATCTTCGGCCGCTGAGTCAGAACCTGAAGGACTGTCGCCGAGTTCTCCGATAAAGAAATTGGATCCAAGAGCGACCCAGCGGCAGGATTCGTCGAGCCGGCGGACGGTGCAGAACCGTCACCAGACCCTAACACCTTGTCGTCAGACGCGTCAAGGTCCTCAAGCAGCTGAGCAGTCACAGTGCGGGCGGGCGCAGCAGATCTCAGGATGGGGCGCCCAGACGGGGACGTCAACACGGCCGAGCTCGCAGGGAGAGACGGCCTGAGGATACTCACAGCCGGAGTCACTAGGTCAGTCGGCGTAGTGGATACGCTCAGACCCCGAGAAGGAGAGACGTGAGAGGATCGGCCAGAAGACGACTGGGAGCGCCCAACCACCGTTGACACGACGCTGAGCGGTGCACTTGACTGGGGCAACCCAGCGTAGATGGGCGAAGTCGAGCCTGGGGCACAAATGCTTGTAGCCGGGTCAGGCAGCGAAGCCACAACATCGGAAGAAGATACCGGCGATGGATGAGTAGCCGCGACTGACGAAGTCAACAGAGGACCGGAAGACGTAGAACTCGCCGAAGTCGTCGAATCAATCGCAAGAACGGTGTCGGCGGGCGGTTCAGGCAACTCAAACTCGAATTCAGCTTCGCTCGAAGCGTCATCGTCGTCTTCAGAGCGAGCAGAGACAGCGGGCTGTGTAGCAGTACTCAACTGAATGTGGCGAACCTTCTTCCGCCGAGTCCGACGACGGGGAATCTCCAGAGCGGGGCCTTCCTCCATCGGACACAGTAGCTTGAGAAGAACTTGGGCGCAAAAGGGCACTGATAGCCTCGTGTCCATCCTCCCCGGAAAGTGGACAAAGCGTACGGCTGAGGCGGATGCGGCGCCGGTGGACGATGACGAGGACCTGCAGCAATGGGAGACTTGGGGTTGGCATAACGTCGAAGCCGCTGAGTCGAAGTCAAGTTCGCCAAAGGAGTACGGTGAAGCTGGGCGAGGGTCGGCTCAAGTTGGCTCGTAGCCGCCGCTGAGCTGACCGGAAGCGCAGCCGAGTCTGCCGGTGAAGTCACAGAAGAAGTCTGACTAGCTGGGGGAGCCACACTAGGACCAATAGCTGAACTCGCCACTGGAGCATCTTGGCGAGGATGGACAATCAACTCCAACCGCCGAGTCGCACCGGCTGGAATGTGAAGAACCTCAGGGAAGCGAGACTCCAAGACACGACACAGCCGGGCATTAAGGAGAAGTTCGAGTCCAGGAACCTGCAAGCCACCGCCAGCAGCAGCCATGTGAGCGTCGTGCATCGGAATAATGCCATTCCGACGGATGAGCCGCTTCTGTCGCAAGATCACAGCCCGCTGCTCAGCGATCACCGACTGAGCGTGCCGCAAAGGTTGGGTGCCGGTGGAGCTGTACAACCGCACCGATTCCTGCAGCTGCTCGAAATGCTTGGAAGCGATGCCCTGAAGAGTGACGAACGCCGCATCCCTCTCGGAAATGGATCGGAGAAGGACGTCGATCTTGGCATCTCGATCCAAGCCTTGCTGATGATGGAGCTGGGCCTGACCCAACGCAGCGTCAACCTTGCTCTGCTCAGCTGCGATAGCCCGAGCAAGTTTTGCTTCACTCAGAGCTACAGCCTTTCGCAGTGAAGCAAGGAGATTAGCAGACTGCGTGGCAGCAGCCTCCAATCGGGACACCTGCTGTCGCGCCGATGAGAGCTGAGAAGACAAGTCGACGTTGCTGAGAGCAAGAGCGTCCACTCGCCGAGTCAGCGCGCGGTTCTCCTCCTGAACAGCTTGATTGTCGGCACGGAGATCGCCTATGATCTGGGGGTAATCAAGAGCGGCGTAGTTGCCTTTCAAGATATCCAACAGTTCCCCCGCAGAAGCAGCATGTAAGATCGCTCGCCGCTGCGCGGGATCGGAAGGCTCCACGGAACGAGTAAATTCGTAGGCCATGAGCCTCGCCAAGAAGGTCAATTCTTCTCGGCGCTCGTACCCTTGCTCGTTAGCCCTGGCCATGAGGGAGTCAAGACTTACTGGAGCAGCCGAGCCTGACTGACTGGTGGCGCCCGAAGTGGTGTCGCCCGGCAAGCTCGGTGGATCAGGAGGGCGCACGCGATAAGACCCCGCCGACTCCGCGTCAGACTCATGGGAAGTTGTCAGGTCGACCAACCCAGCTTCAGGCCGGTCGCTGAACCCACGAGTGCCGACGGGTCGAGGAATCGACTCAGCTGGCGCGCCTTCACCTCGACGAGGAGTTGGAGGAGAATCGTGGCGCCGCGAGTTGTGCTGGAGTAGCATGCGAGGAGTAAGGAGCTGCCAAGTGAGTGACAGCAGAAGCAACGAACGTACCGAAGAAGGTGGAGAAGAGCCGCGAGACGTTATCAGCCGAGTACGGACCAACGGTGGCGGAATCAAATGAAGGATTAAGACACTCACCAGATCGGCTCGTATCATAACCGGGGCAGTTGTGGTGTAGGGATTTCCAGATTCGACCATACGCCGACCTACTTTAGGTCAAAAATCGGCTCGGTCTGATAACCCAGAGCTTAGGAACAAAGGATCACGGTAAGTACTCGGCGATCTGTCCGGATATGCTATCCGGATAGCCGCTGAGCTCAACGGTCGCCTGAATTTAGCTGAAGGGTCGGTAGAGATCCGAAACGACTACATTTCACTAGATATTTGTAAAAGAAGCATAGGATTAAATAGGGGAGCCGAAAGGGCTCCCAGAAGATAACAGAGCAGAATTTGTCTAGTCCAAGACACGTGTACACTTTTCCGGTAAGTCCCTGCATAGGGCTGGATTATGCCTGCCGTCAATACTCGAGAGGCATAGCTTGTAGGGTATTGACTGGTAGCGCCAAGAGATTAGGTCGGTCCGGGTAGGACAAAGTCTCGCTACGCGCGAAAGAAAGTCCCGCATACTTAGCGGGCCGGTACGTCGGATAGCCCGGGTGCCGTAACACTTCTAGCTGAGCAGCCTCTGCGCTCGGTGACCAGTACAAGCGCTCGCGTGCCGTCGTCCATCCTTTGGTGGAGGGCACAGGGTTGTGAACGAGCTCAGCCTAACCAAACTCGGCGGAGTCTCGGAAGTGATCTGACTTGGTTAGTCGGAACCGAGTGGAAGCGAGCCACTCGTCTGTCCCGGAAGGGCCGGACCGCGAGGGGACCACCCTCTGCGCAGGCCATACAACCGCCGACCTAACTCGGCGATTCGTTGTGGTTTGTGTAAGGAATCCACATCTGACGGTATTTGTGTGTTTCTACTACACCACATGTAACTCGGATAAGGAACTTAGTATTAGTGATACTTTGAGTCAACGTCTTCCTCTGACGCTAACGCTTAGGCAGCCCCGCTGCACAACGTGTTCTTCGCTCATAAAGGTAGCCACGCAATCTTCCCAAGAGCGGTGGAATTGCTCGACGAGTCCAATCAACTGCGGATGATACGGCGCCGGATTCGTCTGATTCGCTTGCAGGAGGGTCACTAGCTGTTCTATTACACGCCCCGTCATTTCCGGTGCGCCGTCCGTTAGCAGTTCTCAAAACATGTCCCGAATTTCAACACCACGTCTTCCATTAAGAACGTAGCCACTCGCTCGGCCGTATGGTGTGTCACGCTTCGAGCAACTGCGTACCGTGTTACGTATTCGAGGGCTGCGATTAAGTATCGCTCGCCACCCTCAGCGACAGGGAAAAGACCAGCGACGCCGAGAGCCCATCGATCTCCCTCAGCTCCTCCCCGTAGACTTCATAAAGGTGGGATGACTTCGTGCTTTCCTGCCCCCGCATTCTTTGCACCCGCGTGCCCACTGGTTTACCTCACGATACAGTCTAGGGCACCAGTACAGTTGTGCAACCCGGCCGTACGTGTATGGTCCGCCCAAATGCCCAGCTGCAATCTTTCTTCGACAGCTTAGTCATTGGTACCATGATGGAGCCGCAAGTATCGATGTCCTTTCGATAGTATCTCGCTAGATACACAAAGCGCTTCCCTTCAAAAGGGTCTCGCGGTCGTAGGAACCCCTTGAACGCCGAAATCAGCCGTTCTATGGCCGCACCCATCACCGCTTAACTCGTGTCCGAGATATTACATCGTGCGCGTCGCGAACACACAATTCTTCAGTTTCAGCGGCAGTAGCCAGACGTTGTAGGACCGTGGCTAGTTGTACGAGGTGTCGCTCCAGGTCACCGTGCGTAAATGCCGATACAGCTGGGGTGATGGACCAAGGAGAGAAAGGGCATGCCGCTGAGCCTGGTAGGGGATTTAGTAGGTAAATGACATAGAAGGTAGAAATCCAGGCAGGTATAGGCTTAACCATGAATCAGAACTCAATTTGCACAGTGTTACGCAAGTGCCTTCCTGCCCTCAAGAATCGGATCTACTTTAGCGGTACGAGCTCGGAGAAGGTTGGGAATTGCGCATCTAGTGTTGGTAGTGATGACTGAATAGTATATTGGTCAGATCCTACCACGTACTGAGGTTTCCTCATACACGTACAGATCCAAAAGGTTAACCGGATTTACTACTTGGCCGGGTATACCCAAGAAGCTATCAACTCTCAAGATCCCGCCACTGGAGGCGGCAAGTACGACGCAAAGGAAAACAAAGGCAAGGGAAGACACCCGCAAGGCAACCCTACGGCCAGATCCCAGATCTAGACCGTGGATCCACCAAGCTCGAATATTCGCTTGGGATCCAGAAGCAACTACGGACGCAGAGTGAAGATCTTACCACTACTGCTCCACCCCATCTCCATGTCTCGCCAAAACACTCAAGCTTCACCACTGGAACTCTTCGGAAGTTACCGAGAGAGCAAGATCCTGCCCTACCGACGGGTACACCAGATGAGGAAAGTTCAGCAGATCACGGATCATCGGGGAACCCCTTCCGTTAGTCGGTGTCTGGGTGCTGTTGGTATGTTGGATCCAGCAATTACGCAGATTTTGCAGATCCCGTTACACCACAATGGAGCGCGTGCCCAGATCTTTTGGTGACTCGGGAATTCACCGTGAGTCCCAAGAAAATGCTCAAGTGAAGATTGATCCAGGGGAAGTGGCGTCATCGCAGGTCGGATCGACGAAGACGCTGCTGAATGAAGCAAGGTTCGCGGATCGGTGGAGTCCTGGGAGGAACTCTGTCAACGGAAGAGAGGTGGATCCGGATCTAGAAGAGAAACCTCTCTATCCCCCCAGCCCCCCCCCGGGGACCCCTGCGGAGCTTGACTTGCGTCAAGATCCGTTAACAAACAATGGAAAGTGAAGGCGAGACGGTATCCATTTGCCGATTCACCAATCAAGCCAAGCACCATACCTAAACCCAAGTCCGCTAGTCGAAAATATGAGGAAGAAGACCGATACGATTAAGCCTCTGCGGAAGGAAATACAAGCTTCAGGGTCAAAAGAAGACGACGAAGCTGGATCCAGGTCAAGCTGATCCGACAAAGATCTCGAGGTCACCAGGCTTTATGCGACTTTCTGTATCCAGATCTCCTCATGCGAATCCTGCATTCACTACAGATCGAAGATCCAAGGGAACCGGTGAGAGCACCAACGAAGACGTCGAGCAAATTGGTGGCAGTTAAGGTTCTATTACGTCGGCTTACGAATTCGGGCATCGAGGATGTTCGATGCGGAGGATATCTTCGAGCTAGATCTGGATCTCATTTATCGGCGGCGCGGGACCTTTTCGTCAGAGTCAAGTCCCTCGCCGGGGAAAACCCGCAAACCACGGATCCCCAGTGTCGTCGCCGAGGATCAGCCAAGCTCAATCCTCCAACTACGAATACGCGGCTGAGGATGGATCAGATACGTCTTCCGAGCCGCGACGCATGACCTTAGGTCCCCGGGTCGTCAATGCTGGAAGCGCATGCATGAATACGGGGTCAAGAGGCGCCTTCAAGGGTGCGGATCTGGCAAGTATCGCCAAAAGGCTCCGACACAAGTAATACGCCCGACTCAGGAACTGAATCTGGATATGATAAATCGCACTCCGATCCGGAAGATTGCCGCAGAGTTTGTATCAGCGCTCCCAACGGCCGTACGGCGAAGACTGGAGACAACGCCCGCACTGGTGACTCCTTACCCGGGGATCGTGGGATGTACAGATCCCGAGATCGCATTGACGGAACAGGACAAATTAGGTGTTCGCAGTGTGGATCCCGGAAACACACAGAAGCTGGATGCTGGAAGCATCTGGTTTGTGAGAAGTGTGACAAGAAAGATCATCCCGGGGATCACAGTTTTTACGTGTGTCGGGGTTGCGGCAAGATCCACGATGCTGGCAAGTGTCCGATGGAAGCATTCTACAACCAGGTCCGCCAATGGTTCGATCCAGCCAAGCATAGAGGAATGTTGCCCGATGTGGCAGAAAAGATGTTAAACTAAAACGCTCGCCGGGTTTGAATCCGGTGCAAGCCGAGCGTTCTAGGTACTGCATTTATGCATTTGTGAACAAGACGTCGCTAGATCCAGGTAGCAAGCTCCTAGATCCAGTCGCTATTATACGTAAACTACATGAAGTGTCAGTTGCTAAGGTCTCTAGCTTATGCCAAGTGGACGAATTTGCCTGATTCGAAGTCTCTTCAACCTTGGATCTACAGAGGGGAGAAGCACGCGGTTATTGGAAGAAACAGCGGTATGGCCAATGGTTTGAGCCTGCCAAGGGTGAGGTCATCGCAGACCCAACCGATGTTTGCCAGGTCACTGGATCCCGTGGATCTGAGGACATTGGATTCGTGGACCTGATGACAGGGGAATCCCGTCGATACTGGAAGTACCATGCCCCAGCAAAATGGTTCCGACAAGCCAAGGTGGGAGGCAAGATCAACAATAAAAAACCGATTCTGCCCTTAGATAGTGGTGCCGAGGTGTCTATATAAGAGTCCGCCTTTGCTCGTAAGGTTGGGTGCCAAGTCGATGGGAGTCGCATCCAAGACTGTGTGTTGGGATTGGTGAAGGTGTACACCGTACGAAAGGAAGGACGCAGATCAAGACCACGCTGGCTGGTTGCTTAGTGTATTGGTTCGATATTTGGATCGGAGATATCGCTGGTCAAGATGCTATTCTGGGAACGGATTTCATGGTACCAGCCGGGGTAAGGTTGGATTTGTCGGATGGGACATTGTGTTTCCCAGCCGAAATGCGGATCCAGCTCAGTGGACGACGGCCGTTGTACGGAGCGAAGACGAGGGTCCTAAGGGCGGACAAAACGACCTGAATTGATCCTGGGGAAACCTAAGAATTGCCGGATCGAATGAAATGAGTGGATCATGAGAAGCGGTGGGTCACTCGAGGCGAGAAGTGGGTGCCTACAGTGTCCCAGAAACCTGATCGATCGCAGTACCTCCAAGTTTTGAATGGCATTGACAAGAGGTTCTTGCTACATCCCTCTGACGAAATTGGACGATGGCTGGCAAAGGGTAGTATCCCTAGGCGACCTGGATATGTGTCAGTTGGATCTCGTCGCTTTAGCGAATGGCACAATCTAGCGTATGAAGCGACTACTGAAACTAGACCCAGGAAGCCCCGACAGAGCCGACCGGGCCCTTGGTGGACCGACCTTGATATCTAACCCCGCGAAAGATCTAACTAAGAGGTCGTCGGACTAGGATCCAAGTGGTGGAGGCTGGACCTGAGGCAGCTGGAAACACCCAGCCCAGGTGCCCAGGTAGCCAGAGGTCTGGGAACAAGGGATCGCGTGGATCACCGCGGAGAGTGGTGGCACTGATTAAACCGGAGGCGTCGTGCGAAGGTACACCCGAAGGCACACCCGAAGACCAGGCCAATCCAGAAGGCGTTGCCCCAGATATCAGAATACCCGATGCCCTAAAAGCAGATGAGCCAAGGGGAGAGGGGAAGTCGGTGGATCCGGGTTCAGTGGTAGATCCGACTAAGGCGGAGGATGAGCAGGTCTGCTACCTTGAAGGCGGGCATCCGCACGCCGAATATCTTTAGGATGGCATGGCGGTAATCCCAAAGGTGCCACGGACCATGAAGGAAGTAACGATTGATGATATCCAGGTGGATCCGGGAGCGAACGAACCCACGGAAGTGAATCGACTACGTCAGAAAATCTGGGATAGTCGACATCTGCTATTTGGTAAAGGTAATGCGTTACCACCAGCCGCACGCGGTGTCAAATGTGACATCGATGTCGGCGACGCCAAAAAAACGGATTGCTCAGAGGGTGCGGAAGGTAGCACCCCAATTCCGTGAAAAGCTATCGGATCTGATTAAAGGTCTTTTGCGAGCCAAGATCATCAGCTTTTCAACCTCCCCATGGGCGTCTCCTGTGGCGATTATTATTAAGAAGAACGGGGTGGATATACGTGTGTGTATCGACATTCGGATGATAATGGTCTGACTAGACTGATGGTGTACCCGATGCCGCTGATCAATGAGCTATTGGAAGATTTGGATAAAGTACTCTGGTACTGCTCTTTAGATATGGCTAGCGGATTTTGGGTGGTGACTATGACGGATCGAGCTCACGCGGTCTCCGCCTTCATTACGCCATTTGGACTGTTCGACTGGAACCGGATGCCGTTTAAATTGAAAAAAAAGCGGAGCAACGGCTGATCGACGACGCCCTTTATGGGTTTACGTAAATCCCGGGGTCAGAGGTGAGTGGATCTGGAGAAGGTGTAATAGAAGTGGATCCGCTCGAACCAGACGAACCAGACGATCTAGGGACGGCATCAGTACTGGGGGCAGATCCTACATCGACGACATACTAATCCCTGGGGAATCGTGGGATCTGCAGTGCGCGAGAGTGACCTCCTTCCTGAAGGCATGCAATAAATGGAATCACTCTATCAGTGTGGTCAAGAGTTACTGGGGAATTCGCAAGGTGGACTATCTAGGCCATCGAGTATCTAAGAAGAAATTGGAGGCGAATATTAAAGACTTGTCCTCGTTGGCGGATATACCTTTCTCTTAGTCGCTGCGGGCGATGCAATCTTTCCTGGGCAGATGAGTTACTACAGTCAGTTTATTGAGGATTATGCACTTTTTGCTGCAGCTCTCTATGCATTAAGAGAGGTAGACTTTGCTGCAATGGCTGCCTCGGCTATCCGGACCAAGACCCAGCAAGTTCTGGCCCTGGAGACTGTGGATCCACATGGTACGGCGCGGGGAGGCGACCTAGAGCAAGAACTGGATCCACCCCGGGGCCAAGTTGGAGGGTATCCGACCTTGACGGAGTTGACAAAGGGGGATCTCGAATGAAGTGGAGCCCAGGTGGATCCGAGATTATCATGCGTTTGTAGAACTAAGTAACATGATTTTGACGGCGCCCATCCTTCGCCATTTTGACCCAAAACGCCGGCCTGCGGTGATATTCTATGCCAGTGATTAGGCGATCTCGGCTGCTTTGTACAAGCGTACGAAGGGATCTGTCATCCAGTCGTCTTCATCGACCGGATGGTGAAGCCCAACAAGTTTAATTACGGAGTAGTGGAGAAGGAGATACTACCACTTCAGCGGGTGTTGGATCTCAACTATAACCTGCTGGTGGAGAGATCCATCCGGATCCTGACTCGACATTCCACACTCGCCTGGCTGTTTAAGTCGGCCGGTCTGCAAGGACGGTTGGGACAATGGGCAGCCCTGCTCTCACCATGGACATAAAGATAAATGTGAAGTCCATAAATTAATACTTGTAAATAAGAACATATAATAAAATAAATGGAATATTATTTAACATATTTTAAATGGCTTTTTTAATTTTATTTGCGTTTTAATTAAAATTGAATCCTACAAAATATAATAAAAACAACTTTTATTACATTTTTATCTTGTTATGTAGTAAATATCTAAATAATTGGCGATCGTAAAATGTTCAAAAGGAGAAGACGAGATTCCAGGAGTCTTGGCAGAGAGCATCACGCCCAGAGCCAAGATGGACGAATCACTGACTAACATCGCTCCTAAGTATGAGCCTAATGCCAAGCTCAGATGTCGATCCCGACATTGCAAGTGGATGAAGATCTATACGTTCTGAGTTTCGATGGCTCCACCCGTGTGAGAAGGGGGGAGGGGGGTGCTTACAGTGCAATCCTATGGAGACTGCCCGAATGGGAAGTGATAAGAGCCAGATCCGCGTACGCGGAAGGTCTCACAGCTAATGAGGCGGAGAATAACGGACTCTTGTTAGAGTTGGATCTGCTAATGGATGAGGATCCAAAAACGCTGGTGATATGTGAAGACTCAAATTGGTAATCCGACAGGTGCGAGGTGAAATTGACTGCAAGGCTCCTGCACTAACGTTGTTACATCAGAAGGTGATGACTCACCTACGTGGGTGGATGAATCATAAGCTGGTACATGTCAAGCGAGATTGGAATGCAAGTGCGGACAGCTTGCCAAGTGCCGCTCTACGGAATCAATGTGGGGTCGAAGTGGAGAGAGAGGCCGACCGCCAGGATCTCGTCACAATGAACCGACTGGATGAAGTGGTTGTAGTTGGGCCCACGGAGCGGAATGTCCAGGTTATTGCTGTCACTAGATCCAGAGGAAGGATTAGATCTAGCCCCCAAATCCTCGATGAGGCGTACGTAAAGGAGGTTCAAATTGAGCGGACCCTCAAAGCACAAAACGAAGAGACATGGATCTCGTGACTAAAGAAGTATCTGATGGGTGATGTACGAGATCTGAGACGGGAAGACGCCGAATCCTACAGTATTCTCGCTATGGATTATGAAGTGGATCTGAACGACTTACCCTTCTACTGTCCTCCTACGAAACGGATCAATGGGATATAGATGAATTGATGCGATTGGTGACGCCAGAAACCTTACATCGGGGAGCTGTTGATCTGGGTGGATCTGCTCACCGTAACGAAGGCTAGCGCATCCAGAACCGCACAGAAAATAGCTGAATCTTACGAGGAACATGTTTTGCGCAGATTCGGGGCCAGTGAGATGATCCGCCATGATCGCGAACCGGGTTTTATGTCCGATTTATCTCGAGCCTTCAACAATATGCTGGGGCAGAGACAGCGGGCAACGATGGCCCTCAAGCCAACGGATCTGCCGAACGCAGGGTACAGACGATCAAAAGGGCGCTCAAGATGTATACCCAGGATTTAGATCGGCGGGACTGGGATGAGTACGCAGAACGACTTACCTTCACAATGACTACCACAGAAGGCAGGATCCGGGGCGATACCCCGTTCTGCTTGGAAGGTAGAAATCCAGGCCGGTGTAGGCTTAACCATGAATCAGAACTCAATTTGCACAGTGTTACGCAAGTGCCTTCCTGCCCTCAAGAATCGGATCTACTTTAGCGGTACGAGCTCGGAGAAGGTTGGGAATTGCGCATCTAGTGTTGGTAGTGATGACTGAATAGTATATTGGTCAGATCCTACCACGTACTGAGGTTTCCTCATACACGTACAGATCCAAAAGGTTAACCGGATTTACTACTTGGCCGGGTATACCCAAGAAGCTATCAACTCTCAAGATCCCGCCACTGGAGGCGGCAAGTACGACGCAAAGGAAAACAAAGGCAAGGGAAGACACCCGCAAGGCAACCCTACGGCCAGATCCCAGATCTAGACCGTGGATCCACCAAGCTCGAATATTCGCTTGGGATCCAGAAGCAACTACGGACGCAGAGTGAAGATCTTACCACTACTGCTCCACCCCATCTCCATGTCTCGCCAAAACACTCAAGCTTCACCACTGGAACTCTTCGGAAGTTACCGAGAGAGCAAGATCCTGCCCTACCGACGGGTACACCAGATGAGGAAAGTTCAGCAGATCACGGATCATCGGGGAACCCCTTCCGTTAGTCGGTGTCTGGGTGCTGTTGGTATGTTGGATCCAGCAATTACGCAGATTTTGCAGATCCCGTTACACCACAATGGAGCGCGTGCCCAGATCTTTTGGTGACTCGGGAATTCACCGTGAGTCCCAAGAAAATGCTCAAGTGAAGATTGATCCAGGGGAAGTGGCGTCATCGCAGGTCGGATCGACGAAGACGCTGCTGAATGAAGCAAGGTTTGCGGATCGGTGGAGTCCTGGGAGGAACTCTGTCAACGGAAGAGAGGTGGATCCGGATCTAGAAGAGAAACCTCTCTATCCCCCCAGCCCCCCCCGGGGACCCCTGCGGAGCTTGACTTGCGTCAAGATCCGTTAACAAACAATGGAAAGTGAAGGCGAGACGGTATCCATTTGCCGATTCACCAATCAAGCCAAGCACCATACCTAACCCCAAGTCCGCTAGTCGAAAATATGAGGAAGAAGACCGATACGATTAAGCCTCTGCGGAAGGAAATACAAGCTTCAGGGTCAAAAGAAGACGACGAAGCTGGATCCAGGTCAAGCTGATCCGACAAAGATCTCGAGGTCACCAGGCTTTATGCGACTTTCTGTATCCAGATCTCCTCATGCGAATCCTGCATTCACTACAGATCGAAGATCCAAGGGAACCGGTGAGAGCACCAACGAAGACGTCGAGCAAATTGGTGGCAGTTAAGGTTCTATTACGTCGGCTTACGAATTCGGGCATCGAGGATGTTCGATGCGGAGGATATCTTCGAGCTAGATCTGGATCTCATTTATCGGCGGCGCGGGACCTTTTCGTCAGAGTCAAGTCCCTCGCCGGGGAAAACCCGCAAACCACGGATCCCCAGTGTCGTCGCCGAGGATCAGCCAAGCTCAATCCTCCAACTACGAATACGCGGCTGAGGATGGATCAGATACGTCTTCCGAGCCGCGACGCATGACCTTAGGTCCCCGGGTCGTCAATGCTGGAAGCGCATGCATGAATACGGGGTCAAGAGGCGCCTTCAAGGGTGCGGATCTGGCAAGTATCGCCAAAAGGCTCCGACACAAGTAATACGCCCGACTCAGGAACTGAATCTGGATATGATAAATCGCACTCCGATCCGGAAGATTGCCGCAGAGTTTGTATCAGCGCTCCCAACGGCCGTACGGCGAAGACTGGAGACAACGCCCGCACTGGTGACTCCTTACCCGGGGATCGTGGGATGTACAGATCCCGAGATCGCATTGACGGGACAGGACAAATTAGGTGTTCGCAGTGTGGATCCCGGAAACACACAGAAGCTGGATGCTGGAAGCATCTGGTTTGTGAGAAGTGTGACAAGAAAGATCATCCCGGGGATCACAGTTTTTACGTGTGTCGGGGTTGCGGCAAGATCCACGATGCTGGCAAGTGTCCGATGGAAGCATTCTACAACCAGGTCCGCCAATGGTTCGATCCAGCCAAGCATAGAGGAATGTTGCCCGATGTGGCAGAAAAGATGTTAAACTAAAACGCTCGCCGGGTTTGAATCCGGTGCAAGCCGAGCGTTCTAGGTACTGCATTTATGCATTTGTGAACAAGACGTCGCTAGATCCAGGTAGCAAGCTCCTAGATCCAGTCGCTATTATACGTAAACTACATGAAGTGTCAGTTGCTAAGGTCTCTAGCTTATGCCAAGTGGACGAATTTGCCTGATTCGAAGTCTCTTCAACCTTGGATCTACAGAGGGGAGAAGCACGCGGTTATTGGAAGAAACAGCGGTATGGCCAATGGTTTGAGCCTGCCAAGGGTGAGGTCATCGCAGACCCAACCGATGTTTGCCAGGTCACTGGATCCCGTGGATCTGAGGACATTGGATTCGTGGACCTGATGACAGGGGAATCCCGTCGATACTGGAAGTACCATGCCCCAGCAAAATGGTTCCGACAAGCCAAGGTGGGAGGCAAGATCAACAATAAAAAACCGATTCTGCCCTTAGATAGTGGTGCCGAGGTGTCTATATAAGAGTCCGCCTTTGCTCGTAAGGTTGGGTGCCAAGTCGATGGGAGTCGGATCCAAGACTGTGTGTTGGGATTGGTGAAGGTGTACACCGTACGAAAGGAAGGACGCAGATCAAGACCACGCTGGCTGGTTGCTTAGTGTATTGGTTCGATATTTGGATCGGAGATATCGCTGGTCAAGATGCTATTCTGGGAACGGATTTCATGGTACCAGCCGGGGTAAGGTTGGATTTGTCGGATGGGACATTGTGTTTCCCAGCCGAAATGCGGATCCAGCTCAGTGGACGACGGCCGTTGTACGGAGCGAAGACGAGGGTCCTAAGGGCGGACAAAACGACCTGAATTGATCCTGGGGAAACCTAAGAATTGCCGGATCGAATGAAATGAGTGGATCATGAGAAGCGGTGGGTCACTCGAGGCGAGAAGTGGGTGCCTACAGTGTCCCAGAAACCTGATCGATCGCAGTACCTCCAAGTTTTGAATGGCATTGACAAGAGGTTCTTGCTACATCCCTCTGACGAAATTGGACGATGGCTGGCAAAGGGTAGTATCCCTAGGCGACCTGGATATGTGTCAGTTGGATCTCGTCGCTTTAGCGAATGGCACAATCTAGCGTATGAAGCGACTACTGAAACTACACCCTGGAAGCCCCGACAGAGCCGACCGGGCCCTTGGTGGACCGACCTTGATATCTAACCCCGCGAAAAGATCTAACTAAGAGGTCGTCGGACTAGGATCCAAGTGGTGGAGGCTGGACCTGAGGCAGCTGGAAACACCCAGCCCAGGTGCCCAGGTAGCCAGAGGTCTGGGAACAAGGGATCGCGTGGATCACCGCGGAGAGTGGTGGCACTGATTAAACCGGAGGCGTCGTGCGAAGGCACACCCGAAGGCACACCCGAAGACCAGGCCAATCCAGAAGGCGTTGCCCCAGATATCAGAATACCCGATGCCCTAAAAGCAGATGAGCCAAGGGGAGAGGGGAAGTCGGTGGATCCGGGTTCAGTGGTAGATCCGACTAAGGCGGAGGATGAGCAGGTCTGCTACCTTGAGGGCGGGCATCCGCACGCCGAATATCTTTAGGATGGCATGGCGGTAATCCCAAAGGTGCCACGGACCATGAAGGAAGTAACGATTGATGATATCCAGGTGGATCCGGGAGCGAACGAACCCACGGAAGGGAATCGACTACGTCAGAAAATCTGGGATAGTCGACATCTGCTATTTGGTAAAGGTAATGCGTTACCACCAGCCGCACGCGGTGTCAAATGTGACATCGATGTCGGCGACGCCAAAAAAACGGATTGCTCAGAGGGTGCGGAAGGTAGCACCCCAATTCCGTGAAAAGCTATCGGATCTGATTAAAGGTCTTTTGCGAGCCAAGATCATCAGCTTTTCAACCTCCCCATGGGCGTCTCCTGTGGCGATTATTATTAAGAAGAACGGGGTGGATATACGTGTGTGTATCGACATTCGGATGATAATGGTCTGACTAGACTGATGGTGTATCCGATGCCGCTGATCAATGAGCTATTGGAAGATTTGGATAAAGTACTCTGGTACTGCTCTTTAGATATGGCTAGCGGATTTTGGGTGGTGACTATGACGGATCGAGCTCACGCGGTCTCCGCCTTCATTACGCCATTTGGACTGTTCGAGTGGAACCGGATGCCGTTTAAATTGAAAAAAAAGCGGAGCAACGGCTGATCGACGACGCCCTTTATGGGTTTACGTAAATCCCGGGGTCAGAGGTGAGTGGATCTGGAGAAGGTGTAATAGAAGTGGATCCGCTCGAACCAGACGATCTAGGGACGGCATCAGTACTGGGGGCAGATCCTACATCGACGACATACTAATCCCTGGGGAATCGTGGGATCTGCAGTGCGCGAGAGTGACCTCCTTCCTGAAGGCATGCAATAAATGGAATCACTCTATCAGTGTGGTCAAGAGTTACTGGGGAATTCGCAAGGTGGACTATCTAGGCCATCGAGTATCTAAGAAGAAATTGGAGGCGAATATTAAAGACTTGTCCTCGTTGGCGGATATACCTTTCTCTTAGTCGCTGCGGGCGATGCAATCTTTCCTGGGCAGATAAGTTACTACAGTCGGTTTATTGAGGATTATGCACTTTTTGCTGCAGCTCTCTATGCATTAAGAGAGGTAGACTTTGCTGCAATGGCTGCCTCGGCTATCCGGACCAAGACCCAGCAAGTTCTGGCCCTGGAGACTGTGGATCCACATGGTACGGCGCGGGGAGGCGACCTAGAGCAAGAACTGGATCCACCCCGGGGCCAAGTTGGAGGGTATCCGACCTTGACGGAGTTGACAAAGGGGGATCTCGAATGAAGTGGAGCCCAGGTGGATCCGAGATTATCATGCGTTTGTAGAACTAAGTAACATGATTTTGACGGCGCCCATCCTTCGCCATTTTGACCCAAAACGCCGGCCTGCGGTGATATTCTATGCCAGTGATTAGGCGATCTCGGCTGCTTTGTACAAGCGTACGAAGGGATCTGTCATCCAGTCGTCTTCATCGACCGGATGGTGAAGCCCAACAAGTTTAATTACGGAGTAGTGGAGAAGGAGATACTACCACTTCAGCGGGTGTTGGATCTCAACTATAACCTGCTGGTGGAGAGATCCATCCGGATCCTGACTCGACATTCCACACTCGCCTGGCTGTTTAAGTCGGCCGGTCTGCAAGGACGGTTGGGACAATGGGCAGCCCTGCTCTCACCATGGACATAAAGATAAATGTGAAGTCCATAAATTAATACTTGTAAATAAGAACATATAATAAAATAAATGGAATATTATTTAACATATTTTAAATGGCTTTTTTAATTTTATTTGCGTTTTAATTAAAATTAAATCCTACAAAATATAATAAAAACAACTTTTTATTACATTTTTATCTTGTTATGTAGTAAATATCTAAATAATTGGCGATCGTAAAATGTTCAAAAGGAGAAGACGAGATTCCAGGAGTCTTGGCAGAGAGCATCACGCCCAGAGCCAAGATGGACGAATCACTGACTAACATCGCTCCTAAGTATGAGCCTAATGCCAAGCTCAGATGTCGATCCCGACATTGCAAGTGGATGAAGATCTATACGTTCTGAGTTTCGATGGCTCCACCCGTGTGAGAAGGGGGGAGGGGGGTGCTTACAGTGCAATCCTATGGAGACTGCCCGAATGGGAAGTGATAAGAGCCAGATCCGCGTACGCGGAAGGTCTCACAGCTAATGAGGCGGAGAATAACGGACTCTTGTTAGAGTTGGATCTGCTAATGGATGAGGATCCAAAAACGCTGGTGATATGTGAAGACTCAAATTGGTAATCCGACAGGTGCGAGGTGAAATTGACTGCAAGGCTCCTGCACTAACGTTGTTACATCAGAAGGTGATGACTCACCTACGTGGGTGGATGAATCATAAGCTGGTACATGTCAAGCGAGATTGGAATGCAAGTGCGGACAGCTTGCCAAGTGCCGCTCTACGGAATCAATGTGGGGTCGAAGTGGAGAGAGAGGCCGACCGCCAGGATCTCGTCACAATGAACCGACTGGATGAAGTGGTTGTAGTTGGGCCCACGGAGCGGAATGTCCAGGTTATTGCTGTCACTAGATCCAGAGGAAGGATTAGATCTAGCCCCCAAATCCTCGATGAGGCGTACGTAAAGGAGGTTCAAATTGAGCGGACCCTCAAAGCACAAAACGAAGAGACATGGATCTCGTGACTAAAGAAGTATCTGATGGGTGATGTACGAGATCTGAGACGGGAAGACGCCGAATCCTACAGTATTCTCGCTATGGATTATGAAGTGGATCTGAACGACTTACCCTTCTACTGTCCTCCTACGAAACGGATCAATGGGATTAAGATGAATTGATGCGATTGGTGACGCCAGAAACCTTACATCGGGGAGCTGTTGATCTGGGTGGATCTGCTCACCGTAACGAAGGCTAGCGCATCCAGAACCGCACAGAAAATAGCTGAATCTTACGAGGAACATGTTTTGCGCAGATTCGGGGCCAGTGAGATGATCCGCCATGATCGCGAACCGGGTTTTATGTCCGATTTATCTCGAGCCTTCAACAATATGCTGGGGCAGAGACAGCGGGCAACGATGGCCCTCAAGCCAACGGATCTGCCGAACGCAGGGTACAGACGATCAAAAGGGCGCTCAAGATGTATACCCAGGATTTAGATCGGCGGGACTGGGATGAGCGCAGAACGACTTACCTTCACAATGACTATCACAGAAGGCAGGATCCGGGGCGATACCCCGTTCTGCTTGGTACATGGATGGGATCCTAGATCCACCCTGGAAGCGGTCATTCCAGTGGAAGTAACAAGAAGAGAGACCGAGCCCCAAGACGATGGAGATACCAGATCCAGAAATACTACTAGAAGCGGACGAGTTCGAAGTCGAGAAGATTGCCGACATGAGATCAGGGAAACGAACCAGATACGGACGAATTTACCTCGAATTTCTGGTATATTCGCAAGGATATGACGAGCCCAGCTGGGTAGACGAGGCAGATCTGAGCTGTGGAGCATGACGCTATGATTTCCTGCGGGATCGTACGAATCAGAATCGATTTGGCGTGATGCAGGCTCACTAGGAGTAGTAAGGCGAGGATCCGCTGATGTGAGCTGGTCATATTTGTGGGAAAGAGAAGAAGGATCCACAGGTAGGGTGTGGGTCGTATTAGTGGAGAAGAGTAGAAGGGTCTACAGGAGGGGTGTGGATATGGAGGATGAAGGTTATGTTTATGCAGAACGAGTGACGTTTTCACATGTAAGGAGGCCAGAGGGGTTATCGTCCATAAGCCGATGACATCGGACAATGGGAGGGACACCTATTTGGCGTCCCGCCGTCTAAGGTGGACCGAAGTTGGATCCAAGTGTTTGGACCGTACTAGTATGACTATGGCCCAATCAGATGAAGTGGATTCGACTCAAATCCTAGCGTGCGTAATGGAGCCGGATGCAGTTGGCCCAGATCCAGATATGAATTTGGCTTGGATCCGAGGGTGGACCCGTCTCAGATCCAGGTACGGATTTGGGTTAGATCCTAGGGTGTGTCCGGCTCAGATCCAAGCGTACGCCAGGCATCCGATATTGAGGCAATCAGACAAGAGTACTAAGAAAGACGCAATCAGGCAACGAAACGTGGATAAGGAGAAGTTAAAAGATGAACTAGACCGATCCAGTTCACAGTTGCTAACTACAGCTACCATACGGATCCGCGGAGACTGGACTGGAGGCGCGACGTGGAAGACGGAACTGGAGTGAGATTGGGGATCTCAACCGGAAGGAATGACATAGATCAGGTGGTTTTGGGCCGAACGTTAAAAAACTTGCCCACAGACGTGGGATCCGGTTTGCGGAATGCTGGCTGGGATCTCCCCGAAATTGGTTACGCTAAGGCCCCGCTTCGTCGATCTGTCGAAAAGCCGCCAACCCACTTGCTGGTTCGGGGCGGTGAAGGTTCAGATCCCCCAAGTTAGGCTGGCGAGACACGGATCCAGAAAACCACGTCACTTTGTCCCCGCGTCTGGGAAGGTTTAGGAGACACGGATCCAACAAGATATTCATGTCACACCAGCCGTCCTGCGTTGCCAGAACCAGAATCACGAGAACTTTCTTCCAAGCTCGGCCAGCGTCACTGGGTCTGTTACCGCGCTGGTTGTTGAAGTTCGAAAACTATGATGAATCACGTAGCTGGGCCAGAGAGATGGGGAACCGGTGGGAACCTTCCCACACTGCGATCTGGTGCTTGGAAGAAAATTGTCGAAAGGCGCCAACGAACCCAAGGCGTCCAACGACATCACTGCGGAAGCTAATGGGCCCACAAGAGTAGTCAAGACATCCCACGGTGCGGAGCCATGCAATTCATCCACACTGGATCTAGTGACCAACGAATCCACGTATCCGGATACCTGCATGTCATCCTCCTCGCGAGGAAATATCCACTTAGTTCGAAATGGCAACTCGGAGAACTGGATGGTGACCGTCATAGTAGCAATGGCCACCCGATTTAATTTCTTTGGCGGACCAAGGTTCGATAATGTCCGCAGC
Source organism: Phytophthora infestans T30-4 (assembly GCF_000142945.1). Taxonomy (NCBI): domain Eukaryota; phylum Oomycota; class Peronosporomycetes; order Peronosporales; family Peronosporaceae; genus Phytophthora; species Phytophthora infestans. Next base: position 426,810 of record NW_003303753.1, read on the forward strand.
AAAGGTCTTGGGTTGCATCCGCCCAGGGATGAAAGCGCCATCGAGGCCGAATGGGGCCCCAGGAAGCATACCTGGCAAGGAGGAGTTTGCCGTCGAGCCTCGGATATGGACTTCGCCAACGCTCGCCGCACGTCTTCCTTCAATGCGTCGTCCGCAACTTGGGCCTCCTCTGAGTCCTCAGAATACTCTTCATCGTCATCGTCAGAGCCGAATGAGGCGTGACCCATCGAGAGGGTGCGTTTTGATGAAGGTCGGATAGGAGGCCCAGAGCCATCAGACCAGTCAGATCTTTCATCCTCGTCGTCTTCCGAGCTGCCAAGGCCACAGCATATAGGGATAGGACGCTTGGCTTTGGCTTTACCAAACCCAGATCCCACAAGTTAGGATCCAGACGAGGCGGATCCGTTGATCGCAGATACCGCCACGGTGGATCCAACAGTGGGACACGACTGACACGAGACGAATACAGCCGTGGACGTTACCGGCCCAGCCTTAGACGTCTTGGTCGACGTCTTGGCAGCGGATCCAGGCTTGGTCGCCGACATGGACTTCGAAGATGCAATCGCAGCAGATCCAGTTGTCAATCCCATCTTGGACGAAGGCTTGGCAGTGGATCCGGTCCTGGGCGCAACAGACCCAGCTTTGGAAGACGCCGTGACGCCAGATCCGACCTTGGAGGCCACTTTAGCGGTTGAACCGTTCTTGGACTTGACCTTGGACAGGAATTTTGAGGATCCAGCAGCCGGCTCCGCGTTAGCTGAACCCTTGGTGGAAGAAGCAGTTTTGGGCCCGGGCTTAGACGAACCTGAGTGGCGGACAACCTTGGATTTGGCACCGGTCTGACCTGAAACGTCGTCCACAACGCCTCTCAGGTCACCTCCAGGCCCCACACCACCGTCATCATCGACCTCTCCTGGATCACCAGGGGACGAGATCCGAGTCCTTTTACGGGGCAGGGGGATCCAACGCCAGATGCGGTGGATGCGATGCGGGGTCGCTTCGCTGTTGAAGGAGCAACCCCATCTGGAGACTGCCGCGAGCTTGCAGTGTCAGCAACCGCGGGCGATCCAGCTTGAGCTGGGAGTGGATCTAAGATGGCAGCTGCCACCAAGGGCAACCGCCGGAGTGCGATGTCACGCTCGGATAGGCTCTGGTCGCGCTCGAGAACCAGTTGCTTGTGCTGGTTGCGGACGGTAGTGACTTGATCCCGCAGCTGAGCCGAGGTCTTCTCAGCGGTTTTTAACTTATCGCCTGAATTAACAAAACAAGTGAATATGAAATCGAAAGGGACGAGCTGAGAGCCGATCCACGTACTCATACTGCGGATCTTCGACTTTAGTTCCGTATGCACCCGAGTGGCATCCGCCCACACGGTGGCGGCCTTATCCCGCTGAAGCTTGGTATCGGTCAACTTGTCCTTCAGCTCGTCGCGGGCTTGTATCATTCGCACAAATTCTTCAAGCGCGTATCCCCGCCCCGCCGACAGCTTCTCCACCGACTCTTGAGCGTCTTTTAACTCGCTGGACAGCCTGTCCAGAGTGGTATTCGGGGATGAGGAGGGTGGATCCGGTACGGGAGATCCGCCGCGAGTTGACCTCAATGTGGATCCACCATGGATGGATCCCACATATCATTGGTCACCACCTCTTCCTGAGTGAGACGCAGCTCGTCGCGAAGTCGATCCAAGCTCTCGTCAGCAGCTACGTAGACGACTTTGGCGCTTTCGAGATCCCGCTCCAAATCATGGATCCGAGATTGGAATAGGTGGATCTCGGATCCGGCGAGCACCATCTCCCGAAGGAGATGGTCGTTGTCGTCTTGCAAGCCATCCCGCTGACGGGAGGTGTGATCCAGTCGTCCGGTCAAGTCTCGGATCCCTACCGTTTGGTAAGCGAACAAATGGTGGAAGGACCCGTAAGCGAGAATCCGCGCGATGTTTCCATCCCTGGATATCCATGGCTCGGTCGTGAACTTGCGCACGCAACATCTGGGGTTGAGTGGCAGGGGGAGGAAGAGAGAGATTGGAGGGCCTGCTGAGCGACAGCCTGCGGACGCTGAGCCAGATCTCGGGTATCTCGAGCGGCCAGTAGGTCTGCCGTCAAGGAATGCACATGATCTAAGAGATCTTGAGCTACGTTCGCAAGTCCGTAGGCGACGCAGGAGGGCTGACCGGAAGAGCAGCGGATGGGGCCTTGCTGGGCGTTTTGTCACCACGTTTCGTGAGACATGTGTCACGCGAGAGAAGGAGCTGTCTGAGAAGTGAGAACGCAGGGGGTGTACGTCGTGAACGCCGTTGGGCGACGACAACCACGTACAGGAGGCGATAGTGGTGAAGGGCCTTCTCAGAAATGAGAGATAAGATCTGACAAGGAGTCACTATCACAGATTAGTGACAACACCCGGTTGTTAGGGTGGATCTGGAATGCTAGACGTGGATCAGGCCGAGGTAAAGTGGATTGAAGGCCGATACTATCACTCTGAACCTCTAGATGAGGTAGGTGACGTGGGGCGACCATGTAAATTAATAGTCCAAGGAAGAGGTACCTGGATCCGTATCCTATATGGGTCGACGGTGTGGATATAAGAGGTGACAGACGATGGATCTGGGGGATAATAGTGGCTCAGAGTATGAAGAATGGCAGGAGGAACATGGTTAGTGGCAGTATAACTGAGATCAATCAAGTGGAGGCTCGGATCCACCCTCTCCCGATTATACCTAAGGGATATGGGGTATACCATATGCGGGTGGATCGAGTGGGGGTCCTATGGAGGAAGGGCTGTAGGCACCATCTGAAGGTGGATTTGGTATTAGCAACAAATGAGAACGCAAGACCCACCGCTAGATGCCCCAGATCTCACCCACCCACCCACCCCAAATCCGGACCCAAGAGATTGAAGATCCCACACAGAGTGACTTGGATCTATGGTATAGGGGTTGTAAATCCAACGGATCTCGAACTTTCGTGGAGATGGAGACTGCAGACGTTTGTAATGTGATGATGGATGAGTGGAGAGTTCAGATCCACAATGGAGTGTACACTTGCAGTAAGGTGAGCTAAAGCGGCTTGGATCCGGAATAGTATTTCCATTATATGGCGACTTCACGATGATTACGCCACGGATCCGGTGGATCGGATGCTGATATAGCTGGGGTGACGAACCAAGGGGAGGAAGGGCATGCAGCCGAGTCTGGTAGGGGATTTAGTAGGTAAAAAAATAAAAGGTAAGAAATCCAGGCAGGTATAGGCTTAACTATGAATCAGAACTCAATTTGCACAGTGTTACGCAAGTGCCTTCCTGCCCTCAAGAATCGGAACTACGCTGGCCGTACGAGCTCGGTGGAGGTTGGGAATCGTGAATCTAGTGTCGGTAGCGACAACTGGATAATATATTGGTCAGATCGTACCACCTAGTGAGCTTTCCTTTAGACGTGCAGATCCGAAAGACTAACCGGATTTACTACTTGGTCGGGTATACCTAAGAAGCTATCAGCTCTCAAGATCCGCTACTGGAGGCGGCAAGTACGACGCAAAGGAAAACAAAGGCAAGGGAACACACCCGCAAGGCAACCGTACGGCCAGATCCCAGATCTAGACCGTGGATCCACCAAGCTCGAATATTCGATTGGGATCCAGAAGCAACTACGGACGCAGAGTGAAGATATTACCACTACTGCTCCATCCTATCCTCACGTCTCTCCAAGACACTCAAACGTCACAACTTGAAATCTTCGGAAGTTACCGAGAGAGCAAGATCCTGCCCTACCGACGGGTACACAAGCTGAGGAAAGTTTAGCAGATCACGGATCATCGGGGGGGGGGGGGTCCCTCCCTTAGTCGGTGCCTGGGCGCTGTTGGTAAGTTGGATCCGGCGATCTCGCAGATTTTACTGATCCCGCTACACCACACTTTGGGATACCTGGTGCATGGTACCAGATGCTCTCGAGCCCAACCATTGGCTAACAACATAGCTTCACCAAAGGTGACTTATAATTAGTATATTGAACTCAAGCTACCTATAAATGCACTCAGTCTGAAACTTATCTTTAACTGGTTACTTCGCTCACTTTGACAAGGGACCTGTGAGCTGCTGTTCACTTTGAGTTTGTATACGCTCGGAAGCCGACTTCCTCAAGCACAAGGTGCTGTGTGACGTCCCGCACACTGGTAGCACTTGTAGTCAATCCACGCCAACGCTGGCTGTATAATAGTAGTAGGATAGTTTAGGTGTACATACATGTGTACGAGCGTGGCGACTCCTTGCCCTACTATACACCTAAGAGAGATTTCTCAGGATACCGTCAGGGGCTTGCGCCAAGACTCCAAAGTAGAATGACAGCTGGTAGCTATAGCAATCAGGTTGGAGTGGGTGTGACTGGGAGCGTCTACCACCATGCACGCGCCTAGGGGTCCTAGCCCAAACCGCGAGTGTTCACGCTCTAAACACGAGTGGCGCGTGCTGCTAACTGGCCAAACCGAAGTTGCAGCCACATGCGGAACAATCTTAACGTCCTGCAATACAGAAGTGCTCTTAAAGTGTGAGCCCCCAACATCAAAACATGCTTTTCGAGAGCATATCTGGCGGGACAGAAAGGAATGCAGCAGTCGGTCTCACAAGAGCAAGGATCCCAAGACCAAGTGCAAGGACATCTCAAGAACAAGAGATCAAGCCAAAAAAACACTTTAAGAGCATGAGTGAGCCCCGCGCCTGTACACTTAAATAGCATAGCATAAGAATAGACTGTTTTAGAGGATTTTCGGAACTGTGTGAGTCCCGGGAGGGGCTGGGCTGTTCTCGGACACCCTACCCTGTGTATACTACTGACATTACCTGAAGGGAATAATTGTGGGCAAACACTCAACAGGGTTGAGGCAACAGCTTTGGCGTACCCAAGAGGCAACAGCGCGATGCGGCGTCTGATTTATCATGTACAACGGCTTGGTCACCAGTGGAGCAAGGTAATTTTAACCCGCGGAGCATGAGCTGAGGGCTGTAACACGTCAGCCGAGTGGAGGCCCTAAGCAAAAGCTGAGTAGAGCAACATGCTGACTGCAGTGACGGTACCCCTGCGTTGTTGGTAGTCCGAGGAACCGGGATGGAAATGACAGTGGTGTGTGGATTTACCGAGGACTTCTGGATTAGTACTGAAAACGAAAGTACGGGGCTCTATCCGTGTTCCGAGTTGATAAAGCTACCGTGTTCATTTTTGGTGCGTAGATTTATGGAATAGCAATAGAATAGTTCCCAGTGCACATAGTCTATCGAGTCGAACCGCCAAAGTGATTATGTTCCATCTGAATCAGGCGACTATTCGGTTCGAGATACGACAACATGGCAAGAACCCCTGTAGAGCTTGATAAGAAGCCATGAGAACATGGCCCTGCAGAACGTCAACGACGATTCGAGGAGGAGACGCGTCGCAAAGAGCAGCACGATACCCAGGGATTTCAGATTGGAGTGTCACGACCTGCGGCCAAAGATACCGCAGCAGCAACACGTGCGCGTGATTAAAAAAGAGCTAGCACCAGGCGGGTTGCTATGCCGAGCTCACAAAAACAACGGGCACGAGCAAAATACGCGGCGAGAAAGCGAGCGCGTAGAGCGAATAGATCCGAACCCCAGGTTATTCGAGATTCAGACGAGATGCCGAACAAGCGAGAGTACGAAGCGGTCGAATGGGCCAAATGTCGTCGCAGCTCATCAAGCATATGGTCTAAATGCGCATGCCAACCACAGAGTCACAGGAACAGAGGAGGACAGTTGAAATATAAAGATTCATGATGCAGTGGAACACGAATCTCGCAGGGAATGCATGTCGGCTGAGCAGTGCCAAGCAGAGCGCGACCAAACCGCAGAAGCGCAACGATACCACAGGGACCGCATGTCAGGTGAGCGGAGACAAGTGGAGCGCGGGCGAGACGCATCAGCACATCAAGAGCACAAAGGAGGCATGCTGGATGCGCAGCGACAAGCAGAGCATGATCGAGGTACAGCAGCGCATAGACATCGAGCAGGAGGCATGTCGGATGAGCGGCGGCAAGCACAGCGGCCCCGAGACGCTGCCGCTCTTAGAGTACGGAGGGAAGCCATGACGGATGAACAAAGGAAGCAACGAAAGAAGCTAAAGCGGTTTCGCAGGCGGTCTCGGCAGTATAAGAAGGACCTCGCCTTCCACGAAAATTTTGACCCTTCCAAATCTCCCGGGGCCGTCACTACTTTACATGCTACACGGACTCCAACCGGGGGAACGAGGGAAATTCTTACGACTGCAACGCTTGGAAGGTTTTCGAGGAGACATACGCTTGCTGCTGTTGTAACGATCTGGTGTTCGCTCCATCCTTGCGAACAGCTCCTGTTGCTCTTCTAACACGTTTCGAAAATCCGACCTTCATGTGGTCCATCCGAGCCTACAACAGCGTATTCGCATTTACGTCCATGGGAGCTTTGCAGTCTTGTCCACTCAACGTCGACGAAAGCGTGACACGGAATGGTTTCAACAACTTCCGTGTACAAGGGTCAGTGTGCGACCACATGGGATCGTTACTATCGTTACCACCTCCTACATTCGGTCGATCAATGTACGCCCAAGTTTACGTTAACGATCCAGACATGGATGCACGTGTAAAAAGCCGTATGAACATGACCCAAGGCCTTGATCACGTCGTTATTGAAACGATTTACTCGGTGATGGTGGCTTACAGCCCGTACGCACAAGCTTTTACCATCGGGCGTAGGTTTCTGGTACAGCGTGGTTGGGAGGTGTATGCAGTAGCCAGCAGGGCGCACGAACGGCTCCGTGCGGCGGGTGAAGACGTTGATGACCATGATCCATCATTAGCCTTGAGAAGCTTCCTCCCAAAGAGGGATCACTGTAAGCTGCGTCTGCATGTTTCACGGAATACGTACCCGAGTACGCATAACAACCCAACTGCATCAGAGGTGGCGGCCGATGTGATAGCCATAAACGCGACTGAGCATCGGGATATAATCCTACACACAACAGGATGAGGTTTCAAGCGCATCTTTGAGACGGGTTACCTACTACCCGCTGTAGTGCCCTCTACTGTTTCCGTACGGGAAGCATGGCTTGGACCTGCGATATCCCGTCCGTTGGTAATTCCGTCGATCGCCATGGTGAGCAATTAGCGATGCCCCTTCGAGAATAGGAGGCTGATCTGCTTTACGATCGGACGGTTAGTAGTTCTCTCACCCTGTGCGGTGTGCAACTGACGCAACATTGCTGCGTTCACCAATGGAACCAAATGCAAAGAAGAACGTCTACGCCTCGTCAAGAAGAGCCAGGTGGTGTAGTGATTTCTACAGAGTTGCGGATAATCGCCCGTCGACAAAGATGCGGCACCGCCCAAGATGTTCAAGCGATGAACCCTCGGTCACGTGATGTACGGTTACTCCAAGGTGCAAGAGACTCGACGGCGTAGCTACCGAACACTCAACGGATATTGGATACGGTCCAGATGTCACTCAATCCAGGCTGTCCTAATTATTAATAATGGACTGGCCGGATTCGCATTCGGCGCCCAAGAACTGACCATCTACGGTACGAACCCTCAGTGGCGGTTGGGATGAGTTCACGGAAGCCTCAGCGACCTTTGAAGGCACGTTCACCGCCTGGAACACGGCACAAGCCGTTAAGGATGCTCATGCGACGGTGCAGACGACGCTTGGTGTGCAAGAAGATCCATAACGGATCATTGTTCACTTGATATTTGTATACTTGATTAGGACTTCTTATTAGGAATAGACCCGAAAGGGTAAACATAAATACAGAACAGAATTTCCACTCAAGCACACAGAGCGACGTCCGGCTTCAAGGTAAGCGTCAGGTCAAGCTTGTTTGAGTGTGTTATATGCCTGTCGGTGAACTCGAAGCTTCGTAGCGAGGGTTCATCCGGCAAGACCAAGAGACTGTGTGTTTTGGCCGAGTACTATCGGGAGGTTTTACGTGACGGCTTATTGTTGCCTTTTTGCACAACTGAGAGTGCGTGAATTGCATCCCTTTCATTCTTCCAACCGAGTGTTGAACACTCGGTGACCTCATAAAAGGCTTACCCGTGCCTGGTACCCTTCCGCTGTTGGGACCACGAGGATTCATAACACATAGTAGCTTTGCTCGTGCTAGTAGCGTGTTCTTATTTTACTGGTTGGCCTATATAAGTAGCTTACAAGGTCCAGTCTGTCCCGGTGCAAGGGCAGAACGGGGGTCTTCAGGTCCGCCCGAACGATCGTTTACTATCCTAGTAGACGTATTGTTGTGGGAACGTCCTAACTACATTTGTAGCTAGATGTTACGTGGGAATTCCAACACCACAACAGGTGCCGCGACCCGGGAACAGATTGTGACCATTGTGAAATGTTTGTATGGCCTTCCAGTTTACGAGCTACCAAGAGGAGAAGAACAAGAAAAAGAAAACAAGAAACATGACGAAAGGACAACCGATGGTACCAGCTACGCCTGCCAAGTCTGGTGGAGCTCGCAACGAGAGTTCAAGTCCGGCTGCACGCTTTGCAGCCGCCACCGAGCTTTTGGTGAGCTTTGACGACGAGGCGGACATCGGTCCTGACGCCCACGATTATGACGATTACGAAGACAAGACGCCGGCTCCAGAGCCAGGCGCAGCGACACCGGAGACGGCCACGCTATCATCGGGGCTGAGCAGGGCGACCAGGCCCCTTTCGATGATCCTCGCCGACGAGCTTGATGACGTTGTGGGACCAGAACCGGTCTATGAAGACTATGACGATGGGACCGAGGGTTCTAAACCTTCGGTGGCGAGTGCAGAGCATTCGGCATTGCTGAAAGCACCTCGCCCACATATCAACGGTGATACACCAGCCGCCAAGCGCGTTTTCGACCGCGTACAAGCGCTGATGCAGAATAATGAGTGGATGCAGCTGTTCAAGACCATCCCCAAGAGAAATGCCGACTGGCCCGCGCTTGCGCAGGAGCTTTAGTACCAAGTCAACTCAGAGTCGACTAGCCGAGTTTTCAAGAATTAAGTCTCCCTACTATTGTCGTTGGGCTTCGAGAACGAGACTTACCCATTGCCGATGTCGCTACAAGATTGGCGTCCTCATGAAGCCGTAGCTGCTGTCCAGAAATGGAAGAAAACCTTCGGAAGGCGCTTGGTGCAGTCGGCATCAACTGAAAAGTAGCCTGTGAATAGACCGGATGTTCTTGATGTGGACCCGTCCACGATTCCGCTAACGCAGGCACCCCAACGACACGACCAAACGCCTCCGACCAAGCGTGGAGCCGAGCGTGGTGCCTTTGGCACTACCGACGCTTTACCGTACTTTCAAGACTCGCGCATTGTTACGCCACGTTCGGAAAGCGGTATGCAACGTGCGTATGCTGGTAACGAGGGTTCGTTCGGTCGCCGGGGTGGTGCACGAGCGTCCAAAAGTGGTACCGGACGTCGTCAGGTTGACAGTGATGATTCGGCAACTGACGATGCCATTTTGGTGCGTACACTCAAAGAGGCAGACCCTCAAACCGAGTTGATGCGTCCGATGACGAGCTGGCAACGCTGAACGACGCGGACCCGACACCGAGTATTGAAACGGCGTCGCACCGACCATTGGATCGCATCAAGGCGTTCTCAGGCTACCGCAACAAGCGCGAGAACTGTATGCCGTGGCTCCGTGGGTTCGTCTACGAAATGACTGGAACGCACACAGATGCTGACAAATAATAAATTTCGTTTGAGCTAAGTCTCCAGGACGGAGCCATTCATTGGTTCCGTCAACTTCCGAAGAAGACGAAGCGCAAGTGGAAGCTGTTGAGCGATGCGTTCATCCGCTACTACTGCTCGCAGTTCACGCAGACGGCGCTGTCCTGTTACTACTCTGAAAAGCGGGAACGTAATGAACATCTGTGCGACTACATAAACAGGCTGAATAGCTACGCTCGGAACGCTCGTCTACACTTGGAGAAGAGTGGTCGTGACGCGAAAGAACACGTACAGCATTTCCTGGCAACGTGTGAGGATGACAAGTTGGCGGAGAGTCTCAACCACACTCGAGTCACCGACATACACGAGCTCGAAGAGATCATCGAAGATGTTCTCAAGGACAAGGAGCGAATGGCTAAGCGTGACAGTGAGTATCGACACTCCAAGGGTCGTGATGCCCGACGCGACGATGCGTACGCCCGCAACAATCGACGTGATGACCGTCGCCGTGATTACAATCGCAACATACCAAGGGTGACGCTCGTTTAAGCCTCGGGGGACGATCTACTAGCTGAAATTGGAGGGTCCTGAAGCTGCTCAGGGGGCACCGAGTATTCAAATGAAGACCCGAACGCTTACAACGATGTCCAAGACGAGTATAACGACTTTTAGCCCGAAAATACGGATGCTGATTTCTCATTGGATGAAAATGACCGATACCTCGCCGCGGCTAACGAAAATGAGCGCCGTGCAGCCGCTGAAGGCACCTACGCACGCTCAGACAACCGTCAGACGTGTGGATACACGCCTGATCGCGAGAATGGCTTCAATCCAGATCGCCGTGGTTGTGAGCGTGGGTTCAATCAGGACCAGCGCGGTCGAAGCGACTTCAACCGCGACAACAGACGCCCACCGTATGGACCATGCGCGGTGTGTGGTGGCATGAGTCACTCCGCCCACTACTGTAACAAGCGATGCAAAGTCTGCAAACAACTCCCCGATGCTGGACAGTGCGAACTTTTCCGCAACTTCCAAGACCTTGCCAAATTCGTGCGCACTAAAGGCACGAAGGAGGAGCTCCCACCAGAGCTCAATGCCGTCGTTCAGAAACGCCATTTAAACTAGGCAGCCCGCCAACTACAACTGGGTTGGTCCCTATCGGACTGCTACAGATAGCCGAGCCTTCAATGTGCATCTTTGCTTTCATGGGGCCGAGTGACTGGCCTGATAATTACGTAATAAGTGTGAACACGACGGAAAATGAAAAGGAGAGGAGTAGTACCCTCGGTGGAGGTGTTGAAGAGAGAGTGGAGTGTGCTGATGATGATGAAGGCACCAGCGAGGGCTCGTTCGGCGTGGTTTCGAGTGTGGCGCGAGACGAGCCCAAGGGTCACTCCAAGATGATGAAGTTGAACCCTGGCGAGAGACAGGTGTGGTGGTCGGCCAAGCAATTCGACCGACGGATCAGAATGAGAGCTCTGGTGCAATGCGCTGAAAGCGACAAGCGTACGAGGATTCTCCTCGACACGGGACCGAACATTAGTGTGATCACTGACGCCTTTGCCAAGAAGTTGCGACTCCAAGATGTACCCGATGACGGACGCCGCATTGACATTCAAGGTATTAACGAAGGCAAGGTGTCTACGACGCGGCGAGCGTGCGTCAAGATTACGCTTGGATGGGAGATGGTGTACGAGCTCGAGATGTGGGTAATGGCGCATAGTGCAGGCGTCGACGTGGTACTCGGGACCGACTTTCTGATCCCAGCTGGGATCCGGTTGGACCTGTTTCACTGCGCGGCGCAATTACCGCACGAAGTTCAAATCCCACTGATCAAGACCAAGAATATGATCGATAACGAGGAATACGGTTCTCATGTTAACGCCGGGCCACCCGAGCGTTTGGACATTCAAGCGCACGTGTGGCGAGAATATCGACTATCGAAGCGTCAAGTCGGGCTGGAAGAACACGTACTGTGGGTTCGTCGAACGGACAAGCTAATCCCGTCAGTGGCGAGGTTTCGACGTGGACGGCCTCAGAGCATTCGGTTGACCAATGTGTCCGACCAAACTATGTACCAACGAGCAATGGCTTGCAACTCAGCCTTCGTCAGTCGAACGACCAGACTATCCAGAACCCAGTGGGGTGCTGGCAAGACCATTCGGGGACTCGCTATGAAGTCTGGTGCTCGTCTGACCTGTGCAGAGCGCTGGACGATGATCATGGAGGAACGGGAGCGAATGGAAGCCTGTCTGGAGTCTGGGGTGACAGCCGAAGGCTCGGTGGATGTCCAAGTTTCCGAAAAGCCTTTGGACACTTACACGACAGCTCACGGCGGAGGCAATAATGTAAACGAAGCCTCGGTAGCGGGTACACACAAACTATTGACCTCGGTAAACGTTGCACGTACACCAACGAGTGTTCGTTACTAGTCTGGGGTGACAACGGAAGCGACAAGTAACAGCACTGGATCAGATGAAAACACCTGTCTCGGCCTTGTGTGCAGCCCAATTTGCGAACGAATCATCGATGGTTGGTCCAGAGGATGCAGACGTCGCACTGAAGGTGGTGAATATGGGCCCGAGCGTTCGTTGCGAGATTGGTGCGAATACCGGACTGTTAAGACAACGGTCATCCGAAGCGCTGAACAGAAGTCAACAGCCCAAGATATCAACTGCCTGCGCATTCGATATTGCGAACAAATACTCGCAGGTGGCCCAGAGATGGGAAATCAGGCTGGGAAGGAGATGGACCCAGTACCGAGTGTTCAAATCGAAGCGGATACCGACGTTGAGTCAAGGGAAGAGTCCGTCGCGACTTTGGACGAGACGTACATGTCGGTTGCTCGTTTCACGTTCACCCATCCTCAGGCACTTCGATCGGTCGAAAAACGTTCATGGCATGCTCTTTGCGAATGAATGGGCGTTGAGCACTACGCTTATGGAAAAACACGAAGGCAAGTTGCACCCCGTACGATTTTTCGGCCATGTGCATAAGGAATCCGAGATGAATTGCCATCCTGCTGAGAAAGAGGTTTTGGCGTTACTTTTGCTGTTGAAGATTTGTTACGTCCAGCTAGCAGGAAAGACGCTACATGTCTATACACGATTCTCGACGTTAGAGTGGGTGCGTAAATCGAAGTCTCTCTTTGGACGCACGGTCCAGTTCGCAGTGGCACTTGAAGGTACAGCACGTGAAGGAGAAGGATGTTGCCTTTGCGCAGCTACCGCAGTCAAGCATCACGAGTTTCGTCGACCTAGAAGACTCACTCGCACCGGTGGCGCCTCCAAGCAAGGGCTCTCCGACTATACGAATGGACCCATCGTTGCTTTACGCAAGGCTTCCCCGTAATTACTGTGGATTCGTCATGTCATTTAACGGATCAGCGAATACAGAGAAGTACGGTGGCTACGGGAGCTGTTGATGGGTGTTGTGAAGCCTCCCGGAGTGGAAGATAGTGATTGCTTGTAGCGCTTACCTCTAGGCCACCACGGTGAATGAGGCAGAGTATACAGGGACGATAAACGGTGTCAAGGCTGCAATTGCGCACAGTGCCGAGAATTTAGTCATCATTGGTGACTAAAGGCTCGCGATTCAACAATCACTAGGGGTGATCGCATGCAGACCACGATTGGTAAGAAGATACCAAGCTGCGGCTTGTAATACCGCCAACGATGATTCAAGAGGTCTTGCAGAACTGTCACGACTCGCTGGAAGGTGGACATCATGGTGTGGTGAGAACGTTCCATCGCGTTAAGTCCGATTATTATTGGATCGGCTTGTACGCTGACATGGAGAAGCATGTGAAGTCATGTCCGGATTGCAGCTCGAGTAAAGCCGTCCGCGGATTCGTGGGTACTCGCCTGGCAACGTACTAGCCGAACGACCGTTCCCGATCGTCTCGAAGGACTTTGTGATCCCACTACCGAAATCTCGCAAGGGCAACACTGCGTTGCTCCTTTTTCAGTGCTCGTTCACGGGATTCGATATTGCCAAGGCTATATCGGATACAACGGTGCTGAGTGTTGCTCAAGTGTTCGAAGAACGTGTGTACCGACGGTTCGGGGCCCAATCATTAATCAGGCACGACCGCGACCCACGCTTCATGAGCGAGGTGTTCCAAGCGTTCGCAGAGATGATGCAGTTAAGGTCACGAGCAACGTTGAGCTATCGGCAACAGGTTAATGGACAACAGGAACGCTCGGTGAAGTCGGTGATGGGCTCCGGACGAGTGTACGCGGAAGATCCTCTACAGCAAGATTGGGACGAAATCGCCGAGAAGCTGGTGTTCGCTATTAATACTTCTCAGGACAGCATGAGAAAAGAAACGCCGTTCTACCTCGTTTACGGTTGGGATGCGCAGTCGAAGTTGCGGGCGATGTCGTCATCACTCAAACGAGAACTCGGCAAGCAGTCTGACGCACTGGCGTGGCGACGCGAGGTCAATTGACAACACGAAATCGCCCGCACTATGGCCAAAGATTATCAGGTTCTAGAAAAGGAGCGACGGGCTACAAGCATAATGATGCCCTGGGTCGACCGGAAAAAAACGGCTGAACCTCAACCAAGTAGAAATGAACACTCGGTGGACTCTCCCGAGGCTTCGAAAGAGACAGATGTTCCTGCAAGAGCCCCACCGATATCTCTTTTTGAGATTGGGAGCCGGGCGTGGTTGTACATGGAACGCGTCAAACCAGGCCTGAGAAATTAGCTCATCGATGGCATGGACCATTTCGGATCAAGCGCAAGGTGGAAGAGTTTGCGTACGAGCTGGAACGGCCGGACCGAAGTGGGTATCGCTTCTACCCAGTGGTGCATGTGTCGAGACTCAAGGCTGTCAACGAATTCAACAGTCGACCGAACACGCGGTTGGTACTAGACGCGACTAATGAAGCAAGACTCGATTTCGACGAGGAGCGGTTGCCTGAAGACAGCTGGGAACCAGATCAAGTTGCCGGTGAATATGAAGTCGAGGCCATCCTCGACGACAGAACACCACTGCCGACGAGCACGGAGCGTGCTGTACGCGAGTTCAACGTCAAGTGGGTTGGTTAAAAAGATCCAACTTGGGAACCAGCATTCAACTTGTCATGTGGATGTCTGCCGTACGGCTATTTGCGAGCCAAGAAGAGCGAGAATCGGCTGTAGATGTCGCAAGTGGCGGACGAAGACTAGCGTGGCTGGATCACGTGTGAGCTGATCGCAGGGCGATGCCGCCTGTGGTAACAGACGAAAAACGTTACTGCAACAACAAATTGTATATGCATTTGAAGAACAACATGAACATGATTACGCTGTGGAAGTGAATTAGGAATAAGAAAACATGAATGCCGACAGAAGTGCGACCACTGAAAAATAAACCTCGCTGGACCCCTCAACCGTTCGCTGGGATGTCGGAGAACGTCGTGGAGCATGCAGCGAGGATTCAAAGTGACTCCAATTGACTGGCAGCGGTGGCCAAGAGTGCCAACAAAGTTGAATCTTCACTCTCCTTCACCACTTCATCGGGCAGTTGAGCCTCGGCAGCTGGAACCCCATCCGGAGCCAGCGAATCCTCGGCACCAGCTCCAACAGGAGCAGCAGTCAGAGCAAGACGTGGGGTAACCGGTGGCGAGTCAAACAGGTCGCGCCAGGTCGGAATGAGCTCAGGTGGAGCCAGTGCCGGATCGACGACCACACTGCGGTACACATCCACAAAGCACGTACCGCGAGGATTCAAGAGCTCCGGATTGCACTGGCACGGAAAGTACGTAGTGTAGTACGGGTGCTGCTGCGGCGCATTCATCCATCCGGTACACCAAGGCTGGCCAGCGTCAAGAGCCGTTACTTCAGAAAGCCAGTCAAAAGTCTGTGGAGCGAACGACAAGTTTTCGATAGGGTACCACGGTTTCGACGGCTCCAAAAGCAACTCGGGGCGAATGATAGGCGGGTCAGAAGAACCGGAGGAAACCGAGTCACGACTCCACACCATGTACTGCTCATGGTACTGGTTGCGGAGACGATCGGCACGACGATCGTGCTCACTGAAGAGCTTCTTCAACAGAGCTCTCAGTACCTTCAAGAGATCCTTGTCGTGATTGACCATCTTGGCTTCCTCGACGAGACCTCGCTCGATACCAGCCAACGGGAACCAGTGACGACGCTCCCATAACGCGAATCCGAGGTCACCCTGCTTGCCGCCGTCACCCCGAAGATTCGCCCAGGTCAACTTGGGGCGGGTCTTATTTGAGGCACGCTAGGAGGTGGGGGCGCTTGGATCGAAGTCGATGGTGTCGAAGAGACACGCCTGGTGAGGATAAAGCCGCCGAAGTTGCTGGTACGGATGATCAGGATTCGAGTAGTCGAAGTACGCTTGGAGCCCTCCAACGTCGTACGGACAGTTACTTCACCGGCTGGTTCTGGAAGGGTCATGCTCAAGAGACGCTCGAAACACTTCTTGGCACCTGCGTCGGTGAACCCCATGTTCAGGTACGGGAGAACCCACGGTGGCAAGGTGGACGAGGCCGGCACCGTAGGGCGAGCACCAGGCAACACGCGGTGAGGTAACGGCTCAACCGACGGTGCGCCGCCACGACGCGGCACCGAAGTGTAGGTGGCCGTGCTCTTGCGCCCAGGCCCAGCATCGAGAGGCCAAGGGAACGTGCAAGGAGACGCCAGAACAAAGGGAAACGATGGTGGCGCTTGTGAACCTGGCGATGACGGAGGAGGCAGACCACCGACTATGATCGGAGAGGTCACCATCGACGAAAGATTTGGCCGAGGATGAGACGGGGGCCGAGCAGGGCCAATACCGCTTCAGTTTCCATCGGAACCTTCGACATCTTCGTCGTCAACTGTACTCGAATGTTCGGCAGGTGGCGGAACACCACCGCCACCACTTGTACCATCAGGAGAATAATCCACCGAAAGTTCATCGTCATCCACGTTATCTCCACAATCATAATCACCATTACCATCGTCGTCAATCCCCATCGAAACTCGGCCGGAGAAACACTTGGCACGGTAGCTGTAGGAACAGTCGGGGCCGGCTTTGAAGATACAGAGGCTTGTGGAGCAGCTTCAAGAGGGGAAAACCCTGCTGTGGGAGCTACTCCCGAAACTTCAATCGTCTTGGAAGTCGCAGCAGACGACGAAGCAACCTTGCTTGGTGGGACGGTGTTATCCGATTCATCACCTTCGTAACATGAGTCAAAATTGCTCGGCCACACGCAAGGTCTCTTCGGCGGCGCGTATATCCGCCGGAGAAGGAGAGATCGTCGACGCTGGCGGCTTGGCCACGTCGGGAGGCCCTTGATGTGGAGACGAAGGCGCGTCAGACGGTTTGGAGACATCGTCGTGAGCCCCTGATCCCACATCTTTACCCGAAGACTTGGTGATAGTACCTTGAGTCGACGGGACCCCACTTGAATCAACGTCAACCATTTCTGGTCACCACTGAGGTCTACAACGGTGGGAGTCGAGGATGACGCTGGCTTGCGAGGTGGTGATCATGAACGAGGAGACGACGGCACAGACTGCGACCGAGTCTTCAAATGACGCCGAGGTGACTTACCAGGAGAACGAACCGAGGCTTCTAGCATTGCTTCTGAGCCACTTGCTTTCAAGCCTTCGGGCTGAATAGCGAATGGCGTGCAGAAATGGGACTTGAATGGCGCGTGACCGAGACCAGCAGCTGCCATAGACGTACTGGTCGTGTCCGTCGGGTTGGGGCCTTGGCTTCGTCAGAATCGTCCAACTCGTCGTCCGACTTCTTACCACCTGGTCGAAGACGCTTGGGTGCTTCCAATGGGCCACTTAATGAGCAGCCTTTGCCAAAGCTGCAGGAAGAGCTTGAGGGTCATTCGAAGACGCGGCAGCAGACTTTATGCGTTGCAAGGCAACAAACGTCTCTTGGTCCAAGTTCCAAGCATCCAGGTCCAGTTCACCCGCAGTGAGATCTGTCACAAGAGACTGTGAACGAACGTTTGTTGCTGAACTCATGGTGGAAAGAATAACATGTGGAACGTACCATCAACAGCCAGACGCAGGACCACCGGATCCATCTCGGCCAGACTCACGTGTGCACGGAGAGTACGGTTTACTTGGATGAGTCGGGTGTTGCGGGCTTGCGGATTATCGAGGACCTTGAGCGTGTCGTTATCAACGTACTTGCCCTTGGAAAGCTTGACCAAGAGGAGATGAAGTTGGCGAGTCTGTTCGAGGTTCGCGCCAATCGAAGACTTGTACACTTCGCGTTCACGGGTCAGCTTCTTGTTCAAGGTGGAGATAAACATATCCCGCGCTTGGACCTCACATTGCAGACGTTCAAGTCCTCTGAATGTTGTTCCATGGTGGACTGAACATTCGCGAGCATGACATCGTTCTTGACGTTGGACGCGCGGGGAATCTTGACGTCCTTGCGAAGAGCTTCGACTTCGGCGTTGACAGCCTGGAGGTACGCCTCCGCGTTCTCCCGAGTCATGATTTCGGGTGCCACCGAACGTACGGCGGCAGCAGCCTCGGTCTGCCCGCAACTTACGCTCCAGGCTGATTACTAGGTCGGGCAATGCCGACAGCGCATCGGGAAGAGGCTGTATGGCGGCGAGGACTTCGTCAAAGCCCATGGCGGTCTCAAGGCGACGTTGAGTGTGGACATCGCCGTGAAGAGGAGGCGCAACGGTGAGCTGCACTTGATGACGAGCCATCGCAGTCAAGTACGGAATAATCGATGTCATCATATGATCAACCGATGCCTCTGCACTCTCAGCCAGCATGGCGCGCAACGAATCCTCAGTGAGTGGTGGAGGACCTCCAGCAGGCGTAGGAGAACCAGCATGAGCCATTTCCGTAGATTCAGCAGCGACAGGGAGTGCCGCAGGAGCTGCCACAGGGAGTGAAAAGTCCGGGGCAGGAAGCGCCGGAAGTCCGGCTGATGACGTTGCCGTCGGAGAAAGTGTAGCAGGCTGAGGTGCGTTCGAAACCTCGGTGTCGCTCTCCTAAGAAACAAGACGATTAATGCATGGTGATGATCAAGTTGCCGATGATTCAAGAGGAAGATGAGCTGACTTACCTCCAGCTGTTCACGTTCACGTCGTCGGCGAGAATTAAGACGCTGGAGCGCGTTATTCACGACACGATTGAGGCGCTTGGACATCTTGTGATTGAATGGTGATTTGGAGAATGAGGAAATGTCTCAATGGGCACCAGTACCGTGGTTTCCATTGCGATAGGGGCAGCTGTGGTGTAGTGATTTCTACAGAGTTGCGGATAATCGCTCGTTGACAAAGACGCGACACCGCCCAAGATGTTTAAGCGACGAACCCTCGGTCATGTGATGTAGGGTGGCGCAAAGGTGCAAGGGACTCGACGGCGTCACCACCGAACTCTCAACGGATATTGGATACGGTCCATATGTCACTGAATCCAGGCTGTCCTTATTATTAATAACGGACTGGCCGGGCGATAATCGCTCGTTGACAAAGACGCGACACCGCCCAAGATGTTCAAGCGACGAACCCTCGGTCATGTGATGTAGGGTGGCGCCAAGGTGCAAGGGACTCGATCGCGTCACCACCGAACTCTCAACGAATATTGGATACGGCCCATATGTCACTGAATCCAGGCTGTCCTTATTATTAATAATGGACTGGCCGGATTCGCATTCGGCGCCCAAGAACTGACCATCTACGGTACGAACCCTCAGTGGCGGTTGGGATGAGTTCACGGAAGCCTCAGCGACCTTTGAAGGCATGTTCACCGCCTGGAACACAGCACAAGCCGTTAAGGATGCTCATGCGACGGTGCAGACGACGCTTGGTGTGCAAGAAGATTCATAGCGGATCATTGTTCACTTGATATTTGTAAACTTGATTAGGACTTCTTATTAGGAATAGACCCGAAAGGGTAATCATAAATACAGAACAGAATTTCCACTCAAGCACACAGAGCGACGTCCGGCTTCAAGGTAAGCGTCAGGTCAAGCTTGTTTAAGTGTGTTATATGCCTGTCGGTGAACTCGAAGCTTCGTAGCGAGGGTTCATCCGGCAAGACCAAGAGACTGTGTGTTTTGGCCGAGTACTATCGGGAGGTTTTACGTGACGGCTTATTGTTGCCTTTTTGCACAACTGAGAGTGCTTGTATTGCATCCCTTTTATTCTTCCAACCGAGTGTTGAACACTCGGTGACCTCATAAAAGGCTTACCCGTGCCTGGTACCCTTCCGCTGTTGGGACCACGAGGATTCATAACACATAGTAGCTTTGCTCGTGCTAGTAGCGTGTTCTTATTTTACTGGTTGGCCTATATAAGTAGCTTACAAGGTCCAGTCTGTCCCGGTGCAAGGGCAGAACGGGGGTCTTCAGGTCCGCCCGAACGATCGTTTACTATCCTAGTAGACGTATTGTTGTGGGAACGTCCTAACTACATTTGTAGCTAGATTTCACGTGGGAATTCCAACACCACAGCCAACTCCAGTATTGATTGGGAACCCTCCATAGACTCATGGACACGTTGGGTGGCGAGGCTGTTGATAACCAGAGAATGGCTGCTGATGACGAGGCAGCCATAAGTAGAAATAAGCGTGGAAATAACACGGATCAGCGGTCGGCGGAGCCTGCTGCGGGTGAGCTTGGACGTAAAAACATTATACCTCCAGAGTCTATGGATGGTCCCCGCTACATGTACCAACACCGCTTAGATGCCATAGCTTCCGTCCGTCAAACAGGGGCCTCTAACCGGTTTATTACGATGACATGCAGCCCCAACTGGCCTGAGGTCAAGTAAAACTTACACTCTGGGGAGAAGGCATTCGACCGACTGGATATTGTGGTTCGCGTATTCATGGAGAGACTGTAGGCTCTTAACAAGGATCTTGATGATTGTATACTCGGGATTCAAGCCGTCCGAGTCCATGTAGTAGAATACCAGAAGCGTGGCCTCACGCCCATTTACTGTTTATCCTGCGTCCGGAAGACAAGCCCGTTACCAAGGAGGATGTCGACAAGCTGGTCCGCGGAGCTCCCAGACAAAGCGTCGTACCCTGATCTGTACGATACGGTGATTTCCAAAGCGCTGCATGGACCATGTGGTCAGCAGAACCCGAACTTCCCGTGTATGAAGAGCGGGAGGTCCTCTAAGACGTTTCCAAAGGCCCTCGCGAACGAAACGGTGATATCATCCAACCATAATCATACGGGCGTGCTCAACAGAACGCGAAAAGTGCGGTAACTTGCAGGAGTCGGTTCATCTCCGTAAAAAAATGTTGACATTCGACGCACTCATTAGCCAAAACGGCCGCACGTGCGCTGAACCTTGATCCAAGTGATCCTTGATCAAGCACCAGGAATTCTCGCCCGCCGGTTACGCGCGATGAATATTTTTAAGATCGGAAAGACCGAGATCCGTCGTCACTCAAGACCAAGCGGACAAACGCCTTGAGCAAGAGCAACAGAAGAACGATGGCGCTCTGCCCGAAAGCTCGGATCCTTACTCGGAGACTCGGAAGACCTGGCTCGACGGAAGACGCTTGCCACGGCTGCCCTACGAAGCCTCTGGACGATACGGCTCCGGTCACAGCTATCCACGGACGAGACCAGGATTCGTCTTTTCAACTGCTATGTGCACCCGATCCTCTTGTACACCAGCGGAACATGGGCGCTGACAACCTCGGAACTACTGCACCTGGAGAGCTTTCATCGTCGACAACTACACAAGGCCCTGAACATCCGCTACCCGCGTCGAATTGCCAATGCTACCCTCTATGAGATCAGCGGAGAGCGACCCCTACAACATCGTATCACGGTGGCAAGATTGGGACTCTTCGGCGGTCCAATAAAGCGGGGCGCGAGTTTGTTCGCGCCGAGGTTGGTGACCGCTGAGTTCCTGATACCTTCGGTCGACAGGAGCACTCGTTCGCCAGTCGTAAACGTGACGGTGTTCTTGCGGCCAGTCTTATCAGTGTTCTCCTTCTGCTTGTCCACTGCGTCCTGCAGTGCGTCTTGAACATAGCGGGTGACCGCTTGGCGTTGTAGTACGAAGTCGGAGACGGTTGCGGAGTCGATTGGTCGCGCCGCTCGCTTTGGCGCGTAGTAAGCTGACGCAAGTGGGCTTGATGCGGAACGTGTCACTGCGTTGACCGACGTGGGGCTTGGGGATACACTCGAGATATCATTAGCAGCCGGTGTATGTACCGGTTGACCCAGTACCGGTGTTGCCGCCGAAGACATCGGATCTGGAGTAGACGGCTTGTCGGTAGCTTCTTCCCCACCCAGAGTGGAGACACACGGCGCTGTGGGATGGCCCGCGGTGAGGAGAGCAAGTGTCGCGCGTTGTTAATGAAGAATGGCGTCAGCCCAGTAGACGTGTGTATCGCGTTGTACAGCGCGAACTCGGCCAGAGGCCGAAACGAGCTCCAGCTGGAGAACGACGTCGCGTAGCTTCGAAGGACGTCTTCGAGGACGCGATTTACGCGCTCCGTCTGGCCGTCCGTTTCCAGATGGGCTGCTGTGGACATCAACAGCTTCGACCCCAGTAGCCCGAAGCGCTTTGGTCAGAAGGCCGAGGTGAAGCGCGGGTCGCGGTCGGACACGATGGATTCAGTAAGGCGACGATGGCGGAGGACTGCTTTGATGAAGTGCACTGCGGTTTCTGTCGCGGTGATCGAATCCGACACCGGAATTAGGTGGGCCATCTTGCTGAAGCGGTCGACGAAGCAGGTTTCACGCGCTGGTAGATCTCGCAGGTGTCACCCACTTACGTACCCATTTAAACAGGTGGGGTCAATAAAAGTCACGTGACACAGCGGCAAACGTCTTCTCGCGACCAAGATGAGCGCCCAGCGGGGCATCATGAAACTCATGGATAATCCGTGAGCGCAGGTCGGAGTCGTTAGGGACAACGACACGTGGTGCACCAAAGGTGGCGATACTGTACGTCAGGAACTCATCCTCGAGACGATATCGGTTAAATTTGTTTCGTACAGAGAGGGAAAGGGCTCCCAGTGTGCGGCGCTGGGAGAGCGGAGATGCTCCAGGATGCTGGCGTACGTCGAGTCATGCTCGTAAGCAGCTCGGATTTCGTCGCAAAGTGGCATTACCGGGGAGACGTTCGTCAGGTTGACCCCTGACGCCTCGCACGTGGCACACTCGTCTACATCGTCTTCATCGAGCGAAGCTTGTCGACCCAATGCACCGTGTGGGTCGTAGTCGGGACGCCGAGACAAAGCGTCGGCGAGAATGTTGTTCTTGCCGGGCTTGTAATGGACCACGAAATTGTACTCAGAGAAGAATGAAAGCCATCGGGCCATCCGCTGGGATAGATGAGGACTCTTCATCGCTGTCTTTAGCGATGCAAAGTCGGTGTACACCGCGAAGGTATCCTCACCCAACAAGTACACTCTGAACTTGATCAGAGCGTAGCGCATCGCAAGGAGCCCCTTGTCGTGAACAGGGTAGTTGCGCTCCGCCGACTCCATCTGTCTGGACTGGTAGCTTACGACACACTCTCGACCTTCATCATTGAATTCATCTGTGCACAGCTGACGGCGAAATTGCTCGCGTCGCCGACGACGTGAAAAGACTTCGAGTCATCCGGGAGCGCGAGGATTGGGGCCTCGACGAGACTCTTCTTCACCGAGTCGAAGGCGGCTTGATGTGCGAAAGTCCATGACCACGACACATCTTTCTTCAACAACGAAGAAAACCGCTGGATCAATCCGGCGTAGTTCTTCGTGTACTTGTGGAGATAATTTGCGAGACCCAGCCATTGACGCAATTCAGTGGGATTCTGTGGCGTAGGCCACGCACATATCGACGACACTTTCTCGGGGTCGGCGCGGACGCCGTTCTTGCTCACAAATTTGCCAAGCACCGGAATCTCCGGCGCGCAGAATATGCACTTCTTCAAGTTGGCATACAGCTTGTTTTCGCGCATCACTTGGAAGACTTGCCTCAGATGCTTCAAGTGGACTTCAAGCGCGCTGAGGCCTCCCTCAGCGCGACTGTGTACGAAGATGTCGTCGAAGTTACTCGGTGCAAAATAGCGGAGAGGGCGCAGCACATGGGATACCATGCGATTGAACGTGGCGGGGGCATTCTTCAAGCCTTGTGGCATAACAAGCCACTCCCAGAGCATACCACTGGGAGTGCTTACCGCTGTGAGCGGTATGTCGCCCAGCCTCATGAGGATTTGGTAGAACCCACCGGTCAAGGCGATGGCGCTGAAGACCTCACTACCCGACATTGCGTGGAGCACCATGTCCTTCCGAGGAATCGGCGTCTGGGCAGGAATTATAGTGTCGTTCAGCTTGTTGAAGGCATGGACGATGCGCCACCCACCCGTGGCTTTCTTCACACAGAAGGTCGGACTGGAGTGCGGTGATGTGCTCTCACGCACATACCCGCCTTGCGGCGGCTCTCGAAGGATTCATCGATAGCTTGGATCTCGCGGGAGCGGCCACTGTCGCGGCACACAATACTTCGAGCCGGGCACGATATCAATCTCGTGGTGAATTCCTCGGTCAGTTGCTAACTCAGCTGGGATCGTTTCCGGAAAGACATCTTCATATTCGCGGGCGGACTCGTAGACTGGATTGACGGATTTGCGTAGCGCTTCCCCAGATTGCGCTGCGAAGCGCTCCTCGCGGGCCGACGTCGATTCGGCGCTCTTTTGGGCGCGAGGGAGCGTCGTCGTCACTGACTGCATTCACTTTGAGCGACGCCTAATCGGCGTCGGTGATCATGCAGACCTGTTTGATTTCATCGTCCTTGAGGCCGCGAAGGAAGTTGCTCCAGGAGAGTCCTGGAAGTCGAGCGCCTCTCGAGGTGGGTTTGCAAGCTCGAGCGTTCGTCGGCGACCGGAGGTACCTTTCACACACTCAAGCACGCAGACCGACTCCGTCTGTGAGCTGGCACTTGGCACGGTCTCTCGGCAAGGTTTCATCCGACGCCGCTTCGACTTCATTTTTCGCCGCCTCGAGTGCGAACTCGAGAATGATAAGTCGCTCTCGCTGAACGAGATGTCACCCCCCCCCCCTCTAGCGGGAGCCCCTGCTCGATCGTAGTAGTGTTCAGCGGGAGCGCCAACTGCTCGACCACCGGTTCAATTGACGGGAGCCCCTACTCGACCGCCATCTCGTTCGTCTGCGGGAACCCCTGCTCGACCGCCATCTCGTACATCTGCGGGAGCCTATGCTCGACCGCCTGTTAGTCTTCATCCCCGCGTCGCCGCGGGAATTCGTCAGTTAACAGCACTGCGCAAGCCGTGCAGAGAGGGCCCTCGCTCACTCTGTGCACAACGTGCGTCGTGGATGACCGGTCCACGACGGTGACGTGAGGCCAATTCTTCTGGGCGATCCAGAGGTGCGTCAACACCTCGCTCACGTCATATTCACTGCGACGCTTGACCGACCGGGCCAACCAGTCAATCTCTTGTTGTTAGCTTGTCAGCCACGGCATACCCAGGATGCAGTCAAACGCGTAGTTCATCTCAACGACGAGGAACTCGTCGCTGCTTCGGAAACCGTCGATCGTGTACGGGAGTGTAATCTCGCGCCGCGCAACGCGGCGTGATTTCACATCGGCCAACTTGACAGCAACCTCCCCTATACCTTTGCGGACAGTGATGTCCGACGGGAGTACCGAGAAGCACGACGCGCGGAAGACGTTGTTGGTCGCTCCTAACTCAAGAAGCGCTCGCAGTGGTCGCCGGGCACCGGCGACATGAAGACTCACAATGATCAATCTTGAATCGCTCGGCGTGGTGGTGGCATGAAAGTGTGCATGTAGCACAGGAGGGCTAGGAGGTTGAGTTGCCACCGGGGAACCGGACCTTTATTCCAGCCAGTAGGGCGCCCCGCACCTACTGACCCTGACCGTTTTTTGGCTAGTCAGAGCTCATGGGCTCGGCATCGACATTCGCAAGCACTGGAGCTGGCGCGCGGCACTCCGCCGCGCGATGGCCGACCTTCCGGCAACGGAAGCAGGTGAGAGAACGACCGTTCTGAGCACTGTTCCGAAGCGCTACATGACGCTGACGATTGCTCGTCGCATCGACAGCGTCGATGTTCATGGGCTCGGGCGCAGATTCCCGAGAGCGGGCAGCGCGTGAGCGTATGACGCCGCAACCACGTAGTCCTCGCGTAGTGCGAGGGCAAATGCCTCTTCGAGTGTAGAGGGGTCCGATCTTGTAAGGCAGTAGCGCGTCATGCCTTCGCGCATACCGAACAAGACACATGAACCTGAGAGGCCATATCGATGGGCTTGGACACAATACACGACGCGAGGTGTCGCGTCTTCTGGACGTAGTCGCGCATAGTCATCGTGCCTTGCCGAATGGCGAAGAAGTCTGCCCGAATTCGGGATTCATCTTGCGGCGGCTCGAACGCGAGCCGAAAGTCATTCTGGAGGGACGGTCTTGACCGCAGCTTTGCTGTTCAGCCCGAGGCTTGGGTACCTGCTCCGGCGCCCTCGTCGACGTCTGTGGCCGGGCCTCGCTTCGAGGAGCTGGTCGAAGGTGGGTCTGCGAGGCAGCAGCCCCCTGCGGATCATGGTACCGCTAAAGACGTCCAACGTAGAGCGTCGGGTGCGTCGTTATTGACTTCGGCAAGTCGATGGTGTACTACGCACCATGCCTGCTCAGGACTGCGAACGGTCCAATGAAGCGGTGCTTCAGCTTGCTGCTGCCGACAGAGCTTCCTCGTGTCTAAAAACACTAATTCACCCACCTTAAAAACACTTAAGTTTCCTCTTCCATGTTTGTCAGAGTACTCCTTCTGTCTGTCCTGGGCCGCTGCCATGGCATTGCGGAAGAATGGTGTGAGCCCTGTGGGCGCGTGCACAGCGTTGTTGAGTGCAAGCTCAACAACTAAAAGCTGCGCCGACCACGTGCGTGGGGCTTCCGCGCACACACAGCGCAGAGTGTCCTCGAGCACTCTATTGACACGCTCCGTCTGGCCCTCTGTCTATGGATGGTCCGCAGTGGACATCTGCAGACGTGTTCCCTGTAAAGAAAAAGCGTTTTCCAAAACGCGGCCGTAAACCGCGGGTCTTGGTTCAAGACAATCGTCTCCGGGAGACCTTGATAGCGGAACACGCCATCAACGAACAACCTCACGGTCTGTTCGCATGTGACGGTAGCGGGTACTGGAACAAAAAATGTACCATCTTGCTCAGCCGACACACGAACACCAAAATCCCGGTGCTGCCGTGTCCGTCGGCGGGAAGCCCAAAGATGAAGTCAAGCCTCATCGACTTCCAACAGTCAACCGGAACGGGCAGGCTCTGTAACGGGGCCGAAGCGTGCCCTGTGGGCTTAACCCACTGACATGTTTCGCATGTCTTCACGTACTGTGCGACCCACTTGTACATGTGGGTCCACCGGAAGGCCTGAGAGACCGACAGGAAGGTCTTCTCGCGACTCAAGTGGCCGCTGGAGAGCGCGTCGTGCGCCTCCGCGAGGATGTCGAGCTTCAGACCCTCGTCGTTGTGTACGTCCACCCGTGGAGGTTCATTTGGTTTTGGGCTTCACCCGGTAATAGAGGAGGCCATCCTTCAACTCATATCGGGGGGGGGGGGGGGGGAGCGCTGTCGCGACGAAAGCCAGTCGGACTTCGCGTTCGTTCCTGCTACGAGGAACTTGACGATAGACGCAACAGCCTCATCGTCCCGATACGCCATGCGAATCCGATCATATAGATCCGTCGTCACCCGTGTGATGTGGGCCAACTCGTAGTCTGGACGCCGAGAGAGGGCGTCCGCAAGCACTTTGAGCTTGCCCGGCTTGTACTCGACGCGGAAGTTGTACTCCGCGAAGAAGGACAGCCACCTCGCCATCCGTTGGCAGAGGTGAGGCGAATTTGTCGCCGTCCTCAAGGGTGCGTGGTCTGTGTAGATCACGAAGGGCCGTGAGCCCAGAAGGTGAACTCGAAACTTCACAAGGACATACTTCATTGCCATGGGCTCCTTGTCGTGGACAGGGTAGTTCCGTTCGGCGGCTTTGGACTGCCTGGCCTGGAACGAGAGGATTCGTTCATTTCCAGCCGTTTTGGCCTGCACCAGTGCACAACCGATGACATAGTCTGAGGCATGGCAGACGACGCTAAACGGCTTTGTCTCGTCCGGCAGGGACAGGACAGGGGCCTCTTGGAGACTAGCCTTGATGCTGATAACGACATCCTGGTGCTCCTGATCCCAGCGCCAGACGGCGTCCTTCTGAAGGAGGCTCGACAAGGGCTTAGCGAAGCCCGCGTACCCTGCGCTGTACTAGTGAAGGTAGTTGGTCAAGCCCAACCACTTTCGACGATCCTTCTGGGATCGCGGCGTTGGCCATGCTGCTATGTCCTTGACCTTGTCTGGGTCAGCCCGAACACCCACGTTGCTTACGAAGCAACCGATAACCTTAATCTCTGGTGACGCGAAGACGCACTTGTCGATGCTGGCGTAGAGCTTGTTCGCTCGCATCACGTCCAACACTCGACGGAGGTGCCCCGGACGCACCTCCATGGCCGTGTTCCTTCCTCGGCACGGCTATGGACGAAGCTGTCGTCGAAGTACGTCAGTACGAAGGCGCGCAATGGTGTGAACAGTTGCGTCACCAGGCGGTTGAATGTCGCCGGGGCGTTAGACAAGCCCTGCGGCATGACGAGCCACTCCCAACGTATGCCGCTTGGAGTGCTCACCGCGGTAAGCGGGATATCGCTCTCGTGCATAAGGATCTGGTAGTATCCGTCTACCAAATCCAGCGCACTGTACAGTACGCTTCCGGCCATGTTGTTCAACAACACATCCTAATGTGGGATTGGTGTCTGGACCGGCACCGTCGCGTTGTTCAGCTTGTTATAAGCGTCAACTAGACACCACTTCCCGTTCGGCTTCTGAACGCAGAAAATTGGTGTCAAGTGCGGGGACTTTGACTCCCGCACCATGCCTGCCTTCGCTTTCGCAGCGAAGATGGCATCGATAACCTCGCACTGTTCGCGTGGAAGAGGCCATTGCCTTGTGACACAGTACTTTGTGCCAGGCACGAGATCGATCTCATGCTGTACGCCTCGATCTGGTGGGAGTTGGGTCGGTGGGAGTTTGTTCACCACGTCCGCATACTCCGTCACCTAATGATACACCGAATCCTTTGGATTCTTAAGGATCTCGGAACCCAAGCGCGTCTGACGCTGCTTGTTCAGGTCTTCCAGGACGTCCTCGTCCAAGACAGAGGAGGCGTTCAGCTCCTCCCGAGTGGTCGCAGGGTTCATGAGCACCGTCTCGGCAACCTTCCCAGCCTTGAGGTTGTCCAGGAAAGTCAAATCCTCGAGGTTCAGTATCTCTGCAACCTCTGGCAACGGTTCTAAGTGGACACCAGATGCCTTGACGGGTAAACCGGCCTCACCATCGAAGATGTGATAACACTCTTCCACCGGCCGTGTCGGAGAGGCCCGGGCCCTGGTCTCCGAGTTGCTTGAAGCGACGTCGATCTGAATGAAGTTCAAATCTGACTTTCGGCGACGCCGCCGCCGCCGTCGACGGCGCTCGTGACGTGGAACTTCGTTACCCACGTCTGGGGAAGTCGTGGTGACGACATCCGAGGCACACGAGGCCTCGTGTGGTACTATGTTACCCACACATGAAGCGTATCCCGCGTCTTCCTCTTCATTATGATCTGAGCGACCGTGTGTGGAACTCTGTTACCCACATTGGACAAGCTATTACCAGCGCTCGTGACAGCTGCAGATGTCTGCAGAACAATATAACCCGCTTGTGGACCTAAGTTACCCACTTGGTCAGCGCCTCTTCTGGGCGCCGCCACCATCGAAGCGTCATCGGAGTCGTCATATACGTCGACGACTCCCAAGCATATGCTGAATGCATCGGTACACTGGCAGCCCTTGCGGGAGCCCCGGGCCCTGACAGAGGTGGGAACACGACTCGCCAATGCTCTGTCGGACTTTGCAGGGCGGCTGGCACCGATTGCCTTGTTTCGCCAGTCGATCCAGGGCTCGTGCTTCTCTAGCCAGGGCATGCCCAGGAGCATATCGTAGGGATCAATGTCGAGAGCAGTAAACGGTTCTGGCCTGTCAAAGCCTTTAAACTCGACGGCCAGATCTACTTGGACGTTGCGGACAGTGACGACCTTCTCGTCGGCCAGTCGCACTTATTATTGATAATGGACTGGCCGGATTCACATTCAGCGGCCAAGAACTGACCATCTACGGTACGAACCCTCGGTGGCGGTTGGATGAGTTCGCGGAAGACTCAGCGACCCTAGGAAGAAACGTTCACCGTCTGGGACAGGGCGCGAGGGGTTAAAGATACTCATGCGAATCCACCCCACC